>NW_020950172.1:119157-138176 GCF_900497805.2 Vombatus ursinus
GGGCTGAGGCTGGGGCTGGGGTAGAGTGCAGCCCCTGGGGAGGGTCCAGCTCTCTTGACCTTGTTGGAGTCCCCTGGGGGACTGATCTGGGGGGACTAATCTGACCAGGTAAGACCTTTCCCCAGAGCTTCCGGGCAGTGGCTGAGGACGAGGAGCAGATTCTGAGGCCTGGGGGGGGGCAGGACGTACATCCAGTCAGAAGCCCCCAGAAAGGAGGACCCAGGCCAGGTCGCCATGGAGACTGGGACAATGGACAGAGGTGAGCATGACAGGCCTGCTGGGTGGGGGCAGTGAGGGAAGGGTCTGGGCAGGGCTGAGTGCTGATTCCCCTTCTTCTCCCCCAGACTCTGCCCTCCTCCGAGAGATGAGCAGAGGTCAGCTTGAGGAAGGAGTGACCTCTGGGCTCCCAGTAGCACCCGGCTCCCTGGTGAGTGGACAGTCCTCGATGGAGTATGGGTCCCCTTGGGGTCCTCAAGCCCCTGCTCCAAAGTGTGATGGTTGCAGAGTCCATACATCCCTGCAACCGGGAGGGTGCTTGGGGGGTCAGCCAGCTGAGGGGGAAACCGAGGCACAGAGTGGTGATGCTGTCGGCCACCATTGGAAGGCAAGGGGGCTGTCTGGCAGTGCTGGATAGTAGGGATCTGTCATTGACTGTCAGCTCCATGAGGGCAGGGACCATGCATGGCCCCTTGGGTCCCACCTAACACTGTGCACACAGTAGGCACTTCATAAGTGCCTTCCAGGGTCTTTGATGATGATGATGCAAGCGAGAACATTTCACTATTCAGAGAACAACCAAAGAGATGGTTACAGATGACCCTGGGCACTTCTGTGACCTCAGAATTGCAGTGCCCTCTGCTGGACATTTCCTACGTATTGGTAATGCTCTTGGGCATCTCATGTTGTCCTTTAAACAAGTCCTGGGCTGCCCGTGGGCTGTGTCCAAAGTGATGCGCCTCCCTCCAGGGACGAGTCTGCAATAGCAGCTTTCCCAGGTGTTCCCCTTGGTGCTGCCTCCTTCTCTGAGACATTCCAGGAGCTGAAGGACTCAGGAGACGGAATGAGACGTGGATCTTTGGGACAGCACCAGCAGAGGAATGTATTTTGTTTGACTTTGCCTGTTTTTATCAAGGATTCTTTTTTTAATTTTGGAAGCGTGAGGCCCTGAGCACTTTACAAATGTCACCTAGTTTGATCCTCACCACAACCCTGGGAGAAAGGTGGTATGATTTTTCCCATTTTAGAGTTGGAGAAACTGAGGCATAGGTGAAGTGGCTGGCCCAGGATCACACAGCTGGGGCATGTCCAAGGCTGCATTTGACCTGAGATCTTCAGGACTCCAGGCCCAGCTCTGTAGCTCCACCAAGCAAGAGGGGAGGAGAAGAAAGAGAACTTGGATTCTTATTCAGAACTGTGTCCTTTCTCTTAGCCTCGCCCCCTGGGTTTGCCTCCCTCCAGACACCATGTTTTGAGCCCCCTTCACATCCCACGTTTGTTCAGCTGTGCCCAGTCAGGCCCTCTAATATCTGAGTTCTAGATGTTGTTTTGTCTGGGCAGGGTGTCCCAAAAGTCTGAGTGCTTCACACTGACCCTCTTGGGTCATTTATATCTGTGTTCAGCTGCTCTGGCTCAGAACAGGTTCTCAACCAACAGAGAGTTCGTGAACTTGGACTGGAAACAAGTCATTACGCCTCTACTTTCCTTACTTTCTAGCTGAAATGTAGTGTTTCCTTTCATTTTTAATTAGAAACAAAATACTAATTTTCCGAGAAGGGTCTGAAGGATTTCCCAGACTGCCAAAGGGATCGATCACAAAAATGGTGAATGAGGGAGACCCATCCTCTATATCCAGTCTCTATCAGGCTTGAGACCCTCTGGAACGTGAACTCTGAGTCCTCGCTTCCCCGCGGGGGCTTCTCAGTGCATGGGAGGGGCTGGACTGTGGGTGACGGGTGTGTTTGGTGTTTCAGCCATCACTGACCTTCCAGGAAGTGGCTGTGGCCTTCAGCCAGGAGGAGTGGAGATGCCTGTACCCCGCTCAGAAGAGCCTGTACCGAGAGGTCATGCTGGAGAACTATCGGCACCTCGTCTTCCTGGGTAAGGAGCCTGGCTTCCTGCTGGCACGTGGAACCTGCCCCTCCCAGCATCACTGTGGCCTTGCTCACCACAAGCTATGGCCTGTCCACACATGTGCTTAGCTGAGTCTGGCCTTGGCCTCAGGCCTTACCTTTTCCATCTGTGAGACTGTTTGTGTCCCTGTGGCCAGATGGAGCTCTGCCATCAGAAACGGGCATCCTCCCTGGGCTGCCCCTGCCTGAATTCTGTCCCCCAAGTGGAGCATTGTGCCCGAGTCCCCATGACAAATGCTTATTAAGCGCCTGCAGCAGGTGTGTAGCCCCACATTGGCTCCCTCAGGTCCCAGGACAGTGCCCAGCAGAGGCCTCGCCTCATCTCACCCCATGGGCACCGCCAGAATGCCAGCCTCTCCCTAAAGAGGAGGGAGCTGGGATGGACTCAAGAGAGTGCTCCCACTTCTCTCCCCATGAGTAGGGCTTCCGGTTTCCAAACCAGAGCTGATCTCCCAGCTGGAGTGTGGGGGAGGCCCGTGGATGCCGTTGGAGGAAGAGCCAAGAAGCCCCCGTACAGGTGAGGACACCGTGCTGGCGGGAGTCCTAGCCTCTCCTAGGCACTTGGGGAGGCTCTGCCTGCCTCCTCTTATCGGAACTTCACATCTACCCTGGTCCTCTAGATGTTTTTATCTCCATTTTACAGATGAAGAAATGGAAGCACCTCTAAGAGGTGAAGGGTGTTGGCCAGGGTCCCACAACGGCTAAGTGATAGCTCTGAGTTCCACACGCTCCTGCCTCCAAGGCCATGCTCTTTCTTTGGCCCTGGGCCAAAGTGACAAAATGCCCTCTCGGCCTTTCCCATTCCTTGTCTCTTCCTTGAGCACACAGCTCAGGCTCCATACGGGTCAATTCAGTTCCATTCCACAAGTGCCAGATAGGTGCCAAGCACTGCCCTGGGCGCTGCAACTAGAAGGGCTGAAAGGAAGCAGTTCCTGCCCTCGCAAAGCTTACCTTCTTCTGGGAATCCACAAAGCCTTTCCCGACCTCCCTAGTTGATACTGTTCTCCTCCTTCCACAGATACTCCCAGGCGCTTGTCTGGCCTCTCTGTCCCCATCACTCCCTGCTCTGTCGGACCGTTATCTCTCCCCACCCCAGGAGAACATAAGGGGCTGTGGGCCAGACTGACTTTCAGTCATTTGGTCAATAAACACCTATTATGCATTGACTGTGTGCCAGGAACTGAGGACTCAGGATACAAAGAACGGCAAAAGACAGTCCTGCTCTCCTGGAGCTTCCAATCTAGTGGGATACCACACACAAACCCCTTTGTACAGCCACTCTGTATACAGGACGACTGGGGAATAGCCAGTAGGGAAGGCACTAAAATCATGGGGCTCTTGAGTGGCTTTCCGTAGGAGGCAGGATTTTATCTCGGACCTAAAAGAGGCCAGGAAAGTGAGGAGATGGACAGCAGCCAGGGAGAAGGGGCAGTCGGGCTTTCTTTTGGTTTTTGTCTCCAGCAGCTGTCCCAGAGCCTTGCATGTGCAGGTGCAGAGAGAGTATTGGATGAGCTGGACGTGCCTGGTACCTGGCTGGGGCCTCTCCACACTCTGCTTGTTCCGGCTCTGACGTGCGTGTCTCTAGTGTCTCGGAGCACTGTTTATGTCCTTGGGGAGAGCTCGCCTTTCTTTCCTCAGTTTCCTCTGCAGTGCTGATCCTCCCTTGCTTCCACTCCATGGCTGTGTCTGTCCCCTCAGTGTAGGTGGGTTCTAAGCTGGCATAAAGTGCTCTGCTTAGACTTGGGGATGAAGCTGAGGCAGGGGAAGCTCTGTCCAGGACAAATCTGGGTGTGAGTGGGCTCCAGGCGCAACGAGTCAGCAGTGTGACAGGGCAGCCAGAACAGCAGATGGCATTGGGGTCTGCACAGATAGAACCCCAGCAGGAACTTGTGAACAAACATAATTCTGTTCTCAATGCAAGCCCAGCATGAGGCCGTGGAGTCACAAAGACCAGAAATGAATTAGGTCCTGGTGTATGCCACGCGGGCCCAGACCCAGACCCGAGGCATTCTGAGAGAGAACAAGAAAGGAGGAAGGGGAGAGGGCAGGGAGGGAGGGAGCAGTGTCATCTGGGGGTATCGAGCAAGGCCTCAGGAAGAAGGTGGCGGCTGTGCTGGGCTTTGAAAGGAACCTCTGATGCCCTGAGGGAAGGGTGAGCAGGGAGCAGATTCCAGACTGGGGTGACAGGGGGCCTCCCTTGTTAAAAGGCCCAGAATAAGGAGGGGGCTGGTCCTGCTTCACTTTGATCACTGCTCCTTTCAGGAATGTGCCCATTTTGGAAAAGATGTTGGTAAGTGGAATATCCCAAGAGGAGAGGGCCCAGGATGGCATGGGGACTGGTGACCCTGCCATAGAAAGATTAATTTAGAGGAAAGAACATTGAGGTCTTTCTTCATGTCTTTGAAGGCCATCATAAAGAGGAAAATATTGTACTTGTTTGTCCACACAGGGCAAACTTGTGACTGGAAGAGGCAAATTTCAATTTGATATATGGGAAAGCTTCATATGAATTAGAACTGTCTCAATGTCAAATTTGCTGCTAGGTTGGGTAGTGATTTACCTGTCCCCAGAAGTCTGGTCAGGGAGGTCCTTGAAGCTCTTCTTGCTCAGAAATGGGGCCAACTAAGTGAATATCCCTTCCAACTCTGAGGGCTGTGATGCCATGAGCTTAGTCACAAGCCTCTTGAGGCACATTCAGGCTGATACACAGGCTAGGAGAAGGGCGGTGTGGTGAGAGCAGCCCAGCTGCTTTCTCAGAGAGTTAGAACAAGCCATCAGTCAAAGAGAAGTAAACAAGTGGAGGCTTTTGAAATGTTAGTGACATGAATCAATCGCTGTTGGAGCTAGATTAATCAAATGATTATGTTCTCAGTGGGTTTGAAAGAAAAAAACTGTAGGTAGGGAGCCTAGTTAGGAGTGATAGTACAGGTATCCAGTGGTCAGGGCCAAATTCATTTTAGTAGTGCCTGCTTCTCAGAGTTCTGCTTGTCGATGATCCTCTGCTTACTTTATTCCTCTTAAGACCCTTCTTCAGTCATTCAGCTCTTCTAAGTCTTTTTTTTTTTTTTTTTTAAGGCGGTTGGGGTTAGGTGACTTGCCCGGGGTCACACAGCTAGTAAGTGTCAGGTGTTTGGTCTGAGGCCAGATTTGAACTCAGGCCCTCCTGACTTCAGGGCCGGTACTCTATCCACTGCGCCACCTAGCTGCCCCATTTATTTATTTTATTTTTTTTTAGGCAGCTCTTCTAAGTCTTAAATCCTTTTGTTATTTCATCATTTGGGAGGAAAGAACTTAGTTTATACTAAACTAAGTTTATTATTTTATTATTATTATTTATTTATTCTGGAGAGTATATTCCACTCTCTAGAAGGCAGGAGAATGAATGGTTTCAGAATTGAAGAGTTGACTAAGTACTTGGAGAGAGCAGTTATATGAGGCAGGAGTCTAGATAGGAGAAGTTCTCTCTCAGCCTTTGTTTCCAAAGAAGGGACAGGAGAGTACCTTACTCAACTTCCATCCCATTTCTCTAACAAGCTCCCTCACAGAGCTGATTTCCTTTTACTAATGCCAATTCTATGGGACCTATTCAACCCCAGAGCAACCTCATTTGCTCTCCCTGACACCTCACAAGAGAGACCGTATATTGGAAACCTCCAAATCTTCTTGAAAAATGCAAGGCTCTGGTGTTTAGTATCTTTCAGCGTCCTTACACACAGAAAATATTCTTGAAAAGCAATGAGGACTAATTGGAATCAGTTTCCTTTCTTCCCACCCAGGAAATAGAAGGCATTTACTTTCCTTTCTCTCCTTTTTTTCTCCTTTCTTCTTTACTCAGAATTTGAAACTAAGCTAGAGACCCAGAAGACAAGAGAAAGGCATTTCTGTGGAAGAATCATCCAAGTACAGACTTAGAAAGGTTGGTCCCTGGGAAGCTAAGCCTGGAGAAACTTGCAGTTGTGATATCAAGTGTGATAGACATCAGTGCAACAAGGAGAGAGAGTTGAAGCCAGGAACTCAGGAAGAGATTCATAATGAGGCAAAAAGACATGAATGTAACAAATTTAGGGAAAATTTCAGTTTGCAGTTAGTCTTTGGTTTACACAGGAATGTTTTTTCCAAAAAGAGGCTCTATAAATATGACACACATGGAAATAATGTCAAGCCATCTTCAGACCTGAGTAGTCATAATGGAATCTCAGGAACGAAATCTCACAAGGACAATGAGTGTAATAAAGCCTTTAGTGACTACACAGATCTTATTCAGGATCACAAAATAATTACTAAAGCAAAACCTTATACATGTATTGGATTTGGCAGAGCTTTCCATCAGAGGCAACGCCTTACTCAACACCATAGAAGTCATCCAGCAGGGAAACATACCTGTAGAGATTGTGGAAGAACCTTTAGCCAACTGACAAACATTATTCCACATCGGGAAATTCACAATGGGAGTAAATTCTCTGATTGTAGTGACTATAGGAATTCCTTAAGCAATAGTTCATCCCTTATTCTGTGTCACATAATTCGTAGTGGACAGAAATTCTATGAATGTCACAAATGCAGGAAGCTCTTCAGCAATCACAGAAACCTTTTTATACACCAGAAAATTCATTTTGGAGAAAAACCCTATAAATGTAGTGAATGTGGAAAAGCGTTCACACAGAGAGGAAACCTTACTGAACATCAGAAGATTCATACTGGAGAGAGACCATATAAATGTAATGTATGTGAAAAAGCTTTCAGCCAACAAGGACGTCTTACGGAACATCAGCAAGTTCATAATGGAGACAAACCCCGTAAATGTAGTGAATGTGGAAAATCCTTCATCCAAAAACGATATCTAATTGAGCATCACAGAATTCATAGTGGAGAGAAACCCTATCATTGTCATGAATGTGGGAAGTCTTTCACTGGTCATTCAGGCCTCATTGTACATCGAATAATTCATACTGGAGAGAAACCTTATAATTGTAATATATGTAAGAAAGCATTCAGCCGGAGAGGAGGCCTTTCCTGACATCAGAAAATTCATAATGGAGATAAACCCTATAAATGTAATGATTGCGGGAAAGATTTCTCCCAGAGGGGACACCTTACAGAACATCAGAGAATACATACTGGGGAGAAGCCATATAAATGTAAATTATGTAGAAAAGTCTTCAGTCATCTACAAAGCCTCACTAAACATCTGAAAATTCATTCTGGAGAAAAACCATATAAATGCAGTGAATATGGAAAAGCTTTTACCCAGAGGGGAATCCTTACTGAACATCAGAAAATTCGTTCTAGAGAGAAACTTTATAAATGTAACATATGTGGAAAAGCCTTCAGTCATCCACAAAGCCTCACTGAACATCACAGAATTCATTCTGGAGAGAAACCATATAAATGTAGCGAATGTGGAAAAGCTTTCACACAAAGGGGAAGCCTTATTGAACATCAGAGAATTCATAGTGGGGAAAAGCCATATATGCACCATTTGTGACAAAGACTTTAGTCATCCAAGAAGCCTCACTAAACACCTGAAAATTCATTCTGGAGAGAAATCTTATAAATGCAGTGAATGTGGAAAAGCTTTCACTCAGAGGGGATCCCTTACTGAACATCAGAAAATTCATTCTGGGGAGAAACCCTATATATGTAACGAATGTGGGAAAGCTTTCCCCAGAAGGGGAAAACTTAATGAGCATCAGAAAATTCATACTGGGGAGAAACCCCATAAATGTAGGGAATGTGGGAAAGCTTTCACCCAGAGAGGAAATCTTACTGAACATCAGAAAATTCATACTGGAGAAAAACCCTTTAAATGTAATATATGTGAAAAAGCCTTCAGCCAGAGGGGAGACCTTTCTCGACATCAGAAAACTCATACTGGAGAGAAACCCTATAAATGTGAATGTGGAAAAGCTTTCAGCCAGAGATTGTATCTTACTCAACATCAAAGAGTTCACAGTGAGGAGAAATCTTGTGAGGGATTGTCTGATGTTGGCTACGTGCCATGTGGGGGTTGTGGCAAGATGGGGCAGGGACAAGATATTAGGAAGTAACTGGAGCTCACGCTCCCGAGGCAAGGGGCTGTGCCACATGGAGTTGTGGTGAACTGGGGTAGGAACAGGATACAGGGAAGTAGCCGGAGCATGTGCTCCTGAGGCAGGGGGCTATGCCATGTGGGAGTGGGACGGCAGAGAACGAGCTCCCTTTGTCACGTCCTCTCCCTAGGTGCAGCACTAACCCCAGACGTCTCCTTCCTGTATCCAGGCCTAGCCTCCTGTGTCACATCCTCTCCCTTGGTGCAGAGCTAACCCCAGACATCCCCTTCCGGTATCTGATCCTACAATCAATGACTAGTAGGCGGGCTGAGGAGGAGGGGCTAGGAAGGTATTTAGGGGCGGTAGGGGTCGGAGCTCACTCTCTCTTGCTCCTGCTCTCTTGCTGTGGCTTTCCTGCTTGGCCTTGCTGTGATGGCCTCTGAATAAAGCTCGAGTGTTTGCACCTCCTGATCGGCTCGTCTCTGTGTTTATCCGGGTGGGCACCAAAGACTGGTAAGTATGACCCTGGCAGCCTGCTCCTTATAGGAGGAGAGTGCACGGCGCGACCGGCACAAGTGGCGCCCAACGTGGGGCGGAGGAAATAGGCCAGGGGCCCCGCGGATCAGCTGGTCTGGTCGCGGGAAGAGAGACAAGACCCGTAGCCAATAGGGTGAAGGAAGGAAGATGGGACAGATGTTTGTTAAGGTCCCAGATCGGGAGGTGCTCGGGAAAGAAGTATATAAAAGAGTGAAAGAAGCGGAAATCAGCGGTGAGGAAGAATCAGGGAGTGAGGCAGAGGACACTGGAAACAGGGAATGGGAGAATAAGCAAGGGAAAAGAAAGCAAGAGCAGGAGCAGGAGAGCAGGAGCAAGAGAGCAGGAAGCCGTAGCAAGGAAAGCTCCGCCTATCACGCGGAGGGGTCGCCCCCTCCCCCGGACTTCCCTTTTGAGGAGAATGGCCCATCCGCTCCTCTGGCTCCCTCTTATGGGGCCATGGGGGACCCCCCAACCAGGCTAGGACAAATGCTCCAGAAGGCAGTGGCAGAAGGAGATATGGACGCCAAGGCATGGCTAGATGCCTGCCCGGTGTTTGAATCCGACGGAGGGAGGACCTGGGCCCCTTTAGAATGGAAGACGTTTAAGGAGTTAAGAGGCAGTAAGTACTTATGGAGTTGAATTCCCCCTATGTCAGGGAATTGATGGCCCTCCTGGCCGATAGTCAGGTACTGACCCCGAATGACTGGAAAACCATTGCCAAGGTATGCCTTAAGCCAGGAGAAACCCTGCAATGGATGACTCTGTTTGCAGATATCGCAAAGAGCTTTGTTAGAGATATGCAGAGTCGCACTCCCCTAGATGACTTTCATAAGATAGTGGGGGCAGGGAAATATGAGAAAAATGAAGATCAGATGTGATATGACGTGACAGTGTATGCAGCTGTCTCCCAGTGTGCCCAACGGGCTTTTAGTAGGATTCAGGCTTCGGGGAAACAAAGGCCCTCCATGACCCAGATTAAACAAGGTCCTGATGAACCCTTCCGGGATTTTGTGGCCCGCCTACAGGCGGCTGTTGAGAGATCCGTGGGCAGGGGAGAAGCCGCCAGCCTCCTTATACAGAGGCTAGCACGGGACAATGCCAATAGAAATTGCCAGAAGGCTGTGCTTACATTAGATAATGATGCTGGCCTAGAGGAAATGATAAAGAAATGTGAACATGTGGGGTCCAGTGCCTTTCAAATGGACGCCCTCGCTGAGGCTTTTTCAAAAGGACTATCCGAAGTGCTGAAAACAAAAGAGACTAAATTGTGTTATCAATGCGGCAAAGCCGGTCATTTCAAGGCGCAATGCCGCCAGAAACCTGGTGGAGCCCACCCTAAGGTAATTTGTTACAATTGTAACAAATCCGGCCATTATGCTAAGGAATGCCGCAAGTCGAAGTCGGGAAATGGGGCAAGGGGCCCCTCGAGGGCCCCTCAACAAGCTTACCAGATGGAAGCCCAACCCCCTCAGAATGCGCCTTCGGGGCTGCATCAGGAATATCTCCAACTTCTACCCTGTGGTTCGGACTTCCCCTTTACAGCAAAGGAAATTTCCAAATCGACCCCGGAGATACAACCATAGTGCCAGTGACTGGGCTTAATTCTGCCCTCCAAGCAGCCCTCGTGGTGGGCCTTTCATTATATACCCCCGTTATTGCCCACACCATGGTTATTGCTCACCAACCCCAGCAACAGATTATAGTAACTAACCCACGTGATTCGGCAGCTTACATAGACAAAGGGGAGGTAGTGGCTCAAGCCCTCCCCCTGTTGGATGGCCACAATAATGATATTAATTGGGTACAACATATAGAACACAGTAAGCCATGGGCAACTATCCAAATTAAGGGGCGATCCTTCAAGGGATTATTAGACACAGGAGCTGATCGTTCTGTCATCTCACAACTATTTTGGCCCCCATCTTGGCCAGTCCAAACGGATGCCACAACGATCAATGGGGTCGGAGGGGCGCAACAAGCATGGGTATCAGCAGAGAATCTGCCCTGGCAATTTGCAGATAAGCAAGGGACCATCCGACCCCTAGTGGTTGCTGGTTTGAGATACAATTTATGGGGAAGGGATATTTTGAAGGCTTGTGGGGCATCTGTTTATATACCAGCCCCGCAGGATTTTTAATTGGGGCCGTTGGGCAACAAGAGAAATTTTCTTGTATCAGACCCACTCCTCTAACATGGAGATCTAATAACCCAGTCTGGGTACCCCAACGGCCCCTCCCTGCAGAGAAAGCCCAGGCTTTACGTGATATAGTGTAGCACCAGTTACAGGCGGGGCACATTGAGCCCACGTCCAGCCCCTGGAACAGCCCAGTGTTTGTAATAAAAAAGAAATCAGGGAAATTTCAAATGTTGGTAGACCTCAGGGCGATTAACACCACCCTAGAGCCCATGGGCACCCTACAGCCTGGCCTCCCCTCCCCTAATTTAGTGCCTTCTGGATGGCCTGTGACAGTCATAGACATCCAAGATTGTTTTTTCTCTATCCCATTATCCCCAGAAGATAGAAAGAGATTTGCCTTTACCACACCCACTGCCAATAATGCAGGACCAGATTTAAGATATCAGTGGAAGGTCCTGCCCCAAGGAATGTGCTGCAGCCCCACCTTATGCCAGGCTTATGTGGGGAAAGTGCTGGACCCTATCAGGGACAAATGGCCTAAAGTCACAATACTTCATTATATGGACGATATTTTATTAGCCACTGGCACTGATGAGACACTAGCAAGATTGGTAAAAGAAACCGTCTCTGCTCTTGCTCATTATGGTTTGGTGGTGGCCCCTGACAAAGTCCAACAAAATTACCCACTCACATACCTTGGCCTTCATATGGGGGCCGTTTCTATTAGCCATCAAATTCCTGAACTAGTGCTTGATAAGATAATCACCTTGAATCACTTCCAAAAGTTAGTGGGACAGATCCAATGGCTCAGGGCCCGCACACCCATTCCTCCTGCTGTAATGCAGCCTTTATATGATATCTTAAAAGGAAATTCAAATTTCACCTCCCATCAGGCATGGACTCCTGCTGCTAAGGCGGCAGTGTCCCAAATACTCTCACTTGCTGCCCAGGCCCAGACCACCAGATGGGACCCCAAAGGTACAATAGAGGTCTCCTTGGTCAATCAACAGAGCCCTTTTTGTGTTATACACCAAGGTCCCAAATTGTTAGAATTTGTTTATGCAAAGAAGGCTCACAAGGTGCTGCCAAATTATTATGAGATGTTAGGGGAACTAGCCTTAGCTGCCGTACAAAGGGCTGTCCACTTGTCTGGGCAGTGACCTTTACTCGCTTTTGAGCCTGGACAGCGAGAAGCCATTATGCAAACCTATTGGTCTTGGGCACATTGTTCCCAATGGGCCGAGGTGAGTCCCCATTCCTCCTGCCTGCTCCTCCCCATGCTAGAGCAAATAACTTTAGTACCCCCCCAATGAAAGGTTATGGGAGAACCTGTTCAAGGCCCAAATGTTTTCACTGATGCTACAAAAAACCGAAAGGCCTCTATTTATCATGAGGCCTCCAAGGAAATAACAGTATTAGAAACCCACTATGACTCTACCCAGAAAAATGAGTTCTTTGCCATCCTCCATGCTTGCTCCATGTTTATTCTCATCAGTCCACCTCAGGAGGCATTTTTGAGGGCAATGATGTAGTGGATCGTGCTTTACAATGCTCCCTACTGCCAGTCCTCACCCCTCCTGAACAAGCCCATGATTTTTTACACCTACCAGCGAGCTCCCTGAGATGCCTGTATGGTTTAACTCGTGAACAGGCTCGACAAATTGTGAGGCGATGTGTGCGCTGTGTTCCTTTACTCCCCCCTCCACCCAGAAAGGGGATTAACCCACGAGGTTTTTTTCCCAATGACTTGTGGCAAATGGATGTTACTCACCTTGGCCATGTCACTATCCATGTCTGCACTGATACTTTTTCCAAATTTGTGATGGCCACTGTATCCAGTAAGGCAAACACCCCATCAGTTATTAAGCATCTGTACCATTGCTTCGCCTCTGTGGGGATCCCTCACGTCATTAAAACTGACAACGGGCCTGCATATTTATCTACACAAATGACTGCCTTCTTTACATCCTTTGGCATTAAGCATGTTGCAGGGATCCCCTATAACCCCACAGGTCAGGCTATTGTTGAGTGAGCCCATTGTACCTTGAAAGCTACCCTCATTAAACAAAAAGGGGGAGTAGGAGGTTGGGGCTCCGGGCAGTGGCCTACCCAAGCAGACGTGGATAAAGCTTTATACACATACAATTTTCTCTGTCTAGATAGAGACACAGGCCTATCCCCTAGCATGCTACAGCTAATAACACCACCCACTTGTAATTCAACTGGCCCCTTAAAAACAGCACTACATGTACCATCCCTTAACCAGAAAGTCACCTGGAAGGACGATGAGGGAAACTGGCAAGGCCCATCCGTAGTGTTGTGGAGAGGGCCGGGGTATTTATGTCTTACAGATCCTGATGGTCAGAGCTGCTGGGTACCAGAAAGAAGAACAAAATGAGTTGAAGAAGCCCTGGGAGAGACAACAAGGACAGGAGAAGAAACACAGTCAACAGAAAATTCAGAGAGAGCAGAAAGAAAAGACAGTTAGGATGACTAAACTGAGTAAACTGTTTTCACTTTTTGCGCGATCGGGACTTTGCCACAGGTTGCGTCAGCTCCAGTGCCCTGGGCACCCCTGTCAGTTATCATCAACACAAGAGAGAATGGCTGGGGGCACTTGGTGTTGGCAGCATCCATCTTCGAGGAGTTCCAGATACAGGACTTATATAGTGGATAGCAATTGCTTGCCTCACAAATAGAGGAACTGGCCAATAAATTCGCCCACGCCCTCCAAGTGCAGGCTGATACTGATCAGCAGCTGGAGAAGCAGATTCATAAAATAGCATTGGCTACTCAGGACATTGGGAACGAACTTATGTGGCTGGAATTGAGACAGCAGTTGCCATGCGATGGCCGATATTGATCCATTTGTGTAACACCCTTAAACCATAACGCCACTTGTGACGCCCTTTCACAAAGCATAAATGACACTCTCCAGGCTTTGCGGGTGTTAATTAGACTGGCGCGGAACATATCTGACACTTGGCACCAGCACGAGACTGATGATATTGTTCATCACCTTAGTGATTGGATTAAGCATACCTCTTTCCCCATCCCCTCCCTTATAACCCATTGGGCATTTATAGCTCTTTTGCATTTATACTGTTATTGTTACTACCCACTATATTAGGATGTTTCCTTAGGATCCTTAGAGGTTCAATAGAGGCACTCAAAACTGAGGCCCTAGTATTGAGACCCTGTCTCTGCCCCCTCAATTAAACAAAAAGGGGGAATTGTGAGGGATTGTCTGATGTTGGCTATGTGCCACGTGGGGGTTGTGGCAAGATGGGGCAGGGACAAGATATTAGGAAGTAACCGGAGCTCACGCTCCCGAGGCAGGGGGCTATGCCATGTGGAGTTGTGGTGAACTGGGATAGGAACAGGATACGGGGAAGTAGCCGGAGCAGGTGCTCCTGAGGCAGGGGGCTGTGCCACGTGGGAGTGGGACGGCAGAGAACGAGCTCCCTGTGTCACGTCCTCTCCCTTGGTGCAGAGCTAACCCCAGACATCCCCTTCCAGTATTTGATCCTACAATCAATGACTAGTAGGCGGGCTGAGGACGAAGGGCTAGGAAGGTATTTAGGGGCGGTAGGGGTCGGAGCTCGCTCTGTCTTGCTCCTGCTCTCTTGCTCTGGCTTTCCTGCTTGGCCTTGCTGTGATGGCCTCTGAATAAAGCTCGAGTGTTTGCACCTCCTGATCGGCTCGTCTCTGTGTTTATCCGGTTGGGCACCGAAGACTGGTAAGTATGACCCTGGCAGCCTGCTCCTTATAGAAGGAGAGTGCACGGTGCGACCGGCACAAAATCTTGTAATAATGCCTGTGATAACTAATATTTTTATAGTGCCTTAAGTTTTGCACTGTGCTTTATGTGAATTTTCCCATTTGATCCGTATGAATATACTATGTATGGTAAGGTAAAGACTTTATCCAGTGTATATCCAATGTACAATTCTTATTCACCATCAGGAAATTAACACCAAAAAGAAACCCTGAAAATTTAAGGTAGATGTCCACTCCCACACATTAAAACATGTTATTTTTTTTCCCATTAAAACACTCTGGTAATGGATGGGGCATGTGTGGAGGAGGGAGAAAGAGAGGAGAAGGAACAAAATGGTTATCAGTTGCAACACAATATAAATAAAAGTTTAACATCAATAAGCCTGTAGAAAATAAAAACTTAGTGGAAAGATTCATTGTTTAACAAATGTCCTTGAGAAAATTAATAAACAATTTTACAGGAAATAGATTTAGAACCATTTCTTACATCATACACCTTTGAGTTCACCCTAGATTATCCCCTTAAGATTTTGTGTAAAATGGACCATGAAAAGGAAAGGAAAGTGGAATTTTGTACTTATGTCAGTTTTTGAAGGGAGATGTTCCATTATAAAAACAGGAGTTATTAGGAACAAATTGTATGTGCTACATGACATAGAAACATAAATATATTTACAACAAAACTAATCAAAAGAAAAAATATTGGGAAAACAGAAAATAACACATAAGAGGCAAATAACATATAACATATATAATAAAGAATTATTTAAAACTTACAAAGGTGACTCCCAGTCTACATTACAGTAGTGGCCAAGGATATGAACATGATGTTCTGGTGAGGAAACAATCACATAAGAAATGTTTAGCTCCTATATTAAAGAGTAACAAATAGAAATGTCATTGAAGTATTCTTGAAATTAGCAAAAATAAATGAATAAAAGCACTGATACTGCTGATGGGTCAGGGGAGAAATGGAGATGTTCATTGAGGGTGAAAACTCAGCATCTTTTTGTAAATCAATCTTGGAGTAAATAATAAACATCAGAAAAATAATTACATTGAGAAGACTTTAATCCCAAAATTCCAATGTTTACAATATACCTTAAAAGTGTTATTATATAAAAAACCTACCAAATAGAGCTGTCTGATCAGATATTTTCACAACAGCAATATTTGTCATTGTAAAAACTGGAAGCAATTTTGAGCAAAGAAGGACTAGAGAGGCTCACAGGAAATAAATGAACAATTTAGATTACCCTTCCCAAAATCCACACAAATAAAATCAATGCATGTAGAATTAAAAGGGGAATAGTTGCCTTGGAAAAATACCTTTGCAGTAAGTTTCTCTGATAAAGATCTAATATGCGAGATAGCAGAACAGGGAATGAGTACAAATGGACAAGAACAATTCCTTAATAAAGTGGTACAAACAGGTTTCAGAAAAGATGGGCAAGCTGTTAACTATATGGAAAGTGCTCTACATTGATAACAGTAAGAGAAATGCAAATTCAGATTACTCTGAGGTTGTAGCATGACATACCTGTCAGATTGGTAAAGATCAACCAATAAGCATTGCTTAGATGACTGCTATGTGCCAACCCTTGTACTATGTGCTGGGGATATAAAGAATGAAACAGCACCTGTATGATATTATGGAGGTGTTATGGGTACCAGTATGATACCCATCCCTTGTGTTGATCTTGCATGCTAATGCACAGTTGGCAGAGCTATGAAGTTTTTCAGTGATATTCTCAAAGTCCATCTGGTACTATAAACAAAAAGTCCAACTTACATACACTTTGTCCCAGCAATACCAGTACTGGATTTTTACCCCAAAGGGATCCAAGAGATAATTAGAAAACTCATATATAACAGAAATAGTGACAGCACTTCTTATAACAAAGATCTGGAAGCAAGGTGAGTGCCCACCAATTAGGGGATGGCTCAACAAATTACATTAAGGTATGTTTAGGGTAATTTAATATCATGACAAGAAATGTCCAAAAAAGAATTCCAGTCAAGGTAAAGATGTGAAAAGTTGTAGAAAAGCCCAACTTTCTGATAGTAACTACCAAAAAGAAGAAACGTGTCACAGAAATACCAGTGAAATCCCAAAGGAAGCAGAAGTAAGCTCCTCTGTCCAGTCCAGAGCTGTGTAAAAAGATGTCCATAACTAATATTGATAAACTTAACCCTTCTCAGCAATACAAGGATCTAAGATATCTCCAAAGGCCTCGTGATGGAAAATGCTATCCACATCCAAAGAAAGAACTAAGGGATTTGAATGCAGATCGAAGCAGACTGTTTGCTATTTTTTTTTTCCTTCGGTTGTGTATGTTTCCTCTTTCTGGTGGTTCCTCCTATTGGCTCTAATTCTTACAACATCACTAATGTGAAAATAGGTTTATACGAATGTTTGTGTATAGCCTATATCAGATTGTGCACCATCTTGGGGAGGGAAGGGGAGAAAAATTTAAAACTCAAAAGCTTATGGAAGTGATTGTTGATAATTCAAAATAAATTAATTAAAAGAAAAAGATGTCCATAAAAGGGTAGAAGCTTATAGGATGCCAGTGGAGGTGGAGAGAGTAAGGAAACAAGTATTTATTATATGCCAACTATGTACCAGCCAGTGTGCTAAGTGCTCTAGAAATATCTCATTCCGGTCTATCCTCGCATCAACCTTGGGAGTGCTATTATTACCCCCATTTTACAGAAGAGGAAACTGAGGCAGACAGGTTCGATGATTTGCCCAGGATCCCACAGCTGCTAAGTGCCTGAGGCCAGAATGGAGCTCAGGTTTTCTTGAATCCAAGGCTCTATCCACTGTCAGCTAGAAGGTGGCCAGTTTTCTGCACAGGGCCATCACAAGCTAAGCCTGGAGAAACTTGCAGTTGTGATATCAAGTGTGATAGACATCAGTGCAACAAGGAGAGAGAGTTGAAGCCAGGAACTCAGGAAAAAATTCATAATGAGGCAAAAAGACATGAATGGTCAGGCACCTGAAACCAGATCCTAGCCTTGGTTTGGAAGAACAGAAGCGAAGGGTAGAAACAGCACTTTAGTCACTGTTTAGGGAGACAGTGTGGAGTCAGTGACACAGAACACTGGAAGCCACAGCAGAAAACCACCAACAGAGCACCTGAGAGCAGCAGGAAGAGGCCTGAAACAAATGCACTCTCCAGCACCATTACAGCTTTCCAGGGCCCAGCAGGAGATGGAACCAAGTCCTGATTGGTCCTTGTGCAAAGAAGACTAGTTGAGGCCTGAACCCATGATACACAACCAGCAACCTCAGCAAGGTGCCACCATCTATACAGCTGCCCCATCAAAACTGGCAGCAACAGTGGGCTCCAGATGCTAGAGGGACATGGTGCTGTATCCAGCAGGTCCAGGATTCACAGGCATAAATAATGAGGTCAGTACAATGGCTCTGTAGACCTTCAGTTTGGTGGTCAGTCTAATACCTCTTCTCTCCCACATTTTCCTTTGGAGGCTCCCAAACACTGAGCTAGCTCTGGCAATGCGTGGGTCAACCTCATTATCAATGTGTAAATCCCTGGAAAGCACACTACCGAGGGAAGTGAACTTATCCACGGCATTCAGAACTTCTCCATTTGCTGTAACTGATGGTTCCACATATGGATGATGTGGTGGTGGCTGATGAAGCACCTGTGTTTTCTTGGTGTTAACTGTTAGGCCAAAATTAGCACAAGCAGCAGAGAATTGATCTATACTTTGTTGCATCTCAGCTTCAGAGGCTGCACTGAATGCACAATCATCTGCAAACAGAAAAACAGAGGGAGCAACACTCCCTCCACTTATAATTCAGGTCTAAAACCAGACCCAAATGGTGCACTTCCAAAGGTGGGAGGCCTTTCCATGAGCCTATTAAAGCTTATGTTCATGGAGCTTTTGAGGGTGACATTCTCTTATTTAATTCAAACAAGGTGCCCAGAGTGTAAGAGCATTTGAGGTCTGTTTAATGTAATTTGGCAATCCGTGGAGTAGTTAGCATAAGCATCCTGGGCCCCACTTGATGAAGAGAAAAGTCTCAGAGATGACAAGATGACTTGTCCAAGATCACACAGCTAGGGAGTGATAGGGTACAACTCTAACTCCAGTCTTTGGATGCCAGGCTAGGTGTTCTTTTCACCACATAATGGTACCTCTACCCTTCTTAGACGTGTTTGGTCTTAGAAAGATAACGTCTACCCAGAAGATGTGCTGGAAGAATCTATCTCTATCCATCTATACATCCATCAACCATCTATCTCTATCTGCCTATCTTCTATCTATCCATCCATGTTCCGGTAGTCTTTCCATAGCTATCCACCCACCAATATCATCCATCCTCTACCTACCTATCCATCCACGCTCTCTCTCTCTCTCCATCCTCTATCTACC
>NW_020950172.1:138186-236190 GCF_900497805.2 Vombatus ursinus
CTACCTATCCATCCACGCTCTCTCTCTCTCTCCATCCTCTATCTACCCATCATGTACCATCCATCCATCATCCATCCATCGGTTTCTCTCTATCTGCCTATTCTGTCCGGCTGTCATCATGTCGATCGGTAAGAAATAATGAATATAAAGAATTCCAGGGTCTTCAGGGCTGAGCAAGGAGCACACGAGCCGGGCTGGTCTCGTGAGAGGCTGAGCAATGGCCCACGCTCAGACCCTGGGGCCAGGGCTCACGGGCTGAGATCCGCCAATCAAAGGGGGCCCTCACGTGGGCACTTCCAGGAGAGGCTGGCGTCCTCTGGAGAATCGGCTACCTCCTCCGGAAGCCCCGCCCCCTCCCGAGGCTGCTCTGCCGGCCCCTCCCTGGAGGACCTCTCTCGGGCCCCGCCTCTTTTTTCCTCCACACGGTCACGTGGGCTCCCACAGTCCTCCAGAAGAGAAGCATTGCGCATGCTCTGGGCAAACGGTTTCCCTCTTCCCATTAGCTGGACTCCATTTCCCAGGAGGCCGTGCGGGGTCAGGTACCGTAGATCTCACGGCACTGTGGGAGTGGTCATTGAGTACTTTTCAGCGCGCTTGCGCAATTTCTCCTTGGCCCAGGAGTTTCAGGGAGCGCGGATGGCCGAGGGGCGCGTGCCCGGCGGCGCACGCGCGTCCATGTGCGCGTGCGCGCGCTCCCGGGTCTGGAGGTGCGTCTTGGGTTTGGGTCTCTTTCTTTGGGAGTTTTAGGGCGACTCTCGGGTTCTCTCTGTCTGCCTTTGGGGCTCTGTCTCTCTGTCTCTGCGAGAGATCTGTCTCTGGGTCTGTCTCTACCGACAGCTGTGGCCAACAGAGCTCCTACTGTGTGCTCAGAGGGATCCTCACAAACAGCCCTGGGAGGGAGGGGCAGTTATCCCCATTTTACAGATGAGGAAACTGAGGCAGGCAAAAGGAGGGAAGTGACTTACCCAGGGTCATACAGCTAGTGCGTGCCTGAGGCTGGATTTGAACTAAGGGCTTCTGGATGTTAGGCCCAGCCATCTATCCACTGTGTCTCCGTCTTTGTGTCTTTCTGTCCTTGGGTTCTATCTCCCTCCCTCTCTATCTCTTTGTCTGTGTGTGTCTCTGTCTCCTGTCTATCTTTCTCTCTGTCTCTGTCTCTCTGCCTCTCTCCTCCCTGTCTCTCTGTCTCTGTCTCTCTCTCTGTCTCTCAGTCTCTCTCCCTCTCTCTATCTCTGTCTCTCTCTGTGTCTCTCTCTTCCCTGTCCCTCTCTCCTCTCTGTGTCTCCTCCTCTCCCTGTGTCTATCTCTGTGTGTCTCTCTCTGTGTCTCTCTCCTCCCTGTCTCTCTCTCCTCTCAGTCTTTCTCCCTTTCTTCCTCTCCTCTCTCTACCTCTGTCTCTCTCTGTGTCTCTGTCCTCCTTGTGTCTCTCTCCTCTCTGTGTCTCTCTCCCCTCTCTCCCTCTCCTCTCTCTGTCTCTGTCTCTCTGTGTGTCTCTCTCCCCTCCTCCTCTCCTCTCTCTGTGTCTCTCCCTTCTTTCTTTGTCTCCTCTCCTCTGTCAGTGTGTCTTTCTGTCTCTTCTCTGTCTCTCTCCCTCTCCTCCTTTCCTCCTGTCTCTCTCTGTCTATATCTCTCTCTGTATCTCTGTTTCTCTCTCCTCCCTGTCTTTCTCACCCTGATGGGGCCTGAGGCTGGGGCTGGGGTGGAGTGCAGCCCCTGGGGAGGGTCCAGCTCTCTTGACCTTGTTGGAGTCCCCCAGGGGACCAAGCTGGGGGGACTAATCTGACCAGGTAAGACCTTTCCCCAGAGCTTCCGGGCAGTGGCTGAGGACGAGGAGCAGATTCTGAGGCCTGGGGTGGGGCAGGACGTACATCCAGTCAGAAGCCCCCAGAAAGGAGGACCCAGGCGAGGTCGCCATGGAGACTGGGACAATGGACAGAGGTGAGCATGACAGGCCTGCTGGGTGGGGGCAGTGAGGGAAGGGTCTGGGCAGGGCCGAGTGCTGATTCCCCTTCTTCTCCCCCAGACTCTGCCCTCCTCCGAGAGATGAGCAGAGGTCAGCTTGAGGAAGGAGTGACCTCTGGGCTCCCAGCAGCACCCGGCTCCCTGGTGAGTGGACAGTCCTCGATGGAGTATGGGTCCCCTTGGGGTCCTCAAGCCCCTGCTCCAAAGTTTGATGGTTGCAGAGTCCACACATCCCTGCAACCGGGAGGGTGCTTGGGGGGTCAGCCAGCCGAGGGGGAAACCGAGGCACAGAGTGGTGATGCTGTCGGCCACCATTGGAAGGCAAGGGGGCTGTCTGGCAGTGCTGGATAGCAGGGATCTGTCATTGACTGTCAGCTCCATGAGGGCAGGGACCATGCATGGCCCCTTAGGGTCCCACCTAACACTGTGCACACAGTAGGCACTTCATAAGTGCCTTCCAGGGTCTTTGATGATGATGATGATGGGGCAAGCAAGAACATTTCACTATTCAGAGAACAACCAAAAAGAGAATTATCTAAGAAATCACAAACTTGTCTGCGCTCTTTTTGAAAAGCACAATCAATTTAACATCATAGTAACCAAATTCCTCTTTTGTGTCCTGAGTTTGTTCTTTTGCACACTTTTAATCATTTCTTGATTTTTCAATCATGTATCTTAATTTTGGCATACCACTAAAAAGGTTACTGTTTTGTAGAATAGTTTGAAATCTGATGTTTCTCAACCCCACTTTGTTCCTATCATTTTTTAATATTTCCTTGGACTTTCTTGACCACATCTTCCTCTAGATTAATTTTATTATTTTGTCAGGGCTTATAAATTATGCTCCTGTGTGGTAACCCTCAGTTGTTTGGTTTTTCACTCAATCTGTAAATTTAGGTAATAGCCTTTGTATGCTGTTGGCACAACCCGGCCACGAACAATGAGGATTTCTCTGTCTAGTCAAGTCTTCTTTATTTCTAAGAAGCATTTGATGGGGAAAAAAAAAAGGCCAAAAAAAGCTAAGTCCTTTCCCCAGAGCTGATTTCTGAGAGCCCATAGTCCACAGAGTGGGGCCAGCTTTCTAAGGGGCAGCTAGATGGTGCGGTGGAGAGAGCTGTGACCTTGGAGTCAGGAAGACCTGAGTTCAAATCTGGCCTCAGATACTTGGCAAGTCCTAGCTATGTGACCCTAGGCAAGTCACTTAACCCCAATTGCCTCACCAAAAAAAAAAAAAAAAGAAGCGTTTAATGAGTCTTGTGATACATGGATCCTCAAATTCTTTATACATATTAGAATTATTTTAAATGGAATTCCTTTTTCTTCTCTCTCCTACTGAGTTTTTTATTTTTTAATTTTTTAGTAACATAAAGAAAAGTTAATCATTTTGTGGGTTTATTTTATATTACTTATTGAAGCTATTGTTTCAATTAGCTTTTGGGGTTTTTTTAGTTGAATCTCTAGGTTTCTCTAAGTAAGGTGTCATATCTCCAAATGCTGATAGTTTTGTTTTGTTTTGTTTTTTGGTCCTTGCTTATGTTCATATCCCCTTTTTTTTTCTTTTTCTTGTCTGTTAGAGTTTGTTTTATTTCATATGGTAGTGGTGGTGGTGGTGGTGGAGGAAATATCTGCTTTAACCCTGTCCATATTGGAAAGGCCTCCAGTGTTTCTCCAATATAGGCAGTGCTTGGTTTTAGATAAACACTGTTTACCATCTCAAGAAAAAGTCTTGTTTATCCTTAAGCATTCTAGAATTTTTAACATTAATGAGTGTTTTAACAAAAACTTTCTGTATCTTGATATAATCATGTGACTTTTATTGTTTTTATTAGTAGGAACTATTATGCTTATAGTTTTCTGAACCAATTCTGTGTTTCTGATATGAGACCTTTTTGGTCAGTGAATAATCTTTAATATGTTGCTGTAGTTTCTTTGATGATATTTTATTCCATATTTTTACATTTGTATTCATGATACATGCTTGTCTACACATTTTCTTTTTCTGTTTTATCAGTCCCCATGTTGGGTATCAGGACTTTATTTGTGTCCTAGATCTCTAGGAGATGCCTTTTTTTTTATTTATTGAGCTAACATGCTATGTCAGAGTTCACTATTCTTCAAATGTTTGACATAATTCAATTGTAAATCCATCTGGACCTAGGGTTTTTTTGGGGGGGGGGGGCTTGTTCATTTTCTTTTCCTGAGAATGGGTTGTTTAAATTATCTGTTTTTAAAGTTATTTTTATTTGCATACAATAGGAAAAACATTTTTAGTGATTTTTCTGTATCTGGGGTTGTTTCTCCTTTTTTCATTTTTGGTTTTGTAAATTTGACTTTCCCTTTTTGTATTGGGTTAGCTAAATGGTCTTTTTTCTTTTGCTCTCTTAAAAAAGATCCCCTACTTTGATGTTAACTTCTTGTTTTACATTTTCTTCCTTCTTTGATTTTTCTAATTTCTCTTTTTGAGCTTATTTGGTGGTCTTGATTTGTTGATTTGAGTATTTTTAGTTGTGCATCCATTTCACTGATCCCTTATTTCCCTTGTTTATTGACGATAGTGTTCTTCTGTCAGGACTGCTTTGACCACATCCCCAAAGTCCTCATATGCCACTTCATTGTTGTCTTCTTTGACAAAATTATCTGTTGTTTCTGTGATTTGTTCTTTGACCCCTTCATTCATTCTTGGAGATTGGATTGCTTAGTCTCCATTTAGGTCTGAAGCTTTTCTTCAGACTTCCCTTCTTGTGATTTTTATCACGTGTGATCCACAAAAGGATGTCCATAACATTGCTGCTCTTCGGCAATGTAGATGAAGTTGTTTTTAGGCTGTGGTACACGCCCAGCTTTGGTGCTGTGTAATGTGGAGAAATGTGGCAGTCAGTGAGTCGATCAACAAGGACTATATGCCAGGCACTGTGTTAAGTGAACACTGGAGATACAAAGAAAGTCAGAAACATGACCTCCCACACCCCCAAGAGCTCACATTCACACTGGGGAGACAATATGCAGAAGTAGAGGTGGAGGTGGTGTCAATCAGATCTTAATTTGTGTTTCAGTAAAGTTGATTTTCTTTGGGGTCCTGTATAGTTTTATGTTGAAAGATCTGATGCTGAGAAGGGACCTGTGGGCTTCCTTCACTCGGCTGTCCAGGGGCTCCATGACACAAAAGAAAGTGGAGATTCAGATGGGTGCTGGAGCTGGTTTGTACTGGCCCTGGGGAGCCAATTGTTAAATTGTCGGTGGGAACATTGACCCCTCAGAAATCAGCCAGTGCTACAAATCAGGGCTTGATTTATGGTTTTGTTGCTTGCCTAGACTTAAGAGAGTGATGGAGAAAATGGGAATAGTTCAGGTATTAAACTTAAAAGTGCATCCTGCTACCAGAGAGCTGATTGTTAAACATTTTACCACCATACTTCTGGGTAAGAATCCCTGGTGTAAATGAGAGAAGTTAGGCACTGGGGTGAGTGGGAAGAGGATGGGGAGGGTAGTCAGTGGGGGAGAAGCATAGGAAAAACCTCCTGCAGAAGGTGGGATTCAAGATGTCTTTTTTTAATATATATTTTATTTCCCCCCCCCAATTACATGTTAAAACAAATTTTTAATGTTATTTTTTAAAGTTTTGAATTCCAAATTCTATTCCTTCCTCCTTCCCTTCTCCTTTCCCTGACATGGTAAGCAATTCCACATAGGTTATACATGTGTAATCATGTAAAACATTTCCATATTCATCATTTTGTACAAAAAGACACAAATAAAAGAAAAAGAATGAAAGAAAGAAAGTGAAAAATGACAAGCTTCAGTCTGTATTCAGTCAATAGAGGCAGAGAGCATATTTCATAACGAGGCCTTTGGGGTTGTCTTGGATCATTGCATTGCTGACAGGAGCTAAGTCATTCCCAGTTCTTCATTGTTACAGTGTTGCTGTTGCTGTGCACAATGTTCTTCTGGTTCTGTTCATTTCACTTTGCATCAGTTCATGTAAGTCTTTCCAGGTTTTTCTTAAATCACGAGATGTCTTTTTAAAACAATAGTTTATCTTGAGTCCACTTTGTGCATACTCTGTGTATGTGTGTGTGTGTGTGTGTGTGTATTCAATTAAAAGCACGTTTTTTTCTCTCCCTTTCCCCATTGGAGAAGAGAAAAGCAAACCTTGTCAGAAGCAGAGTCAGTGAAATCCCTTCAAGCTGCTGCCTCTGCCTCCCTGGGCTTCCTCATGAGTCCTCTCCATTGGGGCTGTTGTGTGTGCAGTTTGTCCCTGTGCCCCTTCCTTCCCTGGGTGCTGGTGCCCACAACATTGCAGGCTTCTCCCTTTCCCAGCGCATGGGGCCTGGTGGTACCATGGGAAGCTCTCAGCTTCTAGTTGTTTGCCAGCCCAGAAGAGCCGCCATCAATCTCTTTATACCTGTGGGCCTCGTGCCTTTCTGTATTACTGGCCCAGGGTCATGATGTTGGGGCAGCTGGTCCCAGCCACTTCCAGAAGGGCTCCCACATACAGCCCCACCAATGTTTATCATTGCCCTTTTTGGCCATCTGCCAATCAGATGGGCAGGAGGCGGACCCTGAGTTGCTCTAATTTGCATTTCTCTAATTATTAGTGACTTAGGACATCTTTTTTTTTTTTCATATGCCTGTTGGTAGCTTATTTCTTCCTTTGAAAAGTGCCTGTTCCTATACTTTGACCATTTATCATTTGGGGAATTTGAGGAAACCAGGAGTCAGAGATAAGAAGGGAGGGCATTCCAGGCATGAGGGGCAGCCAGTACAAAAACCCAAAGTCCGGAGATGAGGATAAATGCAAGTCAGGCAGTGAAGCTGGAGGGCGTGGCGGGGGTGGGCAGCAAATGAAGAAAGCTGGAAAGATGAGAAAGAGCGTTTTGTATTTGAACCAGGAAGTAATTTATTGAGAAAGAGGGCTGACATGGTCAGAGCCGCATATTAGGAAAATCACTTTGGAGGCCTAGTGGAGGCCAGAGGTCTTGTAATGGCTTCGGCATAAGGTGATGAGGCTGCACCAAAGGGCCATAGTGTGAATGGAGGCGCAGATGTGGAGGTAGAAATGACAAGATGGTGATGGATTAACTATATGGGGATAGTATGCAAGTGGTCTAGGGTGACACTGAGGCTTCTAGCCCGGGGCCTGGGAAGCTGGTGGTGCCTCCAACAGGAAGGGGAAAGTTTGGGGAGAAGAGAATGAGTTTTGTTGGGACATGTTGAGTCCTCTCTGAAATGCCGAAAAGGTGGCTGATGATGGCGGGGATGGAGCTCAGAAGGAAGACGGAGGGAGTCATCTTCGTCTTCATGGAGATGATGTGATTCTCAAAGAGGGTACCCATGATCAGGGGTCTCGAGCTGGCCCAGACAGCTTGACAGAGAACCGGCAGGAGAGGACATCAAGGAGCAGAGGGTGACCAAGAGGCCGGGGAGGGTTCGGTTTGAGAAGAGGCCATTAGATCAGACAATTAAGAGATTGCTGGTAACTGGGGAGGGCGGACACTTCAAAGAGAGGGAGAGGAGAAGTGGAGGCGCCTGGTGTAGACAGTGGGAGGAGGAGGTGAGACAAGGTGACTCCTGGCATGAATTGTCAGATGTGGGGGGGGGGCTGTTTGGGCAACTAGGAAGGAGCCAGAACCACTGAGTCGTGCCGGGAGGGACCTCAGCAGCCCAAGGACCCCTCCTCTCTCTGCTTCATGAACCACTGCCTCTCATGGCCGCCCCTTCCACTTCGGAAAAGCTGTTACTAAGAAGCTTTTCCTGACGTCCCCCTCAGAGTCTCCTCTTGGCCACTGACCCCCATTTCTTCTGGTTCTGCCCACAGGCTGCAGATGGAATAAGCCTGGCCCCTCCTCCACAGGGAGGCTTGCTTATCCCCCTGCTGACTCACTGAGCTTGTGGTCCACAAAAACCCTCAGATCTTTTTCAGGACTACTGCTCGCTAACTGGGCCTCCCCATCTTATACTTTTTTCTGTAAGACTTTATATTTATCCCTGTTGAATTTTGTCGACTCAATCCCCTGCTGTAGCCTGCCAAGATCTTTTCAGATCCTGACTCTGGCATCCAGTGTGTTTAGCTGCTGCCCCCAGCTTTGTGTTATCAGGAGACTGGATGAGTATACGGCCTAGGCCCAAATTATTGATCAAAAAAATGTCCATCAGGATAGGGCCAAGCAGAGACACACACCCCTGGAGACCTCTGGCCATACACCCAGGTCTGAATCCCTCTGGTTATCTTAGTGCCTGATCCCTAGTTCACCTTCTCCATTGGAATAATGAGAGCCCTCATAGCCAGCACTCAGCCAAAGTCCAGAGAGGTCCCATCTGCAGAGTTCCCCTCATCTGCTGATTTAGCCTCTGGTCAGAAAAGGGCACGAGGCTAATGTGACATCACTTGTTCTCCGTGGTTCTTTGTTCCCGGGCCTAGGAATCAGAGTCACGCTCCCTGGCCTGGTGTCAGCAGACTCTGTTCTCTTCCCCCTGTTCACCCCTGCTTTTTTTTTTAAGCTTTGGGACGTTTGTCCTCCTGCCCTCTGGTGGTCTCTGTTCCATTGGCTGTGGTCTCTCACACATCACAGCGAGTGGCTCAGCGACCACTTCTGCCAGCCTGTTCCAGACCCAAGGGTGCTCATGCGGGCCAGGCACCTGAAGTGGTTCCTCCAAAGTCTTTCTTCTTGGTTGTCCTCAGTATCACTTTTCAGTAGGGAAGAAGAGGCTGAAGCTCAGGGAGAGAGTCAGGGTGCTAACGGAGGCAGGCTTCTGGTGCAGGCTGGAGAGAACCTCACAAATCCCTTCAAGGAAGTAGAAAGGGGAGATCTCTTGGAGTAGTCTCTTCAAGCCTCACCCTGAAATGGGAGCGCTTTGTCTACGCAGCCCCTCTCTGTGATTCTTTGGATCCACTTGTTAACTCTATGCTGATGACCCCCATAATGACGCTGATCTCTGGAAGAGACCCCAGGGCCATGTGGGAAAGGAATCCCCATCCTAACACGTTCAGCCTTTTCTTGAAGGCATGAGAGGAAAGGAAGCGCACTGCCCTGGAGGCCGCTCCGAGAGTCCAAAGGTGATACTGAGCCAGAATTCTCCTCTGCTTCCACAGCCCCTCCAACAGGACACCCCACAGGCACCCACACTGCAACCTCCTCTGTCTGTCCCTGCCTCCTGCTCATCCCCCCTTGTCTGTGGAGAGTTCTCACCTCAAGTCCAACCTGGACCCTCTTCTCCCTGAACACATGGGAGCCCTGAGGTGGCCAAGGGAAGTAGTTCAGAGGGGGCAGAGGAGAGAGCCCAGGCCAGAACCTGGGGGGACATTCAGAGAAGTAGTGGCCAGGCAGGTGGGGCCTTATCAGAGGCTGCAGAGAGTGGTCCAGGGGCATGAGAGCCGAGGAAAGGCCATTGGTTGGATTTGGTAATTAAGAGAAGAAGGGTGGATGATGGGGTCGGAAAGCGTGGATGGTGCTCTCAAGAGTTTATAGCCAGGAAAGGGAGGAAGGATGATGGGGTTGGATGAGAGGGTCTGGAGTGGGCTGGAAGGTATCAAAACCAGGAAAGGGGGTGGGGAGGATGGCTTGTGGAAAACCAAAGCTATTGCAGGGGAGCCCATTTTAGATTAGGGACTGCTACTTTTTCTCTCCATGGAATTTCTGTTGAGAGAGTGTGACAGGCTCAGGGTGTACTGACATGTAGTGCTGGGCGTCCTGCCATCCCAGTTAGTCCTTTTCCTGCAGGGTTAAGAAGCTGTCCCCATGATTTGGTTGGCTTAGGATGAAGGCTCAAATAGGGCAGGGGCTTCCTGGAAACCTGAGGTGGTGCTGATCACCTAAGGGTCAGCCTTGGCTAATGCTGGCAGGCAACTGGAGTCACTGCCCTCTGCCCGACCATTCCTTAGTGTGTGGTCTTTCTGTGCCATGGCTAAGGAAACCTCCTTTTCCTAACTGGTGAAGGGCACCTGAGGGTCTGACCTAAGTCTGGTGCGGCATACCACAGAGCTGCTTGTAGAAGTCAGTGTTTTTGTGACTTTGGTCACACTTTGGGTCATGTGGGGGTAAAGAGGGCTCTTCTTCTGGGCACTCAATCAATGTTGGGCTTGGGGGAACCTGAGCTCAGTCCCCCTCTCTCTAGCCTGCCGCTTCTCTGAGGCTTCTCGGTGCATGGCAGGGGCTAGACTGTGGGTGACAGGTGTGTTTGGTGTTTCAGCCATCGCTGACCTTCCAGGATGTGGCTGTGGCCTTCAGCCAGGAGGAGTGGAGACGCCTGAACCCCGCTCAGAAGAGCCTGTACCGGGAGGTCATGCTGGAGAACTATTGGCACCTGGTCTTCCTGGGTAAGGAGCCTGGCTTCCTGCTGGCACATGGAACCTGCCCCTCCCAGCATCACTGTGGCCTTTCTCACCACAAGCTATGGCCTGTCCACACATGTGCTTAACTGAGTCTGGCCTTGGCCTCAGGCCTTACCTTTTCCATCCATGAGACTGTTTGTGTCCCTGTGGCCAGGTGGAGCTCTGCCACCAGAAACGGGCATCCTCCTTGGGCTGCCCCGCCTCAATTCTGTCCCCCAAGTGGAGCATTGTGCCCGAGTCCCCATGACAAACGCTTATTAAGTGCCTGCAGTAGGTGTGTAGCCCCACACTGGCTCCCTCAGGT
This sequence comes from Vombatus ursinus, assembly GCF_900497805.2. NCBI lineage: Eukaryota > Metazoa > Chordata > Mammalia > Diprotodontia > Vombatidae > Vombatus > Vombatus ursinus. Next base: position 148,782 of record NW_020950172.1, read on the forward strand.
CCCAGGACAGTGCCCAAGGCCTTGCCTCATCCCACCCCATGGGCACCGCCAGAGTGCCAGCCTCTCCCTAAAGAGGAGGGAGCTGGGATGGACTCAAGAGGGTGCTCCCACTTCTCTCCCCATGAGCAGGGCTTCCGGTTTCCAAACCAGAGCTGATCTCCCAGCTGGAGTGTGGGGGAGGCCCATGGATGCCGTTGGAGGAAGAACCAAGAAACCCCCATGCAGGTGAGGACACCGGGCAGGGGTGCTGTTGGCAGCGTGGGGTGGGGAGGCTCTTCTGGATCCCATCTTGACCTCCACAGCAGATTCTCAAGCCTCTCTCCCTTCATGTGCATCTCCAGGCGAGGTCTGTGGTCTTGGTGTTTGGAAACTGGACTCTCACCAGGGCCATGGGCAGCAGACATCCCTCCCTGCTCTTCCTGAGACAGAGGTCTTCCTTTTCTAGCATCCTGATCCGTGGGCTTTTCAGATCCTTTTCCAAGTGATTTAAAATATCCACATAAGTCCTGTCTTCTTAAAACAAACCAAAAAAATCCCAAGAGCCCTTGTTCTCAACCAGTCCCAGGATTTGAGAGATGAGACCTCTCTTCAGCTTATAATCTCCTCGATTCCACAATGTTCCCCCTTTCAGGGGTCTCTTGCCCCATCTGTTAATGTCTCACATGCACCCTCAGGCTCGCTCAGGCATGCCTCTGGGCTGTGCCTCCAGGATAGCATCTGAGCTCGCCCTCCCAGGCGCCCCAGCTGTCACGCTTCAGGCAGGCTTCTCTCTCCAAGGTCGCTCCCTGGCTCACCTGCCTGCTTTCTTCCTCTTTGGTTCGCTCGTTGTCCTCACTTCAGCCCTTGCCCTCAGACTTGGGGATTCCCACGTACATGTTGTTGCCCCCCGGGTCCCCTCCTAATGAGCGTGCCTGTCATCTCATCGTCCCACCCAAGTGTGAGGTCTCCCTGGTCCAGAATTCTGAAACTTCTCTGAGCTCTGGAAAAACCCCGTCGGTCAATCTGTGACTCTATCAGGCGCCTCTGGAGGCACGGAATAAAGAAAAGCCCCTCCCTGCCTTCAGTTAGAGGAGAAAACTTGGTGGTCTACAGGCAGAAAGTAAACATGAAGCCACCCATGAGCTACATCTTCAAGGAAGTCGTGGGAGGGCACACCAGGCAGGAGGCCTGCTAGGACCCAAGCATGAGATGGGGGTTGGAAGATCCTCTAAGGGTCGTCCAGACGGGCTTTTCTGGAGCTTACCGTGTGGAAAGGGCAGGATGATGGAATGAGAGTTTAGGGCCCAGTTATTATTCAGTCATTTCAGTCGTGTCCGACGCTTTGTGACCCTATCTGGGATTTTCCTGGCAAAAACAGAGAGGGGTTTGCTATTTCCTTCTCCAGCTCATTTTATACATGAGGAAAATGAGACGGATGGACAGAGTTAAGATTTATCTTTTTTTTTTTTTTGGTGAGGCAATCAGGATTAAGTGACTTGCTCAGGGTCACACAGCTAGTAAGTGTCATGTCTGAGGTTGGATTTGAACTCAAGTCCTCCTGACTCCAAGGCCAGAGCTTTATCCACTGTGCCACCTAGCTGCCCTGAAGATTTATCTTAATAGCTAGTAAGCGTTTGAACTCACAAAGATGTGTCTTCTGACTACGCCCAACACTCTGTGCTCTGTGGCACCCTCTACTGTAAAAGGCTTTAGATGCCGAGATGGAGTTAATAGTTGATTAGAAAGGGAGTTGGGAGGTTTGAATAGGGCAGATGATGTCTTTGGCAGCTATGGCAGGATAGACTGGGTTGGGCCGCTTCAGAAGAGCAAAAATGAGATGCTACTAGACATACCTTTTGGAGTGTCTGGTCCCGAACTGGCCATGAGGGACTGAAGCTGCGGCCAGAAATACCAGTTGTGGAGTCACCTGCATTGAGGCGATTGAGCCCACAGAAGCCAAGGCCACCACCATGACTGGCTCAGCCATCCTTATCATGACCTGCAGTCACTCTCCTCAGCAGGCGCGACTACTCAAGTGGTCTAGACTGTCCTCTGCTCTAGAATCCCTTCCACCACTGCTCATGCTTTTCCAAAACCCAGGCCTCTGTGATCTGCGCTGGAGAAAGCCATCCAGGCCCACTGAATGGGTCCGCTACAGATCCATGGTGTCCAGTCTTAACACAGAGCAGTGTTCTTATTCTTCCCTAACAGAGTAATTCCACAGCTTCTCCTCTCCTCAAGCCTCTCACACCACTTCTCCCCTCCCTCTGAGCAACTCTTGGAGTATCTGATCAAGGAGCATTCTTTATAGAGTTGGCTTTTCCTGAGTGCATCGTTAGGCTGAACTCTGTAGTGATTGTGGATCTCTTTTAGGAGACTCTGTGATAGCAACCAGCCTTGATTAAATACATGCGTATGAGGTGCTTGCTGCCACCCACACAGTGTCCTGTGCCAACCCCAGTATCTGAAGGACCTTCCCATCTTTAGGAAACCTTCTCCCATTAGGCCTGTTTGTTGGATGCCCCCTAAGATGGTGGCAGAAGCATTCGGCAATCACCCAGCTCCCGCGTTGTGCCTCATCAGACCTGAGGAATCAGAGAGCTGCTGAACAGAATCTGTTACATCTTGCAGAGGATCTTGGGTCATTTGAATGGGAGGGGGGCCTGGCATTGGCATTTTGCTGTATCAAATTGAATTTTTTATACTTAGCAAAATGAGCTTTGTATTCACTCTCTCTTTGTAGTCAGTTTTTTGATAGCAAATGCCAAGCACTGCTATTGATAAGTGATTAGCAGAGCCTGCCTGTCCTCTCTTCTTCCTAAGGAACGCCTTCAAGGCATGTTTGGGAGGGATGGGGAGGCCATGTAGGGAAGGCAGTTGGTGATGATGTCCAGCTTTTCCCTCTATTTTTATCTTCCCCATAAGTTGTCCTTCAGTGCCCTCCCAATCTGGTCACCTCCAGTGGACATCTCATCTGTGTGCCTTTGGGCAGGGCCAACAACTCTTCACGTGTTTGTCTTCACCACTGTTTCTGCGGCCTTCTCAGCCCATGGGAAACCACGGTGTTCCAAGGGCAAATGTCCTTGATAGGGAAAAGATTTTGTTATCAGATTTCACATTGGCCTTTCCTTTTTTTCCTCCTGTTGCTCTCCCTCCAGTTTCATTCTTAAATCCTCAGAACTTTGCTTGGTAAAGTTCTTGTTCTAAACCAGTGTTAGCCTGAGCTGCCTTGTCTCTCACCCTGCTAGGGAGGTCAAGTCTTTGCTGGCTCTGGAGCTTTCTAGGCTCATGGGTTCTTCCTTTTGGCAGTTGGTTTATTTTGGAAATGTTTATCTAGGAATGTTGTTAGTCTGTGTTGGTGTCCATTTCTCCAACTCTTGCCCATTTTTTGGTACCAAAAGCTTTTAAAAATAGGTCAGATTGAAGTTGTTCTAACTGCCCATCATGTCTTTTTCTCACTTTTATTCTTCTAATTTTGTATCAGTTGTAGTTTTTGCTCTAAGAACTTGGTGATCTTACTGTGCACACCTGGCTTTGGAATGACCCACATGAGTAATGGGTCATTTCCTGTCTGTTACATGTGATCAGCTTTATTTTCCTGCTTGCCATGTTCAGGGTCGCCAGGATTTTTTTTCACAGAAAGTAGTCGTACTATGTAGGCATGAGGCTTCTTTGCAGGTCATAGGCCTCTGGCCTCTTCTGTTTCTTTGAAAGCATATTTTCTAACATTTTTTTGCTGCCTCCTATATAACTACCCTTGCTTAGAGATGACTAAGTAGCAAATTATATATTTATATTGGTTTAATTTGGAGTGGCTTATTGAGTTCTTCACAGAATATTCCACTTCCTCATAATTTGCAACTGATATTTGCACAGAAATTGGAATTATTTTCCTGGTAGTCTTTTTGCAAATATGAGCACTACAGTATGAGGTGACCAAATGTCCCAAGAAGTATTCTTTGTTGCCTATGAATGCACAATAAAGCCAACTCCTCTAGCTCCCTTATTTAATTGTTCTTGGAGGGGGATTCTTAATTTGGGAACTGTCAACCTGGCTTTTAAAAAAATATTTCATTAACTATTTCATTACATTTGGTTTCTTCTGTAAACCTATGTGTTTGTTTTTATCTGCATTTAAAAACATGATTCTAGAAAAAATGTTTTACATGTTACCAGTTTTATTTTTGTATTTCATTTTATGGGTTATTTTATAATTGCCATGTTAAAAAAAGTACATATAATGAGAATTAATGTTTTGTTGTGAAGAATTATATGCAGAATAGCATATTTTCAGTAATCTCTAGTGAAAGATTATAGTTTTTGGTGGTTATGGAAATCTAACTCCCTATTTTCTATAGCTTTGATGTATCAAAATTAGCATTTTTAACTTTCATGCCATTTTTGAGGAACATCACTCCCACAAAGTTGAAGATTGATTTTATGTGTATGCATGTATATTTATGTGTGTGTGTATATTCATATATGTTATGTACCTTTTACTGCCTTCTTATCAAAACCAAAAGAAAACAATAGCAACACAACAAAAATAACAGTAAAAAACTCCAAAAATAATAATTAAAAAAAAAAACATGGTTCTAAGAAGGGGTCCATAGACATCACCAGACTACCAAAGGGAGCCATGACACACAAAATAGATTAAGAACCCCTATTCTAGGAGACCTCGTGGGCCATTTTTCCATTTGTCCACAACTTCCTTTTGTCCTTTGGTTTCTTTTATAGCAACAATGTGGGGATTGGTATGATTTAGTTCCTGCAGTAAGTTTACTTATTGGTCATTGAATGAGGATCTCACATTTGGAATACAACTAGCTAAATTATTGTTTGTAGATCATCTTACAACTCTGATTCTTAACATCCTCTGTGCCCCTTTACTCTTCCACTGCCAATGCAGAGGAGGAAGGAGCCACAGAGAGCTGAGGTCCCTTTTGTTCTTTTATCACCAAGTGGACAATCTGCTGGTGGCCAGGCACTCTGTACCCAACTTGGCTGCTCCTAAGGAAGCAGGTGTGATTTGTGGCCAGGGCCATACTCAAAGCCTTCCCAGCGTGATGAACCAGACAGGGCTTGCCCTCTGCTCACTTCACGTGACTAATGTCTTGTAATGAGACTTCACAGACTCTTGATTCCATATCTATCTCTCTGTTGTTGTGCCTTTATTTTCTGCAAACTGAAGTATAGAATACTAGCAAACATATCATTTTGCCTCTGTTCAGAGGGCAGCAGAGAGATTGGTTCAGAAATTTGAGAGCAGGCAAAATACCTTGTGAAGGAAATACATTGAGCATGGGCTGACCTAGGAATTCCATCCCTTCCAAAACAGAGACAAAAGCTTCTTCTCCTTCCACAAGCAGTCAAAACATTCCCACCTCCTGCCCACCACTGCCTCCCAATCCCTGCTCCAGCACATTGCTGTAAGAGATGCTACCTTGGCATCCTCCAGATTGACTGGAAAAATACCAGGTTGAGTAAGGCCCAGGTATTCAGCATGTCTCATGACCCTTGGAAGTCTGTGAAACAAACAGTGAGTATTTGCAGCTATTTCCTTTCTCACAGTACTGGCAGTAAGGTATTTACATTTTTTCTTTTTCTTACAGACCAAAATAGTAGTCCGAAGACAAAGAAGACAGTTCTAAAGCAAGGCATTTTGGTGGGAAAATCATCTCAGGAAAGACTCTCAAGAGATCATCGCAAGGATTTTAAGTTTGGAGAAGTTGGCAATTATGGCCAGAGGTTTAACAGGCATCAGGACAACTGGAAGAGAGACTTAAGGCAAGGAAAGATTTCTAAGAAGTCAAGAGAGCGTGAATGTTTATTTAGGAAAAATTTCCATCAAAGATCAGTCCTTGAAATACAAAGGAATGTTCCTTCAGAACAGAGTCTCCCTAAATATGATACACATGGAAATAGCTTTAAATTGTCTTCAAACCTGAATAATTATAATGGAATCTCCTCAGGAAGGAAACCTCATATGATTAATGCTTGCAGCAAGGCCTTCAGTTACCATTCAGACCTTATTCAATATCACAGGGTAGCCACTAGAGAAAAACCCTATACATTTGATGAATTTGGCAAAGCCTTTCAGCAGAGGCGACACCTTACTCGACATCACAGAATTCGACCTGGAGATAAACCATATACATGTACAGAATGTGGAAAAACCTTCAGTCGTATTCCCTACCTTATGCTGCATCAGAGAATTCATACTGGAGAGAAGCCCTATAAATGTAAGGTATGTGAAAAAGCCTTTTGCCAAAGAGGACATCTCACTGAACATCAGAGAATTCATACTGGAGAGAAGCCCTATAAATGTAACATATGTGAAAAAGCATTCACTCAGAGTGGACATCTTACTGAACATCAAAAAATTCATAATGGAGAAAAACCCTACAAATGTAGTGAATGTGGAAAAACCTTTAGCAATAAATCATCCCTTATTCTACATCGCAGATTTCATACTGGAGAGAAACCATATAAATGTTATGAATGTGGGAAAGGTTTCACCAACAGCTCAGTCCTTATTGTACACCAAAGAATTCACACTGGAACCAAACCATATAAATGTCATGATTGTGGGAAGGCCTTCCTTCAGTACATAGGACTTGTGGTACATCAGAGAATTCATACTGGAGAGAAACCTTATAAATGTCACATATGTGAAAAAGCCTTCAGCCAAAGTGGGCATCTCAGTGAGCATCATAAAAGTCACAATGGAGAAAAACCCTATGAGTGTAATGAGTGTGGAAGAGCCTTCAGCAATACCTCATCCCTTATTCTGCATCACAGAATTCATACTGGAGAGAAACCTTACAAATGTAATGACTGCGGGAAAGCTTTTAGTAACAGCTCAGTTCTTACTGTACATCAAAGAATTCATACAGGATCAAAACCCTATAAATGTCTTGAATGTGGGAAGGCCTTTCTCCAGTGTATAGGTCTTATTGTACATCGGAGAACTCATACTGGAGAGAAACCTTATAAATGTAACGTATGTAAAAAAGCCTTCAGTCAAAGGGGACACCTTACTCAACATCTGAAAATTCATAATGGAGAGAAGCCGTACAAATGCAGTGAGTGTGGAAAAGCTTTCACCCAGAGAGGACATCTTACTGAACATCGGAGAACCCACAGTGGGGAGAAACCGTTTATGTGTAATGAATGTGGTAAAGCTTTTAGCAACCACTCACACCTCACTCTCCATCACAGAATTCATACTGGAGAGAAGCCCTATAAATGTAGTGAGTGTGGGAAAGCTTTCAGTCAAAGGGGTCACCTCACTGAACACCAAAGAATTCATACTGGGGAGAAGCCTTACAAATGTAACGAATGCAGTAAAGCCTTCAGCAGCCGTTCACGGCTTACACTACATCATAGAATTCATACTACAGAGAAGCCCCATAAACGTCGTGAACGTAAAAAAGCTATCCCCCATGGTGTAGACCTTCCTCAATGTCAGAGAATTAAAACTGGGGGGAAATGTTATAAATGTACTGAATGTAGCAAAGCATTCCGAAGTAGCTCTTCCCTAGCTCTTCATCAGAGAATTCATAGTGGAGAAAAACCCTATGCATGTAGTGAGTGTGGAAAAGCATTTAGTCGGAGAATATACCTTACTAAACACCAGAGACTTCATAATGGAGTGAAAACTTGTAAATGTAGTGCATGTGGTAAGAGTAGTACTCAGTGTACTTGTCTTATTCAACATCAGACAATTCATTCTAGAGAGGCACCTTCAACGTCTAGTGATTATTCAGAAGCCTTCAGTAATAGCTCATCTCATATTCCACATCCCAGAAGTCATAGTAGAAAGAAATCCTATGAATGTTATGAATGTGGGAAGCCTTTCAGCAGTCGTGCAGGCCTTATTGTACATCTGAGAATTCATACAGGAGAGAAACCCTACAAATGTAACACATGTGAAAAAGCCTTCAGCCAGAGAGGGCATCTTACTGAACATCAAAAAATTCATAATGGAGAGAAACCCTATAAATGTAGTGAATGTGGAAAAGCCTTCAGCCGGAGAATGTACCTTACTCAGCATCAGAGAATTCACACTGGAGTTAAACCTTATATATGTAACATATGTGGTAAAGCCTTCACCCAATCTTCAGGCCTTACACAACATCAGATAATTCATTCTAGAGAGAAACTCTACAAGTGTAGTGAATGTGGAAAAGCCTTCAGTAACAGCTCATCACTTAACCTACATCAGCAAATACATGTGGAAGAGAAACCCTATAAATGTAATGACTGTGGAAAAATTTTCAGTGATCAGTCATCTCTTAATCTACATCAGAGAACTCATACTGAAGAGAAACCCTATATATGTAATGAATGTGGAAAAATCTTTAGCAACAATTCATCCCTTGGTCTACATCAGAAAATTCATACTGTGGACAAGCCCTATAAATGTAATGAATGTGGGAAAGCCTTTAGGCAGCAGGGAGGTCTTGCTCAGCATCAAAAAATTCATAATGGAGAGAAACCGTATAAATGTAATGAATGTGGGAAAGCCTTCATTTATAGTATGCAACTCACTCGACACATGAGAACTCATACTGGGGAGAAGCCCTATAAATGTAGTGAATGTTCCAAAGCTTTCAGTGAAAGCTCATCCCTTATTATACATCAGAGAATTCATTCTGGAGAAAAGCCATATAGATGTAATGGATGTGGGAAAGTCTTCAGTGCACAGGGAAGCCTTACAAATCATCAGAGAATTCATACTGGAGAGAAACCATATAACTGCAATGAATGTGGGAAATCTTTCAGCTCCAGCTCATCACTTGCGAGACATAAAAGAACTCACACTGGGGAGAAGCCCCATAGATGTCTTGAATGTGGAAAAGCCTTCACTCACAGGTCATCTTTTACTGTACATCAGAGAATTCATACTGGAGAGAAACCCTACAAATGTAGTGAGTGTGGAAAGGCTTTCAATGAGGGAAGAGGGCTTCTTCAACATCAGAGAATTCACACTGAAAAGAAACTCTAGAAGTTCAGTGCTTATGGGATAACCTTCCCCTAATGGGAAAACTATTTAGCATCCAAAAATTCGTGCTTAACAGAAATATTACAAATAAGATGCATGTGGAAAGGCCATGTGGATTAATTCAGGCATCAGAGACTTCACAAAAGAGGTGAACTCTCGGTATTAATACCAAGAAGCTTAAGACTTGTTAACTTATATATCTGAGAATCGTGATAACTAATTTTTCATTTGGAAGTTGAGAGGAAGAAAAGGTTTTCCCAGACATTTGCCTCTTCTCTACAACACACCTGGGAGCATTACACTTCCATAAGTCCAAATAAGAGGTTCACAGGTGTGAGACCTAGCGGCTCTTAGGCTCTGAGCTTTCTTGGACAGGAAAAAAGGAATCTGTTCCTTAAAATATTTTAGAGAGGGAACAGAGGAAATAGAAAGGTGCTGATAACCAGAATTTCCACTGAGATATTTATAAGCAGCTCTATTAATTGTGAGCACCCCTTCACATAGTTTTTATTGATGTGTATCTGACAGTTCTCAATGGTCCATCCTCATGAGACCCGATTGATAGCTTGTTCATTGGAATCTAAAAGAAGATTGGGTGTGTGTGGATGTGAATCTTATAATTTGGGGGTATGTAGACGTAGGCTGGTGGGAAGTTGTTCCAGAAAAACAGAAACTGATTCACCCGAAGGTCATCGGTGTTTGTCCACCTCTTCATGGAAATGTGGGATCTGGCAGTTATTTAACAGTGACTATGGAGAGGAAACCAATGAGACAGAAACAGTCATTCTGGGTTCCTGGGGCATTCTCCATCTCAAAGTTTTCGGTGTCCTTGTGCATAGTTCTCCACAGAATCCTTCCCTGCTCTAGGCTTTCAAATTACATCACATCTCCCAGTCCCATTTCTTCTCTGCATCTTAGAATGCATCTGCATTCCTAATTAGGGTAACTGAAATTGGGACATGCCTCATATCTCTCCGGGCAATGTGAGTCAGTTGGGCTGAAGGAATCTGTCATTGGTGATGTTTTGGGTTCCACCTTAGATTTCAGGCTTTCAGGGGAGATCTTTTGAGTTAATAGTTCTTATTTTAAGTTGTAATACCACCTATGTAGAAGGGCAGCCTGAGTATCGAACAGCAGTGGAGAAGGGTAATGCGCTTTCCTCAGGGCCCTTCAGGGACACTGCATGAGACAGCTGTAAAGAGGAGAGTTATGGGGGCAGCTGGGTGACACAGTGGATAGAGCACCAGCCCTGGAGTCAGGAGGACCTGAGTTCAAATCCGGCCTCAGACCAAACACTTGACACTTACTAGCAGTGTGACCCTGGGCAAGTCACTTAACCCCAATTGCCTTAAAAAAAAAAAAAGAGGAGAGTTGTTAGGGCGGTGGCAGAAAAGAGAGGCAGTTGGGGAGCATGGGGAACTTTGTGAGGAGACCACCCTGGGAAGCTCAGATGTTCTTTCCAGCTCCCACAGTGGGAAGGAGGAGTTGACTTCTGTTCCATTGCCCCATCTGTGCTAGAGCTTCAGGCTCAGGCTTCTTGGTCACGCAGTTCTCATGTGTCTCTGGCCCTGGCTGAAGCACCTTTGGGTGACAAAGACAGGACCAGCAGCCCTTCCCTGTCCTCTAGAAGTTTCTCAAACTTTATAACTAGGGGCACCAATGAATGTTTAATGGAAGAGAGCATGTCAGGGAATGTGGTGCTTTCCAGGGACAACAGGCCTTTGGGGGAGGGGGCAGAATCATTGGGCAGCCAAACAGGAGGACTCTCAGCCTCTAGGGAATTCAGAGACAGTACGGCATCTGAATTATAACTCCTGTGTGTCTGACTTTAATTGGTTTTTATAAATGTCTTTTGTTTTCCCGTTCTTCAGTCATTTCCAAACCCAACTGAGCCTTTCTTGTAACAAAGAGAAACACGAGACCAATGATAACTCAAATAGTATGTTTTACATATTTGTATACATGCATATACATGTATGTATGTATTTATACACACACACACATACAGTATATACCGTGACATTCCATGCCTGCAGGTCCCTGCCTTTCTACTAAAAGGGGAGAGGTTGATTGTGGTTTTTCAAAGTTCACCTTTCTTTTAGGTTTTTTTTTTTATATTTACATTACTGTTGTCACCATATGCTTTATTCTTCTGATTCTGTTTCCTTTACCCTTAGTCCATTCATAACAGTTATTCTTATGTTTCTGTATTCCATGTATTTTTAATTTCTTAGATCACAGTACTATTCCCTTACATTCATATAGCACAGTGTGTTTAGCTCTTCCCCAATCAAATACCCTGTTTGTTTTCATCTCTTTGCTACTATAAAAAGTGCTACTGTGCCCTTTAGTGTCTATGGAGCCTTCTGCCGCGGACCTCCCTGGGGGTCTATGCCCAGCATTGGGATTACCGGATCAAAGGATGTGAACCATTCAGACTTTCCTTGGATAATTCCACTTCTAGAAAACCGGACTAGTTCACACCACAGTGTCTGAGTGTGCATGTCATTAGCTTCCATTCCTTTGTCCAGGCCCTGGCACATGCCTGATTGTGAATAGAATAAAAATGGCATTCACAGGTCAGCGAGGGAAGTACTGCAGATGTTATCTCCATCTCTCTGAGGGAGAGGATCCATCCAGGTGATACAGCTAATACAGGCCAGAGGCAGGTCAGGACCTAATCCCTGGTCTACTGCTGCTGAGCTACTTCTGGGTGGTCCAGATGTGACTGCTGCATGGAGGGGTTGAAAGGGAGGGACAGATGTCACCCTTGCTCTGCCCACCTAGGTGGTAGTTCACAGTGGGTCCAAGATGCCAGGTTCTCACCTACTTTACACAGCTCTGCAATGTGCTTCAGGGCAGCCAGGCAGTGTGGTGGGTAGAGCACTAGACCTGGAGTCGAGAAGACCTGAATTTAAATCCAGTCTCAGATACCTATGAGATGCGTGAGGCTGAGCAAGTCACTTAGCATCTTTGCTCTACTGTAAAATATAGATGGTAAGAGCACCTTCCTCCCGGGGTTGTTGTGAGGATCAAATGCGGTAATACTTGTAAAGCGCTTGGCACATGTTGGCCATGTTAACATGCCTGGCACGTAGTAGCTGCTGTATAGATGCTTAATCCTTTCCCTTCTCTGCCTTCCAGTGGGGAGAGCACTTGAAGGTCGATACATGGAGATCTTTTGTACTAGACCCATGGAAACACCAATATTCAATGCTAGCCCCTTGGCCTGCAGAGAAGAGGACAGACAATGTCAAAGAATCATATAAAGAACCACGGTGACCACATGGTCCAACCCCCTCCGTATATAGACAAGGAAACTTAAAGCTGGATGTTAAGTACCTCACGCAAGGTCACACGTTAAATAGCTGAGTGTCTGACGCCAAACCTAGCCCTCTTTCTACAATACTCATCCAAATACCATATGAGAAGCAGACAGAGTACCTAAAGGGGCCCAGAAACTATTTCCTAGGATGTGGGAGAACAGCTTAGGCAGCTCCCATTGACAAAAGGAATGAACTCATTTGTACCTCCTTACAGAAGGGGAAAAAGGGGAATTTTGGCTTCTCGCAGATCCGTACAGAAAGGACCTGTTCCCACTATATAAAATACAGTTGGGTCATGCCCATGTCATTGAGCTGCCCTAGTCACATACCTTCCCTGGCACCCAAGTGGAGGTGTTAGCATGCTGCCTTGGTTGTACTTTTCCCTTTTTGCCCCCACCCTTGGACATCTCAAAGTCTCTGTTGTGAGAGTTAAAATGTGCTGTAATAAATGGCCTGTTGCTTTAAGGATTACTAACTTGTCTTGTTCTTGTAGGAAACTTGTGAGTTTCTAAGTGGGAACATCTTCCTTGCTTTCCAGAGAGAAGACAGGGTTCGTGGGGCTTTAGTCTACTTACTGTGACTATCAGCCAATTCCTTCCCTACTGCCCCCCCCAATTTATTCACATGATTAAGTATACTGGAATTACTAGTTGGTCAAAAGGCATTTACTATTAGGCGCTTACAACGTTCCATGCACTGTGCCAAGTTCCGGGGGTGCAAAGAAAGACAAAAACTGCCTTTGAGAAGTTCATGTTTTAGTGGAAGAGACATTAACCCTAATCCTAATTCACATATGAGAAATGTACAGTGTAACTAAAAGCTAATCTCAGAGAAAAGGCCTGTGGAGTCTATATACATATATAAGCAGTCTCTTGAAGGAGTCATGGAGCCGAGGGACCAAAGCATTCCAGGCATAGAGGACAGCTAGAGTCAGGAGATGGAGTGTTGGGGGCAGGGAACTGCAAGTCATCGTATAGCTGAGTTGTAGAGTTTGCAAAGAGACTGGAAATGTAGGGAGGGGTCAGATTGTGAGACAAAAGGATTTTATATTAATCCTAGAGGTCATCAGGAGCCATCAGAGTTTACTGAATAGGAGGGAAATGGTATGATATGGTCAGATCTGAACTTTAGGAAAATCACTTTGGTACCTGGGTGGTGGCGGATTGGATGGAGGAGCGACAAAGCAGGGAAACCATTGAGAAGTCTAGGAGAGTAAAACAGGGAAGACATGATGAGAGTTGTGTCAATGGAGGGAAAGGACTGGATAGGAGAATAGGAGAGATATGATGGTGGAAGCTACAAGATGACAACAGACGATATGTGCAGTGAGTGGAGGATGATGGCGTTTCAAGCCTACATGACTGGAAGGGTGCTAGTGTCTGCCATGGTGACAGAAAAGCTGGGGGAAGGGAAGGGCAAAGATTAGTTTAGGTTGGGACGTGTTAAGTTTGAGATGTCCACCAGACGTCCAGTTTGACATGTCTAAAAGGCAATTGGTGATTGGAGGCTGGAGGTGAGGAGAGAGGTTAGGACTGGATAAATGAATCAGAATCATCTACACAAAGATGATAATTGAACCTATGGGAGCTGATGAGATAGCAGGTGAGAGAGAAGTGAGTCCAAGACAACCTTGGGAAATACCCACATGTAGGAGATGCCTGGGAATACACTCCACTGCCTGCACTCCTATAGAGTTTATAGGCCTTTATTCAGTATAACAAACATTAAGCACCTACTGTGTGCAAGGCAACCAGCACAGAAATTCAAAGATCCTGCAAGACCATAAGAACTTCTGTTTGAATGGCAGGAGATAACAAAGGGAAATGGAGGTGAGTCACAAGGCAGATGACAAGATGTTCATGGGGATGGAGATGAAACGTGGTCTTCAGCTAGTTGGATTGTAGTGGGTGGAGTGGATTTGCTTTCACCCACTCACCAAACTCCAGACAGCTCTGGTCCTAGGCAGAGTTCCAAAACTGAGGGCATGAGCTCCCCCAGGGAGAAGGGCATTATCTCTGGACCCGAGGTTGGGGAGAAGGAAGGGCAGAGTCAAGGCTGGTGGCTAGATAGACAATAATGAATAGGTGGGTTTTACACTCACTCTTGCTGAGAAGCAAAGGATAGGAGGCTAACAAGATATTAAACATAGGACAGGAGTTTATGTAACCCATGAGAAAACACAAAGGACTCAGGTGATTGTATAAACATTCAAGTTAAGGTCCCTTCTCTCTCTGGTATCTCAAGGACCCGTCCATTTTTCCAGGCTTATGGTGTTACCCTGGGTGGGACGCTCCACAAGAGGGATAATACTGGAGCTTGCTACTAGAATCTAGGAAAATTCCTCTTTAGTGGGACTCATTCTAGACAATTAGTTACTCAATAACTAGAGTGCTGAATATGGAGCCAGGAAGACCTGCCTCAGACATTTACCTGGGACCCTGGGAAAGTTTGCCTCAGTTTCCTTATCTGTAAAACAGGCATAATAATCACACCTACTGCACAGGGTTGTGTTTTATGAGAATGAAATAATATAGGTACAGCACTTTGCAACCTCAAAGAACTAGTGGATGGAGGTCCTCTATTTTCAGAGCTTGACGCCTGATGAAGCTATCCATGACCAGGTGAGTCACCCTTCTTCCTTCAGTGACCTTGTCAGAACCCCGCAGATGAGGATGGATACTGTGGTTTTGATGTACAACTGGTACAATTCCCACAGGGTACAAGAGCAAAGCCCATCTATCCATGCTAATAGAAGGGAGCATGAGCTGAATCACGGCCTCTCTGAGATGGAGGCTGGGACCTCCAGTGGTCCCCTACTCCACCCACAGGGCTAACCTGGGGTCCTGCAGGGAGGGGGAGATGGCAGCATCCTGGGGCAGCCCACACCACTCTGGGCAGAGGAAGCCAAAGATTGGTGCTAGCTAGATGTGGGGAATGTGCAATATGGTGATGCCTATAGACTTGGGCTGGTGTGACATGATATCCCTGCACACCTGCCCCAAAACCAGATTGGGGCAGGAGCCTGATGACCAGAACCAGATCCTCATGGATCATCCACAGAGCAGGGCTTGGCCCCATGGGCTCTTTCCTGGGAAATAACAGCCCCAGACTCCAACATGATCACAGATGACACAGAATTCAGGAAAGGACTCCTGCTGATCTGAGGCCTGGAGTCCAAATGGTATTACCCCCAGAGCCAGGATAGTCAGCTTGTCTGCCCTTCCAGGGTTCTAAATGCACAGTGTGTTTGTAGTCAGAGGAACTGGGTTAGAATTCACCTCTTCCACTTAGCCATGGGGCCCTGGGCAAGGGATTTAATCTTCCTGGGCCTCAGTCCCTGCCCTGTTCCCCTCCCAAGTGATGGGGCTGAGCTAGCTGGCCTTGCTCTGTCAGCCCGGATGACCTCCAAGGTCCTTTGCCACTCCAAATCCCATGGCTCAGTGACCCCTCACCCTGGACCTGAGAGGCTGCCCAGGTAACAGGCTACCTGCTGTAGGCTGCTGTGGCCACCTTGACTATCTGCAGCCCAATAAGTTAAGCCCAGTAAAAGATCAGAAGGCCAGCCCTGGATGGCATCAGAGGCTGGGGGCTGGCCCTCGAGAGGCTCATGAGACCCCACCCACCCCAGGACTATGGCTCTGCATGACTTCTTCACCAAGGTTCACGTGCTCTGGGCTTATCATGCACCTGGGCCTCACAGGTGGGAACATCCACCTGGATTTCCTCTATTCCACCCAGTTTCCCAGCTGGTCTCCTTCTCGTCTACACCATGGACGCTTCAGCCCTGCTTTCCCTGGGCAGGTGCTTAATGCAGGTTTGTTGAATAAATGAGGAGGGAAGACATTTATTAAGTGCTTACTGTGTACCAGGCCCAGTGAAGAAGAGAGACTGTCCAGGCCATTCTAAAAGGGGGAGACAGTATGGGGGCCTGGGGAGGGGGGGCAGAGAAGGGCGTTTTGGTGTGGGGGAGGGGAGGGAAGGAAGAGCTGTTCCATGACTTGCTCTCTAGAAGCAGTGGTCACGGGTTTGCATGACCACACCCAAAGCAGGATGTGGAGGGGGCCTGGAGAGCTTCCCACGACGATGATGCCCAGACAAGGCTGGGGCCCCGTGGTGGGGGTGGTGCAGGAAGATACAAAATCCTGACTTCCCCCTGTCTTCTGTCGGGGCTGGTTAGACACTTTCACCTCCCCCTTTTTGCCAGAAAGCTGTCCCCGTTTTGGGGACACCTCTGCCGTCTCTTGGTTCCCAAAGCCCACCCCAGAGAAGAATTGTGTCATAATCACTGCATCATAGCAGCCCCATAAGGTAGGTTTTGTTATCCTCCTTTTTTCAGAAGGGGAAACTGAGGCAGGCAGAGGGGAAGTGACTCTCAGAGTCATCCAACTAAGAAGTTTCTGAGGGAACATTTGAACAGTTTTTCCTGACTCCCAGTCAGTGTTGGGCTGCCTCCCTCTGCCTAACGGCAAATAATGGTTGTCAGAAAAAAAATTTGGTTGTCAAAGGCTGTGTTCAGTATCACCTGCTGGGCTCTGCGGGCTCCCTCCCTCCTCAACCCCATATCCCATTCCAGCTGCTTCATGAGTGGGAGGCTGGGCCAGGGACACAGCTCTCGCCCTCCCCCAGCCCCATCATCAGTCACAGCCGGTTCATGAGTGGAAGGCTGGGTCAGGGGCACAGCTCCTGCCCTCCCCCAGCCCCATCACCCACCAAGCTTGGATCAGAAGTGGGGAGGCACTCACCTTCTTAACCCTAATTCTCTTAGCTTAGTCATCTCATCTGTGGAAAGACTAGTCCAGAAATAACCAAATGCATAAATTAACCCAGTTTCCTTGAACCCCTAACCAGCTGATGATTTCACCAGCACTGCTCTTGACCTTTTATTTACTCACTGACTGGGCAGCGGATAGAGCGCTGGGCCTGGAGTCAGGAAGACCTGAGTTTAAATCTGGCCTCACATACTTAACTACCTTTGTGATCCTGGGCAAATCACTTCACCCTGTTTGCCTCAGTTTCCTCATCTGTAAAATGAGACGGAGAAGGAAATAGACAACCACTCCAGCATCTCTGCCAAAAAAACCCCAAATGGGGTCACGGAGAGTTGGAGACAACAGAAATGACTGAGTAACAACAAAGTCACAGGTCGAAGTTGAAGGGATAGATGTATTTGAAAACTTACTCGCAACAAGTTTTGTTAACCCCAGAACTGACCCCAATCTCCCTAGGCTGGTGGGGCCAGGCCAGGAGAGCCCTCTGCCCTCCACTAACGTCCCCAGGACCTGGAGCCAGGGGCTCGGACCCCACCGAGCCTGGTCTCATACAGGCTCAAGGCTAATCGGACAGCCTTCGTCTTGTGATTTCAGTTCCACTGTCAGAGGAGTAGACCAAGGTAGGATAGATATGTACCTACGCCCCACTAGTGCCAGTGATGCTTTCTCTCCTCTGAGGTAAAGCCTGCTTCTCGACTGTTCAGTCCCTCTCCTCAGAGGCCGGCTGAGCCTTCCTACGCTCCACAGGGAGTCCATCCTGGGCACTGTCCATCTGCAGGGGCTGAGCAGAGCCAGTGGGGTAGCAGGGCTGGGTGGGGCCCCTCAGCAGGGGCCTGATTTTCTTTCCTTGCCTTCTGTTTGAGTGAGGAGCCCCTGCACCAGGCTGGAGCTGCCTGCTGAGGCCTGTTCTCTTCAGTCCCACACAGGCAGCTCCCTGCCTCCTGCTCAGCCTGGGTTGGGCTGCCTTCAGCTCTTTCCAGGGTGGGTGTGGCCACCTCTGGCTCTTCCTGCCTGTCCCCTGCACTTTCCTTCCTTCTCCCCACAAGTTTTGGCTTTTCCCCACCCAGGGCACTGATTAGAGTCTTCTCAACAGCATAGGGGCGCACCCAGCCACCCAAAAACCTGACCTCACTTCACTGTTAGGTCTGTTCTTGGATCAGAGACTAGAAGCCCACTAAGGGTGGACTGGAGATAACACAGATGCCCGGGAAACCTGGGACTGATTAGCCAAATGGGAGTTGGGCAATTTCACCGCCCCCCTCCAGTGGCTACACTGTGAAAGAGAAGTGAGCGAGGGGAGGACCCAACTGGGGGCAGAAAAATTAAGGAGACTGGCAGGGAGGCTGGAAGGTGCCACCACACTCTCTTGGCGATGCTCTCCCTGGGTGTCCCCCCCGCCTCTCTGACTTCTCATGGGCTCATCACCCACATCGTGCTCCTTAACTATGGATGCTATGCTCTCTTCATGCCTTCCATACCCACTCTAGCCAGCCTTAGTCTCTCTCTGAGCTTTAGCCCTTTATCCCCAGCACCTGGTGGATATTTCTAATTCCATGTCCCACGGACAAACAAGGAGATGTCACCTGCTTTCACTGGGATGCTGCCGATGACAGAGGACTTTCCTCCAGACAATCCCAGGAGGGAGGCACTCAAGTCGTCCTCGGATCCTAGACACCGGGGCAGGAAGCATCCTGACAAGCCCACAGAAAGCCTTCCGCTTCGGCCCTTTTGTTCCACCAGGCCATGCTCTCCGTGAGCATGATTTCAACTTTGATTTTTTCTTTCAGTGTCTTATCTCCTTCTTCAAATGTCAGCCAAGCCGGAGTAAGCCCCCAGCCCCTTCCTCAGGACAGCTCCAGAAGCTGGACCAGATAGCCGTCTAGCAGGGAAGCTCCTGAGAATCCCGCCCTAAGAGCCTTGCAAACATTACTTCATTTAATCAGATTAGAAGAAAAATCGTCTTCCAAAAACAGAGGAAAGTCAAAGGAACTGTGCTGGCCCTCATTCTGGCGCTCTAAGAGAAAAAACAAACGCACACTCTTGCTTGGACCATAGGAAAGAGAGAAAGTACAGGAAACAGCAGCTTTGGTCTTATAACTATCGCTTCCCTGGCCTCTCCTGTTACAGCAAGTTGCAATGGACACTCACGCCTTGGTTCTCTGGCATGGAACAGTAACAGTAATAATAATAAGAATAAATAACAACAAGAGTGATGATGATAGCACTCACTATGCACCAGACACAGTGCTCAGCTCTTGACCCACATGATCTCATTTGACCCTCACAAGCAGGGGCTGTTATTCACATTCTACAGGGGAAGAAACTGAGGCAGTCAAGTGACTTGTGCAAGGTTACACCAGGCCACATGAACACATTCCCACACTTGTTTTCTGCTATTGGCTGAGCTACATGAAACACACCTGCACTCGCGCGCGTGCACGCGCACGCGCGCACACACACACACACACACACACAGAGTCAGGCTTGTCCATCTGGTGACTACAGGGGATCAACGAAGCAATGACCCATGGGTTTCTTTCTTTCGCTGCCATTTGCATTTCCTTTCCTGGGTTTTTAAGGAAGAGGCTTTAAACAAAGGGGTTCCCCCAACCCAAAAAGTTGTGGCCCTCATCCAATGACTTGCAGTCAGTCAGTCATTAAACATTTGTTAAGTGCCTACTATGTGCCAAGCACTGTGTTAAATGCTGGGGATGCAAAAAGAGGCAAAAGCCAGTGCCTGCCCTCAAGGAGCTCACGGTCTAATGGAGGACACAAGCACACCTGTACAAACTAGCTTTGGCCAGAATAAATAGGAAGAGATGAAGAGAGGGAGGGCACTAGAACTAAGAGGGGAGCTTCCCGTCCAAGGTGACGTTTCAGCTGAGACTGGAAGGGAGGTCAGTAGTCAGAGGGGGAGCGTCCCAGGCAGAAGGGCCCAGAGATGAGGGCCTGGTTTGTGGACCCGCCAGGAAACCAGTGTCACCGCATCAAAAAAAGTGTGTGGTGGGGACTGGCAGGGGGCTGGTTATGAAGGGCTTCTGATGCCAAATAGAACATTTGTTATTTGATTCTTGAGACCATAGGGAGCCACTGGAGTTTATTGATTTGGGGGTGACGTGGTCACACCTGTGCTTTAGGAAAGTCACTTTGGGAGGAGACTTGAGGCAGCCCCCCACTCCCCCATCCCCCATTGCAATAGTCTGGGCCTGCACCAGCATGGGAACAGTGACAGAGAAGAGAAGGGGGAATTGTAGAGAAATATTGCAGAAGAGAGACGGACAGGCCTAGGCAACGCATTGGATGGGGGTGGCAGAGAGCGGAGCGGGGAGAGATGGGAGGCGTCCAGGTTGATATCAAGGTGGTGAACTTGGGGAAAACTGCCTAGTAGTCAATGTCAATATAGTCAATGAGCATTTATTAAGTACCTCCTGAGTGCCAGGAATGCAAAGGTTCAGCCCACCAGGAGCTCCGTTCTAATGAGGGAGGGGAAGGGAAGAGACCACAGGCAGACAGCAGGCCCTTCACTTTATTGCACTTTGAAAACTCTGTGTTTTTACAAACTGAAGATTTGTGGCCACAAACGGCTCCGGATCCAGCAAGTCCCTCAGCACCATTTCCCCAACAGCAGGGGCCACGTCATGTCACAGTTTGGGAATGCTCCAACTATTCCCAATGTTTTCATTATTGTGCTTGTCTGTTAAGGTGATCAAGTGATCTTTGATGTTACTGTTGTCATTGTTTTGGGGCCCCACAAACCCCGCCCATATAAAGCATCACATTTAATAGATAAATGCTGTGTGTGTATTCTGACTGCCCCACCAACCTGCCAGCATTTCCTGAGACAAAACAATATTGAATTTAGGCCAATTAATGATCCTACATTGTCCTACAACGGTTCAAGTGAATGGAGGAGTTGATTGATGTGGCAAAGTCATCGTGATCTGATTATAAGAAAGTGCCACACCCCAACCTTCAGCAACGGCCACCCAGCAGTCATCAGCTGAAGATCCTCCAGCTAAAAGATTAAGACTTGCTGAAAGCTCAGGTGATGGTCATCATTTTTTTTTTAAGCAATAATGTAGGTTTAAGTGGGGTTTAAGGTATGTGCATTTTTCTTTAGACAATTATTGCACACTTACTAGGGGGCAGCTAGGAGGTAGATAGAGTGCCCTTCTGGAGTCGGGAAGACTCATCCTTGTGAGTTCAAATCCGGCCTCAGACACTTACTAGCTGTGTGAGCCTGAGCAAGTCACTTCACTTTGCCTCAGTCCTAAACTGTAAAATGAGCTGGAGAAGGAAATGGTAAACCACTCCAGTATCTGTGCCAAGAAAACCCCAAAAGGGGTCACGAAGAGTTGGCCGAGATTGAACAACATCAAACATAATAGACTACCGAATAGTGTAAACGTAACTTTGATATGCACTGGGAAACCCCAGAAGTTGTGTGGCTCTGTTTATTAAGATATTCCTCCGGTCTGGACCGAATTTGCACTACCTCCGAGGTGTGCCTGTACTTTGGACAGCCGGTCTCTTGGAGCTCTGCTGAGTCACCCACCTGCCGGCCGCTGGAGTTTTCCAGGAATCTGGTATGAAGAAAGCTGCTACAATCTAGTGCTTTGTCTCAGCTAGATGGCAAACAAAACACATACACACACAAACACTATGGCAGAAACTCACCCTGGACAGGTGGGGTGGAAATACTCAGAGCCGTATCCTAAGAATGGGCGTCGTTGAGAACTGGTAATCCCCGCCAGAGGCGGCAGGACGCATTCCCAATAATACCCAGATTGTGGTGCAGTACTTGTCGGGGTCGCTTATCGATGCCAGGCTTGGGAGAGGCTCACATAGAGGGAGTTTCTTTATTGGGATCACAAACTAGGGTCGGATCTACTGCTAACTATCTCAGGAGCAGAAGAGAGGACAGGGTCAGACCCCTGCAGGAGGTCCAGAGTGTCATCCTGTCAAGATGCCCGACGCACAATTAATAGTGGAAAAGTCCAAACTGTGGCATCACCTAAAGTCTTTATGGGCATTGGGACCACTTAGCCCAAGTGATGCCATATGGAGTACTATCATTATAATTGTTGCATCAAATCCTAGAAAGTTTACAATGAGCACAATCCACCCCTGAGCCCTGAAGAACCTTTAGCAATAATCATTGGCTTACACAAGTCACATTTTTTTTAAAAATGTATTTGTTTTTTAATTTATGGAATAAAACACGCATTTTCATAACATAATATGATAAAAAAGATAACTGCACATGAAACTACAAATCTATTATGTACAACTTGCTATTCCCTTTAACATAAAATAGTTATCAGGTAAATTTCTTTTTTCTTCCTCTGCTCTGCCCTAGAGATGGTTATTATTAGACACAGATAGACATATATATGTATATGTATAACGTATATTATATATAAAATTATTTTATACCTACTTCAATTAATTCTTTCTCTGGAATTCTTTCTTCGTGTGTCCTTTATTTGTAATTTATGTATGTATAATACTCAAAATGACGTTCCCCTAAGAATTTCGGGTGGGTGACTGTGGCAATTATGCATAAAACACCAGACTCTTGAATCGATGCCACGCCTAGGTGTCCCACCCCCGAGGCAGAATCTAGGAAAATAGATTCCGAAGCCCAAAGAGGACTAGGTGAGGTTTAGGTAATAGTCTTAATCAGCAAATCTTCGGGTAACACAAACTCATTCACAGACGGAGGCCGGCAGTGCTGCGGTCTTGGACGAGGAGAGGGAACGGGGGCTGGGGCCACAATTATGCCTTTGACACCTGAGACCTGTACAGCAGTAGAGGTAGTATGACTCTGGGGTGGGCTGAAATGACAAGATGGCAGTGGGGTGCTTTTGGTCTGTCCTAAATCCATTCCGGGGTTGGCCTTTCTTCCCCTTTAGAGTTAAAGGGTCCCAGGCCACAAGTTTACCTCTATCTGGAAGCTAAATGGTTTTTCCCTCCTTCTTTCCGAGATGACCTGTTCCTGAGCGGGGCAAACAGAGATGTCCAGGTTCAAGTAATCCCCTGGTCTTACTTCTCTAGGAGAAGCTGGGGCTGAGCGAAAGGGGAATATTTCTGCGTAGGGAGAGGGAGGAAAAACTCTGTGTGTGTGTGTGTGTGTGGGTGTGTGGGTGTGTGTGGGTGGGTGTGTGTGTGTGGGTGGGTGTGTGGGTGGGTGGGTGTGTGGGTGTGGGTGTGTGTGGGGGGGGGGGGGGGGTGGGGGTGTGGGGGTGGGTGGGTGGGGGTGTGGGTGTGGGTGTGTGGGTGTGTGTGGGTGGGTGTACGCGCGCGCGTTGCGTACGGACTGGATTTCCTAGTGACAGCTTACCTAGGCTGGAGCCGGGCAGAAAAGGTGGAAGTGCTGTCCCCAGAATCCAGACTCGCCACCTGGCTGTTGGATACTTGGCCGTCACACGGTGCAAGCAGCTTGTCCCCGACTGGAGCTGGGGGTGGGGGGTGGGAGGAGTGGAGGGATGAGAGCCCAGGTGCCGGCGGTCAGTGGCTGACCGTGGCATCCACGGTTGCTTAGATGGTCTCTGCCCAGCGCCCACCTATGAGTGTCACTTGTGGAGGCCCTCTGGCACCGGGAGCTCCTCCAAGTGCCGGTGGCACAGTTGGTGGGCGACTCCTCTGCAGTCTTGGCTGCCCCCTGGCCATTCTGCCAATCATTATAAACCCTGACCCCAGGCCCGGAGCCGGAGATACGCCGCCCGGACCCTAACCCGCCCTCTGCAGAGACAAAGCTCTCATTAGGGGCGGGCCCTCGGCGACCACGAGCCAATCACCGTGCTGCCGGCTGATCAGTTTCAGCTCGGTCAGTTTCCCCTCCCCCCCCACCTCCCCAAGACTTCGCGGATGGTGAAGGGTTCTAGAACCGGCTGGGCTCGGCAGTCTAGGCCCCGCAGGACGCAGGCTCGGACCCCGGGGGGAAGGGGTCAGGAAGGGGCTGCGACAGGGGGGAGGGCTCCCTTTTGACCAGAGGGCCTCCGCCCCATTGGCGCCTCCGTACGGGCCCC
The DNA here is from genome assembly GCF_900497805.2 of Vombatus ursinus. NCBI lineage: Eukaryota > Metazoa > Chordata > Mammalia > Diprotodontia > Vombatidae > Vombatus > Vombatus ursinus. The sequence continues at coordinate 172,897 of NW_020950172.1, forward strand.
GGGACCTTCCGCCAAGGACGGTAGTGGGTGCTCCGACCTGCTACACACGAGGAAACTGAGGCTCCCCAAGAAGGAATTTAGAGCTGGGCCTCAGAAGCGCCCCGGTGCGACCCCCTCCTTTGACAGCGGAGGAAACTGAGGCTCTCAGAGGTGAAGGGACGCGGCCCGGAGGTCAGAACCGCTATTTGAACCTAGGGCCGCCCGATGCAGAACCCCCTCAGGACCCCCCCCGACCCAGGACCATCCCCTGAGTCGGCGGAGAAACTGAGGCTCGGACAGGCGCCAGGGTCTCTGTGGCCGAAACGATCAAGGGAGGGTGTGTAAGGAAGGTGACCTCAGTTTCCCTTTTCGTTAAAGGGCGTGAGCTCGTGCACACCGGTTAAGTACCCCCTCCCCCAGTCTCCGCTACCCAGAATTCCTCGGAGAGGGGGAGGGGGAGAGGAAGGAATGAGCTCGGCCCGGAGCCCGGGTGGGTGTGGTCCCCGGAGTCCTGCTCGCCGCGGAGTGAGAGGCGCTGTCTTCACGTAGCGCTCCTAGAGGAGAGTGTCGGGGAAGGTGGAGAGGGCCTGGGGGAGGGGGAGGGATCCAGGAGGAAGGGGCCCTGGACTGCTGAATGCACCTGCATGGGGGTTGGGGGATAGAGGACGCAGACCTGGGCGGGGGGGGGGGGAACCCCTGGGAGTACATACGGGGGGGGGGGCTGGGCGGGCAGAGGGGCCAAGTGCAACGGGGAGGGTCCTGGGGGAGAGGCATGGTGTGCTGACAGCAGCTCTGGGGGTCCTGGGGAGTAGCAGGGCAGAGCATGGGCCTCTTACCTCGGATCTCTTTCTCCAGTCTCCCCTCCGCACCTAGCACGTCCTGGGAGAGATGGTCAGGTCACAGAGCAGATCCCGGGCATCATCCCACCAGGTGAGGGAGACCTTCGTCATTGGCCTCAGCAGTTGCGCAGGAGCCGAAGGTTTTGGGGAGGGGAAGAAAAATAGCATTTGTTAGGCGCCTGCTAAGCGCCAGACACTCTTCAAAGTGATTTACAAATATTAACTTGATCTTTGCAATCCTTTGAGATAGCGAGGTAGGTGCTGTTATGGCCTCTTATTTTACAAATGAGGAAACTGAGGTGAAGTGACCTGCCCAGGGTTACAGCTTGTAAGTGTCTGAGGCTGGATTTGAACTCAGGTTTTTCTGTCTCCAGGCACAGGGACTGCAGGTCTGGAAAACTCCCCTGCCTCCCTCTCCACCCCTTTGGAGAGGGTACAGTGTTGATTTAACCCTGGGTTTCTTAGGTAGAGCTAAGTGAGGCAGTAGCAGTAGCTGTCTGGCTGCAGGTAGTATAGAATGGCTTGGGGTTCAGCCCAGCTTCTGCCCTGCTTCTTCCCGATTTGATTTGTGGATTTCCTTTCTGTGCAGAATTGGTGGGGCAGAGGGGCCAGGGGCACAAGGCATTGTTCCTGTCTTTGAAGGTGTGGAGGGGCCTGGGGACAGGGCATGCAGACATGGCAGCCTAGGTCTCTGCTCTTCCATATTCTCTACTTCGGTTAAACATGAGCATTGTGAGGAAAGGAGGAAGGAAGGAAGGAAAGAAGGGGCAGTAGATAACTCCCATGTGTTCTATTGGTCTGTGGTTCTTTAAAATTGGCTTTTAAAATTCAGTCTTTAATAACTCAAGAAGAGCTTTTCCACCCACATAGCAGAACTCAGAAGAGAATTCTATTTGAAACAAAATTTCCATTTCATTCACTTTCTTTCTTTCTTTCTTTTTTAAAGGCAGTTGGCCTTGAGTGACTTACCCAGGGCTCACACAGCTAGTGTCAGAGGCCAGACACACACGCACACGCACACGCACACGCACACGCACGCACACGCACACGCACACACTCGAGCTTGAACTTCCCCATGGAACTTTCAAAGCTGACCTGTTTGTCTGTGCTCCCTTCAGAATCTTTTAACACTAACAGGACGAGGCTCATCATTGATGAAAACATATTATAATTTTACGTTGAAATAAAAATTTTCACCTTACAACCTCTTTTTTCTTTGCCTCACGGATAAGGAAAAATGCTGTGTCAGTGGATGCTGCTTCTTGATTTCAGGTCTTAAATTCTGGTCCTTTGCTATGTGATTAGATGGATGTCTTCCTGGTTTTAAATCTGTCATTCCAGCCTTAAATCCTGGAGAGCCCTGCTGGGGTCACGGGGCTCCACCCCCTCTTCCAGGGGGAGACTGTGGTGTCCACTTGGCTGCCCTGTGTGCCAGTCATAACAGGTGTGTGGACAGCTTGGGGGCAGGGGATGACATGTGGGTTAAAGGCTTCTGGATGAAGGAGAAGAACTGTGTGGGCTGAGCTCTAGGATGTGTATTTTAACCAATCAGGGCAAGTTAGGGATGAATCTGTTGACAGCAGGAGGCTTTGATGTCCAGGAAGAGGCCATGTGCAGTGGTGGGTAAAGCCCTGGACTTGGGGTCAGGGAGACTTGGGTTCAGAGCCCACCTCAGGCTTCCTCTTCCTCTCCTTGGGCCTCAGTTTCCTCATTTGTAAAATGAGGGGTTGAACTTCATGGCTTCTCAAGTCCCTGATCACTCTGGAGCTGCCATCCTCAGGTCAGTCATCTGGCCCAGTAATTTTCCATGATTGCCTCAATGGGTAGAATTTCCATTTCACTCCTGGGACGTAGATTTTGGTTGCTGTGTGTGTGTTTGGGGGGAAAGTTGCAGCATGATGTTCCGGGGGCACCTCTGGGGACATCTTGTCAAGGGGAGCAGAGCAGGGATGGAAAGTCACAATTGTCTGCCTGAGACAGCGAGTAACAGGGTCTCAAGTGATCACAGTGGAGCACTCAGGGGCGAGTGTCCAGCTGAGAGGTGCTCCCTGTGACTCCTGCCCAGTTGGTATCTGCCTCCACCTCCCCATGCCCGCCAGGGCTGATCCCTGCCTGAGCAGGATGTGTTTGGGGTTCCAGGAAGCTGTGACCTTCAAGGATGTGGCTGTGGTCTTCACCTGGGAGGAGTGGGGGCACCTTCATCCTGCACAGCAAGACCTGTACAGGGAGGTGATGCTAGACACCTATGAGGTCCTCGTGTCCCTGGGTAAGGAGCACTCAGGACGGTCTTGGGGTCTCCTTAAGCTCTCACCGGCTGCTGGCTGCTGGGCTGGGGGATCTGGGAGGTTCTCCTGGAGTCTTGGCTTTTGGGGAGAGGGCCTCCAGGCCTTGGGGATGGGGTTTTCTTTGCTTTGTGCAATGGGAGGGCGGGCTGGGGGCTGATCAGATGACTGAGGACATCCTGTCTGTGTCATCTACTGGGCCTGCTGTTTCTTGGCTTCTGAACAGGCCTTTCGGGCTGCAAACCCACTGTGATCTCCCGACTGGAGAGGGGAGAAGCACCATGGAGGCCAGAAAGAGGAGGCCACCAAAGCCACTGTCCCGGTGAGTGAGAGCTGCTCTTGTGCCTGGCCTGCTGCATCCTCTTCTCTCCTTCTGGCCAGGTTGCTTGCTCCCCCCCCCCACCCACCATGGACATCGTCTGATTTAGAATTAGAAAGAAAACCGAATTCCCAAGGCCTCTTGGCTTGACCCTGCCATTTCCCGTACATCCTACTCCAAGGGAAGGCAGGGTGGGCCAATAGTGTTCAGCTTGGGATCAGCCAGACCTGAGTTCAGATTCAGTCCAACCATATGTGATTAATCTCTCTCCAATTTTTTTCTCTTTATTTATATAACAAGCAAACGAATTACATAAACTCTTTTATAGAGAGAATATAAAGCATTTATTCAGTGCTTATTTATACCCAGCACTGTGGATACAAATACCAGCCCCCTAGACCATCCCTTCCCTCAAGGAGCTTACATTCTCATGATGAAAGACAAAGGTCAGTAAAGCTAGTGGGACAAAATGACAAATGATTGCACATGTCCAATCAATATCAAATTGCTTATTGTCTCAAGGAGGTGGGAGAAGAGGGGGGCAGGGAGAAAATTTGGAACTTAAAAAATTTTTAAAAAATGTTAAATTTTGTTTACATGTAGTTGGGGAAACATAAAATATTAAAAATGAATAAAACAATTAAAGCTCGTGGGAGAAGGGAGAGGTGAAGGGTTGGGTTACATCTGTGGTGGCATCTGTGGAAATGCCTGGGAAGGGGAATGGGGTTGTGGTTCCAGGGAACCTTACTTATTGGGAAATGTTGTATAGTTGTATTCATTTGGGCCTTGCCTCTGTTTTGGGAGGGAGACTCCTAGATATTTTATACATTCTGTCGTTGTTTTGAAAGGAGTTTCCTTTTTTCTATCTCTTCCTGCTGCATTTTGTTGACCTAGCACTGGGGATGGCCGATGAACATTGTGGGAGGTCTTTTGTTTCCCACTACTTTAGTAGAGTTGCTGTTTCAACTAATTTCGTTGGTTATTTGTTTCATTTTTGAGCCAAGCATGCTTTAAACCAGTGGTTCCAAATTTAAATAGAAACGGCGGTCACTACACTAAGGAAGGATCCCTGTAGGCTGTAGTGTGGATTTAGCAAATCACATCTTAACAGTCTTTGTCCTATTGGATTTTTGTTTATTCCTTTTAAGTATTTCTCAGTGAGAGTTTAATCGGCTTGGGCGTCTCTAAAGGATGTTGTGGTTGGGCTGTGACTCCTTTGCCTCTTTCGCTCATTCATAGTTTAGCTATTAGGGTGATGTTAATTTCATGGGCATTTGGTCAACTCTTATTTCTCTATTTTTGCAAACAATTTATATAATATTAGAATGAATTAATCTTTGAATTTTTGATAGAATACACTTATTTTTATTATATCTACCTGGTTCTGGGGTTTTTTTTTCCCCTTGGGGAACTTCTATGGCTTGTTCAGATTCCTATTTTGAGATTGGGTTTTTTAAATTCTTGATTTAATTTTCTATTAATCTATATATCATCTATTTGAAAATATTCATTCATTTCATTTATCATTTTTGTATGCATATAATTGGGCTACCTGGGTTCAGATTTGCTTTATTTCTTCTTTATTGGTTATGAGTTCTTTTTATTTTTGATTGATAATTTACTTTTTCTCTTTAAAAAAAAGATCACATTAGAAAATGGCTTATTTTATTAGTTTTTTAAAGTTCAGCTGTTTTATTCATCACCTTAGTGGATTTTTTGCTTTCAGTTGTACTTATTTCATTGACTTTTGGAGTTTGTATTTTTATGTCTAGTTGTAACTTTTTTGGCTTGTTGCTTTTATTTTTATTTTTTGTTGCCCAATTCGTTTGTCTCTTCTTTCTTTCTGTCCTTTTTTATTTTTGTTTTTTCCCCCAAGTGACTAAAGAAATAATCCCCCCCCCTTTCCCTCCCACTGTTTTGGCCATATTTTTCCAAAACTTTTGATAGGTTGTCTCATTGTTGTCATTTTCTTTGATGACATTATCTATTATTTCTATGATTCATTCTTTGACCCACCAATTCTTTAGAATTAAATTATTTACTATCTTAATTTGAATCCTTTCTTAAAAGGCATTTGGATGATTTTAATTTTTATTTGATGTCATCATCATTTAAAAGATGTTTGTATTTTGGGGTTTCTGCTTGGCTTGGTTCATTTCATTAGAAATCTTTGAATGTCCATTTTTATTCCTGTATGATTATGCTCATTTCTGCAAGTTAAGTTATTCTTGATTGTAAGACTTTTTCATTTGCCTTTTGGAGTGTCCTATTCCAAGATTTTTGGTGTTGTGTCATGAAGGGAAAACATGAGTTCTGATAGCTCCATTTTGTTTTTCATGGAGTCCAGTATTTGGACAAGCCTTTCTATGGCCTGTTCTAAACTATGAATTTTCTTTCCAGTTTTTTCCTTCAGAGTCTTCAATTGTAATTTTGCTAAAAATAAAAATTCTTGCTTCATTTCTTCCAGTTGTTGTTATAGTCCTTGTGGCTAAGTAAGCTTTTCAGAGCTCAGTCTTTGGTTTGTAAAATTACTTTTTTGGTCTTTTGGACTCCTTTTAATACATAATACTTCTTCCTTGTGTCTTGGTGTTTTCCTTTCAAAGCCATTCTGCCTGTGTTTGCTGGGGCTTGTCCTGAGCTCCCTGCTGAGAGCCTTCGCCTCACTGCCTCGGGGTTCTGTTCATTTGTGTGTGTGTGTGTGTGTGTGTGTGTGTGTGTGTGTGTGTGTGTGTGCACGCAGAGGAGCTTGTTTTTGTTTCTATCCACTTTTTTTTGTTCTTTCTGGGTACTTTTTCAGATATTTTCTGGGTACACGTCCACGTGTGTGTGAGTGTGTAAGAGCTTCTGCCTTTTACGTTACCATCTTCACTGGAAGGATGACATGAATCTTATTGCTTCTGTGGGATAGTGTTTTGCGGCGCTGCCCCTCCAGGCTGCACTGGGGCTGTCCCTTATATTGTCTTTAGATTCCCTCTTGAGCAGTATTCTGTCATGTATGAATGATAGTCATCCTTCTTTCTTGGGGAGGTAATCAGGATTAAGTGACTTGCCCACGGTCATACAGCTAATAAGTGTCTGAAGCCAGATTTGAATTCAGGTCCTCCCAACTCCAGGGTCAATCCTCTATCCACTTCATCACCTAGCTGCCCCTGAGAGTCATCCTTCTTAAGGAAGGAGATGGACTCTAATAGCTGGATGTAAAGCATTTACCTTTAGTAAGCAGTAGAGACCAGCCAATGTTGACCCTTTTTTTTTTTCCTTTCAGATTTCTGTAAACAGAAGGAGAGGTGTCCAACTGAAGAGCTGACTCCAGAAGAGAGCATTTCTGCAAGAGAATCATCCACACGAAATCTTGCAAAGGATGGCATCTGGGATTCCAGATTTGGGGAAGCCTGGGAATATCCTGTTCAGTTAGAGAGACAGAATGGGAGCAAGAAGAGACAATCCAGGCAGCTAGCCATCACCAGTGAAAAAACTGTTCGTCTTCCCAATGAACATACCACATTGGAGCAAAGCTTCAATGTGGAATCACCCTTGAATTCATTGCCAGTGATTTGCGCAGGAAGAAGTTTCCAGAAATGTGCTACGTATGGAAAGAGTTTCAAACCATTTTCTGACCTGATTCAGTTGAATAGAATCTCCTCAGGGAAGAAGGTTTATAAGTGTGGTAAGTACAGTGATTCTTCCAGGTATTGTCCAGATCCTATTCAGCATAAAAGAAAGCACACAAATACAAAGTTATTTGAATGTAATGATTGTGGGAAAGTACTTGGGAATAGCTCATCCCTAAGGAAACATCAGCTAATTCATACTGGAAATAAACCCTTTGAGTGCAGTGAGTGTGGGAGAGCATTCACTCAGAAAGGAAACCTCACTAAACATCAACGAATTCATACTGGAGAGAAGCCCTTTGAATGTGATGAATGTGGCAAAGCTTTCATCCAGAGGGGAAGCCTTATTGAGCATAAGAGAATTCACACTGGTGAGAAGCCCTTTACATGTAGTGAATGTGGGAAAAGCTTCAACCGGAAGACAAACCTTATGGGACATAAGAGAATTCATACGGGAGAAAAGCCATATGGATGTAATGATTGTGGGAAAACCTTTAGCAATCGTTCAGCCCTCAGGACACATCAGAAAAGTCATACTTCGAAGAAAACCTTTGAGTGCAGTGAATGTGGGATGTTTTTTAACCAAAGAGGGAACTTTACCATGCATCAGAGAATTCATTCCAAAGAGAAATTCTTCGAATGTGGTGAATGTAAGAAAACCTTCAGCCAGAGGGAAAGACTTATTGAGCACAAAAGAATTCATACTGGAGAGAAATTGTACAAATGTAATGACTGTGGAAAAGTCTTCAGCAAATGCATGTCCCTTAAGAGGCATCAGCTAATTCATACTGGAAAGAAACCATTTGAGTGCAGTGAATGTGGGATAGCTTTTAATCAGCGGGGCAACCTCATTAAGCATCAGAGAACCCATACCGGAGAAAAAGCTTTTGATTGTAATGAATGTGGGAAAGCCTTTAGTCAGAGGGTAACCCTTATTGAACACATGAGAATTCATACCGGAGAGAAACCTTTCACTTGTAATGAATGTGGGAAAAGTTTCAACTGGAGGACAGTTCTCACTGAACATAAGAAGATTCATACTGGAGAGAAACCTTATGAATGTAACGAATGTGGGAAAACCTTCAAGAGTACCTCAACCCTTAGATCCCATCAATTAATTCACACTGGAGAGAAACCCTTTGGGTGTTGTGTATGTGGAAAAGCCTTTAGCCAGAAAGGAAACCTTACCGTACACCAGAGAATTCATACTGGTGAGAAGCCCTTTGAATGTAATGAATGTGGAAAAGGCTTTGACCGAGGGGCAGCCCTTATTGATCATAAGAGAAGTCACACTGGAGAGAAGCCATATGGATGTGATGATTGTGGGAAAGCCTTTGCCACAGGCTCATCTCTCAGGTCACACCAGATAATTCACACTGGAAAGGAACTCTTCCATTGCCCTGAATGTGGGATGACATTTAGGTACTGTGGGAATCTTGCCACACATCGGAGAGCTCATGCGAGAGAAACCCTCTGAATGCAACGAATGTGGGAAATCCTACAATCAAAAGTGAATCCTTACAGAACACCAGAAAATTCACACTGAAGAAAAACAATATAAATATAGTAATTGTGAAAAGACCTTCCTCACAAACTCCTAATGTAGGAGCCATCATCTAATTCACATTGGAAGAAAGCTCTTTCAGTGGAATGACTGTGGAAAGGCTTTCAGTAGCAGCACATCCCTCATGAGGTATCGTAAGATTTACTTGGGAAATCAACCTTTTGGGTGAAAATCCTGTGGGAAAGTCTTTGACCTGAGGGTAACTCTTACTGCACATCACCAGCTGCATCATGGAGTGAAATCCTTTTGGTTGCAATGGACACGGAGAGACTTTTTACCAACAACCTCTCTATATCAGAGAATTCAGAGTAAAAAGAAATTGTATGATTGTGAGTGGTTAAAGGAAAGATTTTCTTCCTGCATCAGAAGGAAGTGGAGGATGCCAAGGAGAGAGAAAAAGGATCTGTAAGTCATTCATCACAGCTGAAAATCAGGTCATCATCTGGATGAAAGAGCTGGTATTGTAGCGTGTGACCCCTGATTTTCTGTAACTGTTCATAACTTCACATAATCAGGGTCACCCTTATTATGTTGTCATAAATTGATGAACAAATTTAATCGTGAACTCTGCTCCTTCGGCTATAAATATACTTGTTACCATTGACCAATGAATTCCGTCGTACTTAAAAGCTTAAAATAGTTCCTGTAGTAGAAGCAAATTCCAGAACCTGAAGGAAAGCCTTATTCAACCTAAGTAGCCCTTCCTTAGATTCCTCCCTATTCTTATCCAGTTTTTCCCTACCCTGCCTATTAAATCCTCCTACCTTTTTATTTCCTCCAGTGATAAAGTTATGGTACCACAAGACTGAAACACATGTAGAAACCCTCGTATTGCAACTGATCCAGCCAATGGCCGAGACTAATTTGGTTTGGGAGTTAGGCAGACAGGATCATACTTAGGGAGTGTCTGCAGAACTTGACCTATCCCCCCCCACATCAGCTTATGCTCGTGACTGGTGGGCCAGGCTATGCCAGTTGATCCAAAGATACAATAAAAACTGACGAAGCAGCAAGACTGCTCTCCAAGGGAAGCTGAAAGCATCAAGTCAGTGTTTAATAAACATTTGTGGAATTGAAGAATTTGTCTTTGACTCTTTGTTCTGTACTATGCAAAGGGGCACCGTCCCATCTAGCCCTTTCCTGTACTGTTCTTCTGTCTTGCCCTTTTTATCCCCTCAATTTCTAATCCTTAGCTACCAAAAAAAGAACTGCTATAAATATTTTTGTAGAAATAAGTTTTTTTCCCTTAAAAAAGTCCTTTTGGGATACAGACCTAGCAGTGGTATTGCTGGATCCAAAGGCATATGCAATTTTATAGCCTTTTGGGTATAATTCTAAATTGCTCTCCAGTATGGTTGGATCAGTTCATAGCTCTAGCAATAGTTACTTAATGTCCCAGTTTTCCCACATGCCTTTCAGCATTTATCATTTTCCTCTTTTGTCATATTAGCTAATCTGATAGGTGTGAGGTGGTACCTCACAGTTGCTTTAATTTGCATTTCTCTAATCAATAGTGATTTAGAGAGCATTTTTTTGTGTGACTATAGTTTTGATTTCTTTGAAAACTGCCTATTCATATCCTTTGACCCTTTATCAATTGGAGAATTACTTGTATTCTTGTAAGTTTGACTCAGATATCTATATATTTAAGAAATGAGGCCTTTATCAGTGATGCTTGCTATAAAATTTTTTCCCCAGGTTTTCTGCTTTCCTTCTATTTTTGGTTACATTGGTTTTGTTTGTGCAAAACCTTTTTAATTTTATATAATCAACATGATCCATTTACATTTAGTAATGCTCTCTATATCTTGTTTGGTCCCAAGTTCTTCCCTTATCTGTAGATCTGACAAGCAAACTATCCCATACTCTCCTAACTTGCCACACTGTTTTCCAGTTTTCTCAGTAACTTTTGTCCCAAAAGTTTGGATCTTTGAGTTTATCAAAGACTAGATTACTATGATCATTTCCTACAATATATTGTGTATCTAATCTGTTCCACTGACCCATCACTCTGTTTCTTAGCCAGTACCAAATTGTTTTGATAATTACCACTTTATAATAAAGTTTGAGATCCAGTAAAGCTAGGCTACCTTCACATTTTTTTTTTTTCATTTATTCCCTTGATATTCTGGACCTTTTGTTTTTCCAGATGAATTTTGTTATTTTTTTCCAGCTCTATAAAATAATTTTTTGGCAGTTTGGTATGGCACTGAGTAAGTGAATTAATTCAGGTAGAATTGTCATTTTGATTTTGTTGGCCGAGATTACCCATAAGCAATTAATACTTTTCCAATTGTTTAGATCTAACTTTATTTGTATGAAAAGTATTTTGTAATTGTGTTCATATAGTTCCTGGGTTTGTCTTGGCAGGTAGTCTCCCAAGTATCTTATGTTGTTTACAATTATTTTATTATCATTATTATTATTATTTTTTGTGAGGCAATTGGGGTTAAGTGACTTGCCCAGGGTCACACAGCTAGTAAGTGTCAATCCTCTGGTCTAAGACTGGATTTGAACTCAGGTCCTCCTGACTCCAGGGTTGGTGGTCTATTCACTGCACCACTTTCCTGCCCCTCTACAATTATTTTAAATGGACTTTTCTCTTTCTATTTCTTGCTACTGGACTTAGCAGTATATAGAAATGCTGATGATTTATGTGGGTTTACTTTGTGTCCTGCAACTTTGCTAAGATTGTTAATTATTTCAGCTAGTTTTTTAGTTGATTCTCTAAACAGACCATCATATCACCTGTAAAAAGTGATAGTTTGTTTCCTCATTGCCTATTCTAATTTCTTCCATTTCTTTTTCTTCTTTTATTGCTATAGCTACCTATACCTAATATTTCTAGAACAATATTGAATAATAGTGATAATGGGCATCCTTACTTCACTGCTGATTTTACTGTGAAGGCTTCTAGCTTATTCCCATTACAGATAATGCTTGCTGATGCTTTTAGTTACATATTATTTATTATTTTCAGGTAAGCTCCATTTATTTCTATGCTCACTAGTATAGGAATGGGTGCTGTATTTTGTCAAAAGCTTTTTCTGAATCTATGGAAATATCATATGATTTCAGTTGGTTTTGTTATTGACATGGTTAATTGTGCCGATAGTTTTCCTAATATTGAACCAGCCCTGCATTCATGGTATAAAGCACACCTAACCACAGCATATGATCCTTATGATATATTGCTATCATCTCCTTGCTAGTATTTTATTTAAAATCTTTGCATCAATATTCATTAGGAAAATTGGCTTATAGTTTTCTTTATTTTTGTTTTTGCTTTTCCTGGTTTAGGTATCAGCATCATATTTTTGTTGTAAAAAGAGTTTGGTGAGACTCCTTTGCCTATTTTTCCAAATAGTTTATGTGGGATTAATTGATCTTTGAATGTTTGGTAGAATTTTCTTCTGAATCCATCTGGCCTTGGGGATTTTTCTTTGGGAGCTCATTGATTTCTTGTTCAATTTCTTTTTCTAAGATTGGACTATTTAAGTATTTTATTTCCTCTTCTGTTAATCTGGGCAATTTACATTTTTGTCAATATTCATTCATTTAATTTAGATTGTCAGATTTATTGGCATGTAAGTGGTCAAAATAGTTCCTAATAATGGTTTTAATATCCTCTTTATTGGTGGTGAATTCACTCCTTTCATTTTTGATACTGGTATTTTGGTTTTTTTCTTTCCTTTTTAATATAAATTAACCAATGATTCATATATTTTATTGTTTCTCTCCCCCCATAAAACTAGCTTCTTGTTTTATTTATTAGTTCACTGATGTTCTTACTTTCAATTTTATTAATCTTTTCTTTGATTTTCAGGATTTCCAATTTGATGTTTAATTGAGGATTTTTAATTTGTTTTTTTTTTTACCAATTTTTTTACTTGCATGCCCAATTCATTGATCTGCTTTTTTCTCTATTTTATTGATGTAAGCACTTACAGATATAAATTTTCCCCTAAGTACTGCTTTGGCTGTATCCCACAAATTTTGATAAGTTGTCTCATTGTTTTCATACTCTTTAATGAAATTATTGATTGTTTCTGTGATTTGTTCTTTGACCTATTCATTGTTTAGGATTAGATTCCTTAGTTTCAAATTAATTTTTTATTTATCTTTCCACTGCCTTTTATTGAATGTGGTTTTTATTCTATTAAGATCTAAAAGGATGCATTTAATATTTCTGCTTTTCTGCATTTGGTTGTGAGGTTTTTATATCCTAACACATGGTCAATTTTTTTGTAGGTACCATGTACTTCTGAGAAAAAGGTATATTCCTTTCTATTCCCATTCAGTTTTCTCCAGAGATCTATCATATCTAACTTTTCTAGAATTCTATTCCCTTCTATTCCCTTCTTTCTTGGTTTTTTTTTGTTGTTGTTGTTGTTGTTAGATTTGTCTAGTTCTGAGAGGGTAAAATTGAGGCCCCTAGTATAGCTTTATTGTCTATTTCTTCCTGTTTCTAATTTAACTTCTTTAAAAATGTAGGTGCTATGCCATTGATGCATATATGTTTAGCATTGATATTACTTCATTGACTATGGTATCTTTTACGAAGCTATAGTTTCCTTCCTTATCTCTTTTAATTGGATTTATGTTTTGCTTTTGCTTTGTCGGAGATCATGATTGCTACCTCTGCTTTTTTTTTATTTTAGTTGAAGCATAATATATTCTGCTCCAGTCCCTTACCTATCCTCTGTGACTATGTCTCAGTGCTTCAAATGTGTTTCTTATAAATTGCATATTGTAGGATTCTGTTTTTTAATTCATTCTACTATCAATTTCTATTTTATGGGTGAGTTCAGAGGCATGATGTTTTGACATAAGCTCAGAGCATCATGTCAGCTAAAGAATTATGAACACTTCAATCTGCAGATGTGTGAAGACCAATTTCTGAAGCCTCTTAGTCTAGCTTCACACCCACTGGAGCCATCCTCACTCCCAATGTAACTTCAGTTGTAAAATGCACCCTCTTCAAGTTCAGGTTCAGTCTTCCTCTGCTTCAAAAACTCCAACATGAAAGCAGACACAAATTATCTGGTAGGCCAGCATTAGTGAGTCATGGACAGTGTTGCTGTAGAGTTGGAGGGAAAACTGATGGTCTTGAAACTACCAAGCACTCAAAGATCGCTAATAATACAAATGCCTCAGTTTGCAAATGAGTCACAAACAGGCCAGAGTCAACATGCTCTGCCTTCATTCATATTGTGTAAGTCCAATGACTTCCTTCATTCTCATTTCTTATGACAGCCCCATTAGAGAAAGCCAGTTGATGTTTGTGGATTGATTGGTTGGATAGCTTTCTGACTTTAAACCCATCTCGAACTTGCCTGCATATTCATACTTGACTCATGCTTTTGGCCTTTTATAAATTATTTAGCATTTTAAAGGATGAAAGCCTTACCTGTCAGTCTGTCTCCACAAACACAAACTTGTGACAATATAAATCATATTGTCCCTCTATAGAATGTAAGTTCCCTGAGGACACTCAGGTATCTGATTTTTATCTTTATAACCCAAGCACCTTGAACAGTGCCTTGCACAAAGTAAATACTTAATAACTACTTGTGGAAAGAAAGAAACACAACATTTTTATACAGAAAATCCATCAGAGCCTAAGTCCAAGAACAGGTGAAATAAGTGAGACAGTGAACTGATCTATGAAGGAAAGAGGAGATGGTGAGTGCAGGGTAGAGCCAACATGAGAGAATGTAGGCTTCCTGAGATCTTGATCAACACTCACTGGGCTGGTCACAATTTATTTCCATTGTCACCTTTAATACCAACTTAATTAGCAAGTATTTGTTAAACACCTCCTATGTGTCAGACACTCAGCTATATGCTAATGGTACAAGGACAAAAAGAAAACCATCACTATCTTTAAAGCTTTTACATTCTACTGGCAGCATATGAAAATTAGGAATGAATAGACTAATGAACAAAATAGCATTTATTTTTAAAAATTATTTTAATTTTTTTCAATCAGTAAAATTCCTACATTTTTCTTTTTAAAAATATTAATTGATTTATTTTGAGCTTTCAACATTCCCTTCCATAAGATTTTGAGTTCCAATTTTTCTCCCCCTCCCACTACCCCACAATGATGTGCAATCTCATACAGGATCTACATATACATTCATATCAAATACACAAAGTAGCATTTAGTAAGTGCTCAGTATATGCCAACCCCTGTACAGTGTGGCAGCATACAAACAGAAAATCCAGACAATTCTTGCTTTCCAAGAGTTTACAGTCTATTTGGGGGAGACAGCATATATATAGGAGTTTTCATGTGCAAGTCAGATGGAAACATCACATGGTTCTTAGAAAACACATTGTAACGCATCTCCCATACTAATATTTCCAATGATAAAACTGTATCTGATGCTGATATTGGCATAGAGTCAATGGGGACAAGGGCTTTGGTGGCCCAAACATTCTTTCATGGGTCTTCAGTAACAGTAGTTACTGAGCACGTGGGGCACTTCAGCCCCTCTGGAGTCTCCAGGTCTCAGTCCCCAGAAGAATGCAGGGTTGTGGCTGGAGGAGTGGAAAGAGATGTGTCCAGGACTTTTGCCCTTATTTGCTCATCAGTGGTGGTTTCTTGATGATTACTGTTGTTGGCAGGCTGGATGGCTATAGCATTTGCTCTACAAAGATAATAAAATGGGAAGTCAGAGTTATTTCTAGATTTATCCAAGGAAGGGGGAAGGGTGTTGATAACACTGAAAGGATTCAGGAAAAGGTATCTTGCAGGAGGTGGTATTTGACATAAGTCAGGAAGGGAGCCAAGGATTCCAAGAGTTTGAGGTGAGAAGGGAGACCATCTATTCCAAGTCCCAGAGCTTGGAGGTGAATGTGTAGAAAGCCTAAGAGAGTGCATTGCTAAATGAGTCTGGAATATTAGATCATGAGCTGCTTTAAGAGCCAAATAGAGCATTTGATATCACTCCAATGAAGGAGCAAAGGGAAGGCTGCATAAGGAGAGCAGTGTTAGGACACAGTGAGCTCACTGGCCAACCTGGATATCAGAAGGCAGAAGTAAGTGGGAAAAACAGAGGATGGAGATGACAGCAGGTTATCATGGAAACCAGGATGACTGTACCTGACTATTACAGCTATATTAATGGGAAGAATGACTGGAACAACCACTGGAATGGAAAGAGAATAGGAATGACAAAGATGCACAGATATGAGAAGGCACCTCATTCTACTTCTTGTCAGAGGTGAGGGACTATGGGTGTGAAACTCTGGATAGAAGGACACACTTTTCCCAAATGCTAGTTTGTTTTCATGAACTTTCCCTTCCCATTATTTCTTTTTCACACTCAAGGATAACTTTTTAGAAAGGTTTTGAGGAAGGTTACCTGGGGACAAGCAAGTGTTAACAAAAACCAAAGATATCAATACCATTCTTCAAAATTGAGTCTTGGTGTCTTCAAAAATGTTGATAAGTGGGTCAAAGGTATATTACATTGAGGTTTGTGACGATGTTGGTATCTTCCTTCAAGACTCAGCTGGAGTTCTACTTTCTTCAGAAGTCCATTAATTGTGCCCCTCAAACTCACCCACCCCCACTGACGTGCTAGTGCCTTGGACCCAATGTTATATTGAGTCAGCTCTGTGTATTGCAGGCACACACACATACATACATATGTAATATAGACATGCATTTCTCTCCCCTGATAGAAAGTAAGCTACTTGAGGGCTGGGACTGTTTCTCCTTAGTCTTTCCTCCTGAGTGCTCAGCACAGCACCAAGTACACAGTGAGGCTTAATAGGTGCTGGTTAATTGATCTAAGGTGGTATTGGACTACTGATTAGGGAGAATTAGATGGTAAAAAGGAATAAGGGTGAAAAGGCCAAATTACTCAACTGTTTTTTCTTCTGTGTCTTCTTTTTGGGAGCCTGATATTTCTAGCTGCCTGACCAGATCAAGTCATTTAACCTGCCTCTGTTTCCTCAATTGTAAAAAGGAAATAATAATGGCATGTACCTCCCAAGGTTGTAGTGAGGAACAAATGAGTTACCATATGTAAAGTTCTGCAAACCTTGAAGAATCAAACATATGCAATTCTAGAATAATAGTAACAATGGTTATTATGATGGTGATACTTATTGTTACAAAAGACCCATATGGACAAAATACTATAGGAAGCCAAACAGAAAATACGAAGGAATAAGAAGGCAATAAAGTTGCTCCAGCACAAGGACTGAATCTTGTCGGACGAAAAGAAGAGAAGTTTCAGAAGAAAAGCAAGAGGTTCAGTAATGGGGCAGGAAAGGGGAAGAGATGGTGGTAAGCCATCAGCCTGACCATGTACTAATCAATGGGGCTACAAGGGAAGGTTAAAAGAGATTGCCTGCAGGGCCTGAGCTCACATTCTAATAGAAGTCATGCACATCACAAGGCACATACAAGATATCTACAGTACAAACTGAAGCTAATCTGGGAGAGGAAGGCACTAGTAGCTGGGGCAATTGGGAAAGGCATCCTGTTGAAGGAAAGACTTGGGATGAGTCTAGAGGGAATTCAGAGAAGCTAAGAGGAAAAGGTGAGGGACAGAGCATTCCAGACATGGGGGACAACCAATACAAAAGCAGAGGTGCGAAGTGGAGTATTGTGTGAGGAGGAAGATGTAGGCAACAGCAGATGTGTCATAAAGTGGAAGGGAGGGAGGGAAGGAAGAGAAAAGGAAGGAGAGAAGGAAAAGGAGGAAGGGAGAGAAGGAGGGAGAAAGGAAAGGAAGGAGGAAAGACAAAAGGGTCTTATACCCATTTTTTTTGCCAGCAATGTGCTCGGTACTATGGAAATATTATTTTATCTACAACTATCATGCAAATATTTTCTCATAAATAGTAGAAAAGTGAGAGGGGGTAGATGATGAAAAAATTCCAATGCTTTTTATCCTAGGAGCAATAGAGAGCCCTGAAATTTGCTTAAATGGGGAGGGACATGTTCAGAGCTTGTTTTAGGGAAATAACTTTATTTTGTTGTTGTTGTTTTGTTTTGTTTTTTTGTTTTTCTTTAGGCAATTGGGGTTAAGTGACTTGCCCAGGGTCACACAGCTAGTAAGTGTCAAGTGTTTGGTCTAAGGCTGGATTTGAACTCGGGTCCTCCTACTTCAGGGCCTCCTGACTTTGAAAAAACCTCAGTGGAGGATGGATTGAAGTGTGAACAGGGAGACTGATTGTAAGAAGGGTTCTTCCTCTTCCTGTGTGTCATAGTGTCCTATGGCATTCAGGTGAAGGTTTTCTCTAAATCATATTTTGAGATGAACAAAACAAGGTTTGAGTATGACAAGTTAATAAAATACAGCTTCAGAGCAGGAAGGACCCTTAGAGGTCATCTGGCCCAAGTCAGTCACTTTCTATTTGAGAAAACTGAGACCCACAGAGCCAACATGCTTGAGGTCACTCAGCCATCAGGTCCAGGATCTGATGGCAAGAGCTGTGACTCTAAAGCCATCCATCTTCCTACTTGACTATGCTAATATTTCGTATCAATATAATGAAACTCAGTAAATATATCAATACAATGAAAAGGAAATGGAAAAAAAACATTCAAGACAAAGGCCATGTAGACTGAATTAATATTGAAAATCATCAAAGATTTGTGCTAGAAAGCTACCTTGGAATTCTGTTTCAGCTTCCGTGATTTTGATTGGCCATGATGGTTGGAGTCAATAGATGCCAAGTACAGTGGATCCTTTCCAAGAAACTGGAGGATGGAGCTTACAACTTGTTCAAATGTCATTTTTGTGGATTTGAGCCTCACTGGGGTGAAGTGAGCCCCCTCTAGGAGGAAACTGGCCATTTGAGGCCCTTGGTACACCTGCATGGGAAGAAATGAGTCAAAAAATGAGTCAATCAGCCTAAAATCATCAAGGACTGTGTTGGGGCACTGGGCCAGGCACAGGAATATACAGACCCCAGAATACTAAAGATTCCCCTTATTTCTCTTTTCCAGTTTTCCCGGCAGTCTTTCTTTGAAGAGTAGGTTCTTATCCCAGAAGCTGGGGTCTTTGGGTTTATGAAATAATAGATTACTATAGTCATTGACCACTGTGTCTTGCATATTTAACCTATTCCACTGATCTGGATCTCTGTTTCTGTGAACAGTGTTTTGTACTTCCATGGTTTCTGAGTTCATGTTGGTAGATACATTCCTAAATGTTTTATATATGTTGCCATTTTAAACCGCATTTCTCTTTTTGTATCCTCTTCTTGGGTTTGTGGGTAGTATATAGAAATGCTGATGATCTGTGTGGGCTTATCTTGTATTTTCCAACTTTGCTGAAGTGATTATTTCAATTTTTAGTTGATTCTTTAGCATTCTCTAAACAGTTGAACACATCATCTACAAAAGTTGATAGTTTTGGTTTTTTATGTGTGTTTCTTCAATTACTTTTTCTTTCTTTATTGCCATAATTTGCATTTCTAGCACTCTCTCAAAGAATAGTGTGATAATGAACTGCTTTGCTTTATCCAGGATCTTGGTAAAGCGCTAGGCTTTTTCTGTTACATGTAATTCTGACTTTGTGCTGTAGGTAGATCCTACTTACATTAAGGAAAGGTTCATTTTCCCCCTAGTGTTGCTGTTCCTTAAAAAAAAAAAACAACACGGAGAAAGAAATGCAAGAGAAGGTAGCCTAGCTATACCAGATGTTAAATTTCAGTATAAAGCAGCAATCTGTAAAACTACTTGGTACTGGCTAAGAAATAGAGGGGTAGATCAGTGGAATAGGTTAGGTATGTAAGACACAGCAGTCAATGAGTATAGTAATCTACTATTTGATAAATCCAAAGACTCTAGCTTCAGGGGTAAGAACTCACTAGTTAACAAAAACTCCTGGGAAAACTGGAAAGCAGTATGGCAGAAACTAGGCATACACCAACATATTACACCCTATACCAAGATAAAAGTCAAAATAGGTACATAATTTAGATATAAAGACTGATACTATTAGCAAACTAGGAGAGCATGGAATGGTTTACCTTTCAGATCTATAGAGAATGGAAGAATTTATGGCCAAACAAAAGATAGAGAACATTATGAAATGCAAAATGGATGACTTTGATTACATTAAATTGAAAAGTTTTTGCACATTCAAAGCCAATGTAACAAAGATTAGAAGGGAAGCAGAAAGCTGGGAAACAATGTTCATAAACTGTCTCTGATTTTATTATTATTGTTATTTTGGTGAGGCAATTGGGATTAAGTGACTTGCCCAGAGTCACACAGCTAGTGAGTGTTATGTGTCTGAGGTCTGATTTGAACTCAGGTCCTCCTGACTACAGGGTGGATGCTCTATCCACTGTGCCACCTAGCTGCCACCTAAATAAATTATTAAAAACAAAAACAAAAACTGTTTCTTCAAAAGATTTTTCAGCATGTACTGGTAGAATATGTGGGTTTTATTATTTTTGTGTTAACAATCATTTTTATAGTTTTCCAAATTATTGAATTAATTGTACATTCCTCAGACAATTCCAACTTTCAAGTATGTTGTTGGAACTCCTTGCTAATATTTGATTTCATGGAAACCAGTTTATAGCAGTTACAAATTCATTGGTCACCATGGAAAGAACAAGTAAATTGAGTGCTGGGATCAGAAATCATTTGAAAAGGAGTTGAGACTTCAGTGGTTTGGAAGAAGTGCAGGACACAAGAAGAGGTGACTCTCCAGGTTTGTCAGGGGAGGGAAAAACAGATGAATGCTGAGAGGTTCTTAGTGACTCAGTTTTCTCATACGCAAAATGAGACTTCAGATGCTGCCTCTGATTCTAGATATCTAGGTTACCTTGGACAAGTCACCTAACTTTTGTGAGCTCCTTTTCCCCTCTATAAAATGAAAGAATTGGACTAGCTGAGTTCTGGTCCTTTCAAGTCTCCATCTCAGATTCTTGAATTCTTCTCTATTGTTGCAGAGAGACATGGATGTAATCATCAACACAGCAGAATGTTTCCATGTTTTTAGGTAGAAGGTGGGAGGAGTTTGGAGAGGGAAGATGTTTTGACAGCTAGAGCATCATGTCAGCTGAAGAATTATGGAGCACAATATCTGGGGATGTGTAAAGACCAATTTCTGAAACCTATTAGTCTACCTTCACACCTACTGGAGCCATCGTCACTCCCAATGTAACTTCAGTTGTAAAATGCATCCTCTTCAAGTTCAGGTTCAGTCAGCCTCTGCTCCAAAAACTCCAACATGAAAGCAGACACAAATTGTCTAATTGTCTGGTAGGCCATCATTAGTGAGTCGTGGAGAGTGTTGCTCCAGAGTTGGAGGGAAGACTGATGGTCCTGAGACCACCAAGCACTCAAAGATCACTGATAATGCAAATGCCTCGATTTGCAAATGAGTCACAAACAGGCCAGAGTCAACATGCTCTGCTTTCATTCAGATTGTGTAAATCCAATGGCTTCCTTCATTCTTATTTCTAATGACTGCCCCCTTAGACACAGCCAATTGATGTTTGTGGAATGATTGGTTGGCTAGCTTTCTGACTTTAAACCCATCTCTAACTTGTCTGCATATTCATACTAGACTCCTGCTTTTGGTCTTTTATAAAATATTTTAGCATTTCAAATGATGAAAGCCTTACCTCTCAGGCTGCCTCCTACCACCCTGTCACCACAAACACAAACTTGTGACAATCTAATAATATAAATCATATTTTCCCTCTGTGGAATGTAAGTTCCCTGAGGACACTCAGGTATCTTTATCTTTATAACCCAAGCACCTTGAACAGTGCCTTGCACAAAGCAAATACTTAATAACCATTTGTCGAAAGAAAGAAACACAACATTTTTATACAGAAAATCCACCAGAGCCTAAGTCCAAGAACAGGTGAAATAAGTGAGACAGTGAACTGATCTATGAAGGAAAGAGGGATGGTGAGTTCAGGGTAGAGCCAAAATGGGAGAATGCAGGCTTCCAGAAATCTTGATCAACACTCACTGGGTTGGTCACAATTTGTTTCCATTGTCACCTTTAATACCAACTTAATTAGCAAGTATTTGTTAAACACCTCCTATGTGTCAGACATTCAGCTATATGCTAAGAATACAAGGATAGAAAGAAAACAGTCACTCTCTTTAAACCTTTTACATTCTACTGGCAGCATGTAAAAATTAGGAATGAATAGACTAATGAACAAAATAGCATTTATTTTTAAAAAATTATTTTATTATTTTCAGTCAGTTAAATTTCTATATTTTTCTTTTTAAAAATATTAATTGATTTATTTTGAGTTTTCAACATTCCCTTCCATAAGATTTTGAATTCCAAATTTTCTCCCCCCTCCCTCCACCCCATGATGATGTACAATCTCATTCAGGCTCTACATATACATTCATATTAAATGCACAAAATAGCATTTATTAAGTGATCGCTATATGCCAGGCACTGTACAGTATGGCAGTATATAAACAGAAAATCCAGACAGTTCTTGCTTTCCAAGAGTTTACAGTCTATTTGGGGGAGACAGCATATATAGGAGTTTTCATGTGCAAGTCAGATGGAAACATCACATGGTTCTTAGAAAACACATTGTAACGCATCTCCCATACTAATATTTCCAATGATAAAACTGTATCTGATGCTGATATTGGCATAGAGTCAATGGGGACAAGGGCTTTGGTGGCCCAAACATTCTTTCATGGGTCTTCAGTAACAGTAGTTACTGAGCACGTGGGGCACTTCAGCCCCTCTGGAGTGTCCAGGTCTCAGTCCCCAGATGAATGCAGGGTCCTGGTTGGAGGTGTGGAAAGAGATGTTTCTAGGGCTTTTGCCCTTATTTGCTCATCAGTGGTGGTTTCTTGATGATTACTGTTGTTGGCAGGCTGGATGGCTATAGCATTTGCTCTACAAAGATAATAAAATGGGAAGTCAGAGTTATTTTTAGTTTTATCCAAGGAAGGGGGAAGGGTGTTGATAACACTGCAAGGACTCAGGAAAAGGTATCTTGCAGGAGATGGTATTTGACATAAGTCAGGAAGGGAGCCAAGGATTCCAAGAGTTTGAGGTGAGAAGGGAGACCATCTATTCCAAGTCCCAGAGCTTGGAGGTGAATGTGTAGAAAGCCTAAGAGAGTGCATTGCTAAATGAGTCTGGAATATTAGATCATGAGCTGCTTAAAGAGGCAAACAGAGCATTTGATATCACTCCAATGAAGGAGCAAAGGGAAGGCTGAATAAGGAGAGCACTGTGAGAGTTCACTGGCCAACCTAAATATCAGAAGGCAGAAGTAAGTGGGAGAAACAGAGGATGGAGATGACAGCAGGTTATCATGGAAACCAGGATGACTGTACTTGACTATTACAGCTATATTAATAGGAAGAATGATTAGAACAATAGCTGCAATGGAAAGAGAATAAGAATGACCAAGAGGCATGGATAGGAGAAGGCATCTTGCCCTGCTTCTTGTCAGAGGAGAGAGACTGTGGGTGTGAAATTCTGGATAGAAGGACACACTTTTTCCAAATGTTAGTTCTTTTTCATAAACTTTCCCTTCCTCTTATTTCTTTTTCGCACTCAAAGATAACTTTTTGGAAAGGTTTTGAGGAAGGTTATATGGGGACATGCAAGTGATACAAAAACCAAAGATATCAATGCAATTTTTCAAAATTGAATCTTAGTGTCTTCAAAAATGGTGATAAATGGGTCAAAGGTATATTACATTGAGGTTGGTGACAATGTTGATATCTTCCTTCAAGACTCAGCTGGAGTTCTACTTTCTTCAGAAGTCCATTAATTGTGCCCCTCAAACTCACCCACTCCCACTGACATGCTAGTGCCTTGGACCCAATGTTACATTGTGTCAGCTTTGTGTAATGAAGGCACACACACATACATACATATGTAATGTAGATATGCATTTCTCTTCCCTGATAGAAAATAAGCTACTTGAGGGCAGGGACTGTTTCTCCTTAGTCTTTCCTCCTGAGTGCTCATCACAGCATCAAGTACACAGCAGAAGCTTAGTAGGTGTTGGTTAAATGACCTAAGGTGCTATTGGACTACTGCTCAGGGGGAATTAGATGGTAAAAATGAGTGACAGTGAAAAGGCCCAATTACTCAACTGTTTTGTCTTCTGTGTCCTCTTCTTGGGAGCTTGATTTGTTGTCTCCAGGAGCTGAAATGAAAACAAAATGAGAAATGAGATGGTTTTGAGACAGTAAATGGTAACATGTAGCTGGTGTCCTTGATTAATTTTGGTGGGTACCTATTGAAAGACCATGTTGAATGGTGAAATTAAAAAAAAAATAAGTAAAATGGAGTGGATGGAATATTTTCTAGCTGCCTGACCCAGATCAAGTCACTTAACCTGCTTCAGTTTCCTCAACTGTAAAAAGAAAATAATAATGGCATGTACCTCCCAAGGTTGTAGTGAGGAGAAAATGATTTATCATATATAAAGTTTTGCAAACCTTGAAGTATCAAATAAATGGTAGTTCTAGAATTATAACAATGGTTAATATGATAGTGATACTTATTGTTGTGACAAAAGACCCACATGGACAAAATACTACATATAGGAAGCCGAACAAAAAATCTGAAGGAATGAGAAGGCAATGAAGTTGCTCCAGCACAAGGACTGAATCCTGTGGGATAAAAGGAAGAGAAGTTTGATAAGAAAAGCAAGAGGTTCAGTAATGGGGCAGGAAGGGAGAAGAGATGGTGGCAAGTCATCAGCCTGACCATGTACTAATCAATGGGGCTACAAAGGAAGGTTAAAAGAGAGTGCCCACTGGCCCAGAGCTCACATTCTACTAGAAGTCATGCACATAACAAGGCACGTACAATATATATACAATACAAATTGAAGTCAATCTGGGAGGGGAAAGCACTATCAACTGGGACAATTGGGAAAGGCCTCCTGCTGAAGGAGAGACTTGGGATGAGTCTGGAGGGAATTCAGAAAAGCTAAGAGCAAAAGGTGAGGGGATAGAGCTTTCCATTCATGGAGGACAGCCAATGCAAAAGCAGAGGTGGGAAGTGGAGTATTGTGTGAGGAAGAGCAAGTAGGCAATAGCAGATGTATCATTAATTGGAAGAGAGAGAGGGAGGGAAGAAAAAAGGAAGGAGGAAAGGAAAGAAGAAAGGAAGGGAGGAAGGAAGAGAAGGAGGGAGAAAAAAAGGAGGGAAGAAAGACAACAGGGTCTTAAATGCCCATTTTTTGCCAGCAATGTGCTAGGCACCATAGAAATATTATTTTATCTACAACTATTCTACATATATTCTCTCATAAACAAAGTAGAAAGGTGAGAGAAGGGGGCAGATGATGAAGAAATTCAAATGCTTTTTAATCCTAGGAGCAACAGAGAGTCCTGAAATTGACTTAATTGAGGAGGTGTGAGGGACTGTCTGATGTTGGCAGCTGCCAGTTGGGTGCTGTGGCATGGGTAAGGTAAGATCTGGGTATTTTGGAAGTCGAGGCAGGGACTGTGGTAGGCAGAGTCGTGTGTACTGGGATGGGCTGGATACGGAGAAGCCATGAGGCAATTGGGCAGTGCTCTGTGACATAAGCTGGGTGCAAGGAAGTAGCCGAGCCTGAACTCCTGAGGCAAGGGGCGGTGCCACATGGGAGTGGGATGGCAGAGGACTGAGTTCCCTCTGCTTAGTCCCCTCCCTATATGCAACGTCATCCCCAGATGCCTCTTGTGACCTTCCTGACCTTGTGCAGCACTGACCCAGTCCCCTCCTGAGTCTGACTTCCTAGGTCACGTACTCTTGTCTATGCGTCAATCCCAGATGCCTCCTTCCTGTATGCAATCCTAGCCTCCTACGTCACTCCCTCCCCCTTGGTGTGCTAAACTCACACAGCCCCTTCCGGTATCTGACCCTACAATGATTGGCTAGTAGCGGGCTGGGGAGGAGGGGCTAAGTAGGTACTTAGGAACAAGCGTGGTCAGAACACACGTGCGCTCTCCCCTGGCTCCTGCCTGTTGCTCTGGCCTTGCTGCTTGGGCTTGCTATGATGGTTTGCTGTGTTGGCCTATGAATAAAACTCTGGTGTTGGTGCCTTCCCATGGCTTGTCTCTGTGTGGTGATCCGGCTGAGGACCGAGGACCCAGGCATGGGTAAGACTCTGGCGGTGCTCTTCTCATAGGAGAAGTGGGTACTGGCGCATGACTGGCAGAGGGTCAGCGTGCGGCCCGTATAAGGAGGGACTTGTTCAGAGCTTGCTTTAGGGAAATAACTTTGGAAAAACCTCAGTGGAGGACGGATTGAAGTGTGAACAGGGAAATCGATTGCAAGAGGGGTTCTTCCCCTTCCTGTGTGTCATGGTGTCCTTTGGCAATCAGGTGAAACCCTTCTCAAAATCTTATTTTGAGATGAACAAAACAAGGGTTTGAGTATGACAAGTTAATAAAATATAGCTTCAGAGTAGGAAGGACCCTTAGAGGCCATCTGGTCCAAGCCAGTCACTTTGCATATGAGTAAACTGAGGCCCACAGAGCCGAAATTCTTGAGACCACTCAGCCATCAGGGCCAGGATCTGAAGTCAAGAGCTGTGACCCTAAAGGCATCCATCTTCCTACTTGACCATGCTAATATTATGTATCAATATGATGTATCTCAGTAAATTTATCAATACAATGAAAAGGAAATGAAAAAAAAACATTCAAGACAAAGACCATGTAGACTAAATTAATACTGAAAATTATCAAAGATTTGTGCTGGAAAGCTACCTTAGAATTCTGTTTCCTCTTCCGTGGTTTTGATTGACCATGATGATTGGGGTCAACAGATGCCATGTACAGTGGATCCCTTCCAAGAAACTGGAGGATGGAGCTTACAACTTGTTCAAATGTCATTTTGTGGATCTGAGCCTCACTGGGGTGAAATGAGCCCCCTCTATGGGGAAACTGGCCATCTGAGGTCCTTGGTACACCTGCATGGGAAGAAATGAGTCAAAAAAATGAGTCAATCAGCCTAGAATCATCAAGGACTGTGTTGGGGCATTGGGCCAGGCACAGGGATAGACAGACCCCAGTATACTAAAGAGTTCCTGTCCTTGAGGAGCTTCCATTCTACCTAGTGAGGCAGCACATACCACTCAAAATATGAACAAAAAAGGAATCCTAAGGAACCACAAGAAGTCTGGGGAGCAGAGAGAGGGGAGGCTCCAAAAACAGGGATATAGAAAGGCCTCAAGTGGAAGGTGGTGATTGAGCTGAGTTTTGAAGGAATTTGGAAGCCTCCTTGTTGAGGTGAGGAGAGAGCATTTCAGGCGTGGAGAACAGCCAGCAGAAAGGCAGAGAGTGTTGTACATAGGGAATAGCCAAAAGGTGTAAGGCTGGTTGGTTGGTTGTGGAAAGGAGAGTGGTGTATATTCAGGAAGGAAAGGCAGGTTGTAATCAGGTTGTGAAGAGATTCAAATGCCAATGAGAGGAGTTCCTAAGTGATTCAGAGGCAATAGAGAGCCATTAGATTTTTGGGCAGGGCAATGCTGTGGTTAGACCCACAGCATGTGGAAACTCACATTGACTGGTGTGTGGAAGATGGTTTGGAGAAGGGAGAGTGTGAAAGAGAAGAGACCAGATAGGAGGATGTGGAAATGGTCTGACTGAGAGGTGGTGGCCTCTGGATTTAGCATAGGGTGCTGAGATCTGAGGGAAGGGGAGAGACATCGGGCAATGTGCCATGAAGCATTATCTACTACTTGACAAGCTGTGAGCTATGTGCTTGATGTACAAATGAAAACAAAAGATAATCCCGGTTATTGAGGAGCTCATAACCTAAAAAGGGAGAAAAACAATTATGTGCAAGTAAACTATAAGCAGGATAAATAGGAAATAATTAAAAGAAGGATTAGTAAAGGCTTCCTATAGAAGTTAGGACTTTAGGGAAAGTGGAAGGAAGCAGAGAGAGAAAAGAAAGGAGGGAATTCTGGGCATGGAGAATAGCTAGTGAAAGTGTCCAGGGTCTGTAGATGGAGTGTCTTGTGGGAGGAACAGCAAAAAGGCCAGTGACATTGGATCAAAGAGTAGGTGGGAAAAGTGTAAGGTGTAAGATGACTGGAAAGGTAGGGGGTGTTGGGTTCTGAAAGGCTTTGAACACCAATCAGGGGGTTTTCTATTTGGTCCTGAAGGTAAAATGAAATTAATGGAGTTTAATGAGTATGGGGGTGACCTGATCAAATGAGTGCTTGAGAACATGTTGTGGACATAGAAGCAATAAGACTTTTGAGTAGCTTGGGTAGATGGTGTGAGTGAGGAACTGAGGAGGACTCTGAGTTGAAAGCTGGGCGACTGGAAGGATGATGGTGCCCTTGACAGAAAAGAGAAGTTAGGAGGATGAGTGAGTGTCATTGGCAAGCTGATGAGGTTTGGTTCCGACGTGACAATTCCTACATTCACATCAGTGAAGTCTCTGGATATTGGACACAGAGGAAGGAACTGAATCCCATTACAGAAGACTCTTCCTTCTCTAACTAATAACTACTTTAGACTTTATTTGTGACTTCATGGCACCCTCTCCCCCACTAGGTTCAGGTCCTTGAGATGAGATGAATGAGATAATATCTGTAGAGTATTTAGCACAGTGTCTGGCACATATTAGGCCCTTAAACTCATCACCCTACCCTATGTATAACTCTGGCTTATAGTATTCAATAAAGAAATCCTTCCTCTAAAAAAAATAATGCGTTTTCCCTTGCCTTTCCTCACTTCGACAAACTTCAATTCATTAAAAAAAAATTATAATTCAGGACATCGGACAGCACCCAGAATCTACTTAGTCCCCAATTTTCAAGGGGCAAGAATCCATAGACAAGCCTAGATAAATGGAATATTATGTATATATAGACACAGAGAGCTGAATTAACTAGGCTGAGGTCACGGAAGTTATAGAGTGAGGATTCAAACATATGTCTTCCACCTGGTATCTGTCATTAGAATCTGTATGTCTGCATTTCATGCATGCAGTCAAGGGGTGGGGTTGGGGACTGGTGTAGTAAGAAGTGAGTCAGAACTCAGACTATGCAGCTATCACTGAGGTCCTGAGAATCTGGTGTTCTCTGATTTTCTGACTCCAGGCCTGTGGTTTAATTAAATATTCTCCTGACATTGTTTGCATCATCAAGCTCAAGAAATGAATGAACAATAAGGAAAAAAAAATTACTGAAACATATGGGAATCAAATTGAGCAGCTTCTAAGATTGGCCTTTAGAACTTTACCTTGTGGTTGACCAACTTTTTGTGCAACATCTGGGTTACATCTCTGAGTTCTTCTTGAAGAGCTGGTTGGTGGCATATTATGTCTCAGAAATGATGCATCCTTTTCTTGCCACTGGAAGTGGGAATGGGTGGTCTGCTGAAAACTCCTGGGATACCTGCCTGGATGGTTGGTCATCATGATTGCCTCTGTATTTGAAGCCTGGTTTGTTTTTTTCCTCTAGGAGCAATGCACCAATTTGTCAATTTGGCTTCACCTGAATTAGAAAGAAATTAAAAATCATTTTTTTCCTACTCAATTCTTTCATACCTGGCTATGTTTTTGCTTTAAGAGACACCTGAATATTAAAAGTAAAAAGAAACTACATCCCACCTAACCAGTCTAAATGGTTGGAAGTTTCCTTTCCTTCTTTAGATTGTCTCTAAGGTCATGTAACTCCCACTTACAACATCATTTCCCCCTCTCAATTAAAGTTACTGGTCCTTTTGGTGTAACCTCCCTCTTCAATTTTTAGCTTGTTGGGGTTTAGACTCCTCAGATTCAGGGTCATTTTTTTTTTACCACTTTGCTGCCTGGCAAAGAGCTCCACATGTAGCAGGTACATCATCTGTATCATGAGTTGTTTTGTCAAACTACATCACATGGAATGACTGGGGAGATTCTCTGGAGAGGTAAAAATGACTTACAAGAGGCTGATTTTGAGTGTTAAGTCAATTGAGTTCTAACAATTATGAAAAAATACCTGTCATTGAGGTAAAAAGTAATTCAAAATTAATGAAAAATGGAAAATGATGCCAATCAATAACTCAAAGAAGAAGTATTAATACTTATAGCCAGCATGTATCATGACCCTGTTATGTGGCAGGCACTAAAGCATTTTAATGTTATCATCTCATTTGTTCCGCACAACAACCCTGGGAGGTAGTTCCTATTATTATATTATAACATCATATGGTGATGAAACTGAGGGAAGCAGAGTTAAGTGACTTTTCCAAAAGTCACACAGCTAGGTTCTATGGTTGGATTTGAACCCAGGTCTTTCTGACTCCAGGCTCAGGGCTCTATCTCCTGTGACACCCAGTTGCCTCCTTCACGTCCATGTTTTGATCCTCAGTCAGTCTGCTTGCACAGGTCTTCAACACTGTCCCATGTCCCTCTCTATCAGCAGACATCCACAAATACTCATTTCAGAGAAAATCTATCAGGAGCTCTGTCATCTCTCCTACTTCATGTGGCAGATTGCCTCTGAAACTTCACCCTTTCTTGCCTGTGTTCCTCTGGTCTCTGAGGGAGTGAAGCAATATCTTCTTTCCCAGGAAAACACCTAAACTTTCTGTCTTCTTT
The DNA here is from genome assembly GCF_900497805.2 of Vombatus ursinus. Taxonomy (NCBI): domain Eukaryota; kingdom Metazoa; phylum Chordata; class Mammalia; order Diprotodontia; family Vombatidae; genus Vombatus; species Vombatus ursinus. The sequence goes on from NW_020950172.1 coordinate 203,030, forward strand.
TCTAGCCATCTGTATGGTCCAATGATCCAAATAGATAACTTTCTATCCTCCACCTTAAATATGGCCCATTCTAGTAAACCACAGAGAAACAAAGTGAATCCTGTCTATTGACCTCAGATATGCCACTGACATTGTGCTAGACAAAAATCTGGGTCTCAATGAAAGTATACAGCTGAGGTGTGTAAAATGAGGAACAAGAGGCCTCTTTTCTACCCATCGGTCACCTCTCTGCTTCCCCAGCTCACTCCCTCTATCAGAGAGCAGAGCACAATGCTTTCTTCCCTTCCCATGGTCCACCTCAGCTAGGATACCTACTCCTTGTCCTCTTCATACTAAGGGTGATCTTTATGCAAGAGCCATCTTTTGTTTTTAGGAGGAGGCAAGCGTGGCCTTTCTAAGTTTCTTAAGGATTTATAATTTGCCTAACACATCATTTGGGCCCAGTAGATAGAACACTGGGCCAGGAGTCAGGAAAAATTGAAAGCAATCTGGTCACAGACATTTATTGACTAGATGTGTGACCGTGGGAAACTCACTTGACTTGCATTGGCATCAGGTTCCTCATCTATAAAATGGGGATCCTAATAGTACTTGCCTTGTAGGATTGCTATAAGGATGAAATAAAACATTTGTAAATCACTTGGAAGACTGCCTGATACAGCCTTGTCTCTTTGTAAAGGTTTATTCCCTTTCATTCCCCCCTCCACCCCTCATAACATATCTATGACTGTGGACAGAGAAAGTCTTATTTTACCAATTTTACAGGGAAGAAAATTGGCCCAGTGAGTGAAAGAAGTTTCTCCAGGGACACACAGCTAGTAAGAAGCATGACCACAATTAAAACCCATATCTTTTGAGTCTCCCTTCAGTACTCTTTACACAGAAAGTATCTTGGATTTTTCCTTTGGAACAAAGGCTGCTACTACTTTAGGGTTGCTGCTCTGGGCTTCCCAAATGATAAATGATAGTTCCCATAAATTGGTCCCATATCTATTTGCATAACTACACCAGAATCCATTGGATCAATAAAACACTTACCAGATGAGAAGAACCTTTTTCTCAAGATCTTCCCAAGGTGATTTCTGGGATGTTCTTGGGGAAAAAGAGAAGACACTTCCCTGCATATGGAGGCAAAGATGCTTCCAGTGATTCTGAATGTGATCAATGCCTGTAGTCCATTTATATAGAGGCAAATGGGTAGAGCAGTTATTCTGGGATTTCCTATCCTCTCTGTGGAGTTTACGCTTTGGGATGGTGGTTCTCACTTATCACTTAGGGGAACAATGGAACGTGTGAACTTACAGGCCTCATTGTGCAACTCTGTTAGACACTGAGGAAGAATATTTCTCTCTCCAACCCTTTTAATCATAATTGATTTGTATTTTTTGCTAAGTATATAATGTTTCTCTTTTATTAATCTGCTCCACTGATGAACCTAATTGTTCCCTCATAGCTCTTCCTTCCTTTCAGTCACCATGGGCTAGTATGTCTACGTACACATCTGGTTGTAATTCCTCAATTAGGGGGCATTCCAGAGGTTTGTAATGAGAGAAGACCAGGGAGTTGAGCCTATAGAGTGGGGTGATATGGATGTTGAAAGACCTTGAGATAGGATTATGTCTCCAGACCAGTTGGAAGATCTGAGGATCTTTCCTCTTGGAGGAGAGAAGATTTAATATGGCTTATTGATTGTCTTCAAGCATTTGAAACAGGGGTGCCCTGGGTAGAATAGTTGTGCTTCACCCCAGAGGAAAGAACAAAAAACAATGAGTGGGTTTTGTACAGAGGAATATTTAATTCAAAGATTGGAGAGCTTCTCTGTTATTTAGAGAATTTGGAAGATGCCTGAGCTCCTGAAATTCATTGGGAGGCCCTGGGTTCCCAGGCACTGAATATCAATCTGAGCTTGGAAAACCACTTATGAAAGAATCATTGGGAGGCTACTTCTAATTCAGGTATGGTTGAACTAGGTGGGCCCTGAGACTCCTTCCAGATCAAACATTCTATGGTTTTGAAACATGAGTAAGCCAACATGACTAATAGATTTATCATAATTGAACATGTTTAACTTATAACAAATTGCTTACTGTCTCAGGAAGGGGGAGGTGAGAGAGGAAGAGAGAAAATTTGAAACTCAAAAATCTTGTATAATGAATATTAAAAATTCTCTTTATGTGTAAATGGGGGGAAATAAAACATGATTTTTTTTAAAAAAAGGGATGTGAGCAAATATATTTTTCTCTTTGAGATCCAAGGACAATGTGTGAATTACTAGAGCAGGGTGTGAATTCTTCGGCAAGGTGTTAACCTCCAGGACTAGTCCTAATTGTTCAGTCAAACTGGACTCCTGAGCCAAGTTGTGAATTCCTAGGACAAGTGTCTTTGTCCGAAGTTCTCCTTCTTCTCCTTACTGCACTGGCCTGACATTTTTGTGGCACTGAATGGAGTGCCACGTGGCAGTAGCAGGCAAAATCTCAGAGCTGTCACTCCTCAAGTGTGAGGTGCACATCTGCACCTTTACCCAATGACTGGTCACTTCTTCCCATTCAGAGAGCCCAAACATTGATGTTAAGTAACTCACAATTACATGGAAAGCTGCAGTCTATATGCCCTTTTACTTACAGCAATCCAATCTTATGAATTGTATCAGGGAAAGTATCTTTATTCTGCATATAAGAAACGGAGACAGAAATCATTGTTGACTCATACATCCTCAGTCACTGATAGTGAGTAGCTGAGTCAGGGATGAAAGCAGGTATTCTGGACTTCTGCTTCCAGGAGCCAAGATGGTGGAATAAAAAGGCAATCCCTCTCACCGTCCCCTATCAACTTCTAAAAGCCCAGAAAATGTCACCCCAGAAAAACCCTGGAACAGCTGAACCAGAAGAAAGATGGGGTGCAGCAATGCAGTAGCACAGGTAGCTAAAGGGATTAACGGGAAAGGCCCCTCTTACCCTCAGGGAGGGGAGCAGTACAGAACTGGGAGTTGCCCAGTCAGCTAGTGGAAAGACCCACTTTAGCACACCAGGAGGAGATCCCAGTGCCTCGGCATTCTACAGCAAACGGGTCTCCCAGTGCCTCAGCAAAAATAAGGGAAGCAGCACTACAAAGGGCCCCAGGTGGATAAGCACACTGCAGCATTTGTCTGAAAGGAGCTGAAGAAAGCAACCTAGAGTTGCCCGAAAGCTCCAGCCTTGTTGATTCCAGCCCAACACCAGGTAAGCTGTCAGAACCCTACAGCCTCCAACCGCCAACCAGGAGGAGATCCCAAAGCCCAGGAGGTCGAGCAGGCAAACACCCACAGTTGGACCTCTGAGTGCCTCAGTGAGGGCGGGGAAACCAGTAGAAACCAGCTCAGAAAACCACCAGGTGCCTTGGCATTCTACAGCAAAGGAGTTTCCCAGTGCCTCAGCAGAACTAAGGGAGGCAGCACTGCAAGAGGCCCCAGGCAGATAAACAGCCAGCAGCAACCATCTAAAAGGAGCTGAAGAAAGCTAAAGGAAAGGAAAAGCAGGCAACCTAGATTTGCCTGAAAGTCCCAGCCTTGCTGATTCCAGCCCAACACCAAGTAAGCTGCCAGAACCCTACAGCCTCCAATTGCCAACATAAGAGGCCCCAGCTCACAAAGCCAGTGACCAAGACCTAGGCTCCCAACACAAGAAGCTTGGGTCAGTGCCCTCTGCTCCCCAGCAGGAGAGCTTAATCTCTTTAAAGGCCATGGAATAAAGAAACACAATGAGTAAAAAGAAAAGTACGACAGATTATGAGAACATATTATGAGAACAGTGAAGATCAAGACAAATTCTGAAGAGAACAACATTGTCATCAAATCCATATCTGCAACATCAAAAGGGAATATGAACTGGTCTGAAGCCCAAAAAGCCTTCTTAGAATATCTCAAGAAGGATTTTAAAAGTCAAATGAGAGAGGTAGAGGAGTCCTTAAAAAGTACAATTGGCCAATTGGAAAAAAAGTACACTGAAGAAAACAAGTCCCTAAAAAACACAATTGGTCAACTGGAAAAAAAGTATACTGAAGAAAACAAATTCCTTAAAAATACAATTGGTCAACTGGGAAAAAAAAATACACGGAAGAAAACAAATTCCTTAAAAATACAACTGACCAATTGGACAAGAAAGTACAAAATCTAACAGAAGAAAACAATATGTTAAAAATTAGAATTGAACAAATGGAAAACTCTATGAGAGAGCAAGAATCAATCAAACAGAAACAAAAAAATGAAAAAATAGATAAAAACATAAAATACTTCATGGGTAAGACAACTGACCTGGAAAATCGATCCAGGAGAGACAATTTAAAAATCATAGGCCTACCAGAAAATCATAATGAAGAAAAGAGTCTGGACAATATCCTTCAGGAGATCATAAAGGAAAACTGCCCTAAAGTCCTAGAACCTGATGGTAAAATAACTATAGAAAGAATCCACCGCTCCCCACCTGAAAGAGATTCCAAATTGAAAACGCCAAGGAATATAATAGCTAAATTCCAAAATTACCAGATTAAAGAGAAATTACTGCAAGCAGCCAGAAAGAAACAATTTAAATATCAAGGAACCACAGTCAGGATTACACAGGACCTTGCAGCCTCTACATTAAAAGACCGTAGGGTGTGGCACTCTTGAGAACTGTATTGTTATTGTACCATGTTAAAGGAATATACAAAAATGGGATGGATATAAGTTGACTTTGATGTAATGATAAAAAAAATTTAATCAAGTGGGTTAAATGGATCCAAGTAAGTGGATTAGTCTGAGCTGAAAAAACCTACTGAGAATGGAGGAGGCAGACAAGGGTAAATTATATTACAGGAAAAGACACAAAAACCTATTCGAGTGAGGGAAAGAAGGGAGGGGGGTGAGCATTGTTTGAACCTTACTCTCATCAGATTTGGCTCAAGAAGGGAATAACATAATCAGTTAGGTATAGAAATCTAACTTTCACTATAGGCAGTAGGAGGGAAAAGGGGAAAGAAAAGGGAAAGGGATAATAGAAGGGAGGTGGGAGTGGAAGAGGCAGTGGTCAAAAGCAAAACATTAGTGAAGGGGAGAAAGGAGAAAGGAGAAAGAAAAGCATAAACGGGGAGGGGGAAAGGATGGAGAAAAAGTCACAGATAGTAATCATAACTGTGCATGTGAATGGGATGAATTCTCCCATAAAATTGAAATGTATAGCAGAGTGGATTAAAAACCATAATCCTACAATATGTTGTTTACAGGAAACATATTTGAAAAAGAGTGACACATATAGGGTAAAGGTAAAAGGCTGGAGCAAAATACATTATGCTTCAGCTGAAGTAAAAAAAAGCAGGGGTAGCAATCCTGATCTCAGACAAAGCAAAAACAAAAATAGATTTTATCAAAAGAGATAAGGAAGGAAACTACATCCTGCTAAAAGGCACCATAAACAATGAAGTAATATCATTACTAAACATATATGTGCCAAATGGTATAGCATCCAAATTCTTAGAGGAGAAGTTCAGGGAGTTACAGGAAAAAATAGACAGCAAAACTATACTAGTGGGGGACCTCAACCTCCCCCTCTCTGAACTAGATAAATCTAACCACAAAATAAACAAGAAAGAAGTTAAGGAGGTGAATAGAACATTAGAAAAGTTAGGTGTGATAGACCTCTGGAGAAAATTGAATGGGGATAGAAAGGAATACACTTTTTTCTCAGCAATACATGACACATACACAAAAATTGATCATGTACTAGGGCATAAAAACCTCACAATACAATTCAGAAAGGCAGAAGTATTAAATGCATCCTTTTCAGATCATGATGCAATAAAAATTATATGTAATAAAGGGCCATAGAAAGATAGACTAAAAAATAATTGGAAACTAAATAATCTAATCCTAAAAAATGATTGGGTCAAAGAACAAATCATAGAAACACTGAATAGTTTCATTCAAGAGAATGACAATAATGAGACAACATAACAAAACTTATGGGATGCAGCAAAAGCAGTTCTTAGGGGAAGTTTTATATCTCTAAATGTTTACATACATAAAATAGAAAAAGAGGAGATCAATGAATTGGGCATACAACTAAAAAAAACTAGAAAGAGAACAAATTAAAAATCCTCAATTAAACACCAAATTAGAAATATTGAAAACCAAAGGAAAAATTAAGAAAATTGAAATTAAGAGAACTATTGAAATAATAAATAAAACAAAGAGCTGGTTTTATGAAAAAAAAACCAATAAAATAGATAAACCTTTGGTTAATCTAATTTTAAAAAAAGAAAGAAGAAAACTAAATTACTAGTATCAAGAATGAAAAGGGTGAAACTACCATCAAGGAAGAGGAAATTAAAACAGCAATTAGGAATAATGTTGCCCAACTATATGCCAACAAATTTAACAATCTTAGTGAAATGGATACATATTTACAAAAACATAAATTGCCCAGATTAACAGAAGAGGAAGTAAAATACTTAAATAACCCCATCTCAGAAAAAGAAATTGAACAAGCCATTGATGAACTCCCTAAGATAAAATCTCCAGGGCCAGATGGATTTACACGTGAATTCTATCAAAACTTTAAAGAACAATTAATTCCAATACTATATAGACTATTTGGTAAAATAGGTGAAGAAGGAATCTTACCAAATTCTTTTTATGATACAAATATGGTGCTGGTACCTAAACCAGGAAGAGTCAAAACAAAGAAAGAAAATTATAGACCAATTTCTCTAATGAATATAGATGCAAAAGTTTTAAACAAAATATTAGCAAATAGATTACAGAAACTTGTCACAGGAATAATACACTATGACCAGGTAGGATTTATACCAGGAATGCAGGGCTGGTTCAATATAAGGAAAACTATCAGCATAATCCTTCATATCAATACTAAAACTAAGAGAAACCACATGATCATCTCAATAGATGGAGAAAAAGCTTTTGACAAAATACAACACCTATTCCTATTAAAAACACTAGAGAGCACAGGTATAAATGGACTCTTCCTTAAAATAATAAATAGTGTCTATCTAAAACCTTCAGCAAGTATAATATGTAATGGGGATAAGCTAGAAGCATTTCCAATACAATCGGGGGTGAAACAAGGATGTCCATTATCACCACTGTTATTCAACATCATACTGGAAACGTTAGCTTTAGCAATAAGAGAAGAAAAAGACATTGAAGGCATTAGAATAGGCAAAGAAGAAACAAAGCTATCACTCTTTGCAGATGACATGATGTTATACTTAGAGAATCCCAGAGAATCAAGTAAAAAACTATTTGAAATAATAAATAACTTTAGCAAAGTTGCAGGCTATAAAATAAGCCCACATAAATCATCGGCATTTCTATATATTACCAAAAAAGCCCAATAGCAAGAGATAGAAAGAGAAATTCCATTTAAACTTACTGTAGACATTATAAAATATTTAGGAGTCTACCTCCCAAAACAAACCCAGGAACTCTATGAACACAATTACAAAACACTTTTCACGCAAATAAAAGCAGATCTAAATAACTGGAAAAACATCAGTTGTTCATGGGGAGGCTGAGCTAGTATAATAAAAATGACAATTCTACCTAAGCTAATTTACTTATTCAGTGCCACACCAATGAAACTACCAAAAAACTGTTTTATAGAGTTAGAAAAAATGATAACAAGATTCATTTGGAAGAACAAAAGGTCCAGAATATCAAAAGAACTAATGAAAAGAAATGCAGGGGAAGGTGGCCTAGCCATTCCAGATCTTAAATTGTATTACAAAGCAGCAATCATCAAAACTGCTTGGTACTGACTAAGAAATAGAGTAGTGGATCAATGGAATAGGTAAAATATGCAACACACAGTGGTCAATGACTATAGTAATCTATTATTTCATAAACCCAAAGACCCCAGCTTCTGGGATAAGAACCCACTCTTTGAAAAAAACTGCTGGGAAAACTGGAAAAGAGTATGGCAGAAACTAGGCATAGACCAAAATCTCACACCATATACCAAAATAAAGTCAAAATAGGTTCATGATTTAGATATAAAGGCTGATACTATAAGGAAACCGGGAGAGCAAGGAATAGTTTACCTGTCAGATCTATGGAGAACAGAAGAATTCATGACCAAACAGGAGATAGAGAACATTACAAAAAGCAAAATGGATAATTTTGATTACATTAAATTGAAAAGTTTTTGAACAAACAATGCCAATGCAACTAAGATTAGAAGGAAGGTAGAAAATTGGGAAAGAATTTTTACAACCAGTCTCTCTGATAAGGGCCTCATTTCTAAAATATAGAGGGAATTAAATCAAATTTATAAGAATACAAGCCATTCCCCAATTGATAAATGGTCAAAGGATATGAACAGACAGTTCTCAGATGAAGAATTAAAGCCATCTATAGTCATATGAAAAAATGCTCTAAATCACTATTGATTAGAGAAATGCAAATCAAAACAACTCTGAGGTACCACATCACACCTATCAGAATGACCAACATGACAAAACAGAAAATTTGGAACTATGACCAAAGGGCTATAAAAATGTGCATACGCTTTGACCCAGCAATAGCACTTCTAGGGCTATATTCCAAAGAGATGACACAAACGGGAAAAGGGCCTACATGTACAAAAATATTCATAGCAGCTCTTTTTGTGGTGGCAAAGAATTAGAAATGGAGAGGATGCCCATCCATTGGGGAATGGCTGAGCAAGTTGTGGTATATGAATGTGATGGAATACTCTTGTGCTGTAAGAAATGATGAACAGGCTGACTTCAGAAAAACCTGGAAAGACTTGTATGGTCTGATGCTGAGTGAAGTGAGCAGAACCAAGAGAATGTTGTACACAATAACAGCCACATTGCATGATGACTAATATTGGCAAACTTAACCCTTCTTGGCAATGCAAGGATCTAAGACATCTCCAGAGGCCTTGTGATGGAAAATGCTATCCACACCCAAAGAAAGAACTATGGAAGCCTAATTGCTAATTTTTTTTCTCTTCTGTTGAGTTTTTTCTCCTCTTTCTGATGGTTCCTCCTATTGGTTTTAATTTCTACTTACAACATCACTAATGTGAAAATATGTTTAATATGAATGTAAATGTATAGCCTATATAGGATTGTGCACCATCTTGAGGAGGGTAGTGAGGAGGAAGGGGGAGAAAAATTTTAAACTCAAAAACATATGGAAGTGATTATTGATAAATCAAAATAAATTAATAATATAAAGAAGAAAGCAGGTATTCTGCCCCCAGGTTGGTTTTCTTTCCAACACAACATATATGGCCCCCCTCTCTCCCCCTCTTCTGTGCAAAACAAATGATTCTTAGTGGAACATATGCTCCCTGAGGATCTCTTTTGAATTCTTGTCTTTGCATACCTAGTAGTAGGTACCATCGGCAGTCCTTAAGCATCAGAGAAATGTGTGGTTCTTCCAAGAGTTTGTCCTCACCATGCATTTGTCCTATGCATGAGCCCTACTATACACATATCCTGGTCTCAACTGTTGCTTTTGTATGTGCTTAACAAACCTGGTCATGTGTTTCTTATATGTTTGCTTTTTCCAGCCAGAGTGACAGTGATGAGCATAGTGTATTAACTGGCTATGGAGATACATGTGGCACGCATGATGTGGAACCCTCCAGAGACTTGAGGGGCAGGCAGGATCCAAATCTGAATGGCTAGAGATGGGCAATTAGCTTAGGGTAGGGTCCAGAATGTGAATTGGATTGAAGACTGAAGGATCAGAATTCAAAGTGAGGGGATTTTAGAGTATTTCTAACTGTTCATTACAAGAGGTTTCCTACCCATTGCTTATAGTTCTGTCTTTATGGCCCAGCTGAAACCTCATCACTCTTCCACTTGGTAGTGCTTCACTAGATTTCAATTTACTTCAATTGAAAATCACTTAGAAAGGCACTTGAGAGCTGTTGGGGTGTTTTTTGAAAGTCACTTCATGGCTTCAAAAACCAGAGGGTATTTATCAGGTTGCAGTCAGGACTTTTTCCAATTTATGGTGAACCCCATGGATTTGTGTATATGTCATAAACCCCAATCTGGGCTGTAAGACCTCATGAGAAGGGGCTATTTGAAGAGCCAGAAACTTTTGATTGGTTTAATATGAATAGGCAAGCAATGAGTCTTAGTTTGGCTTTTTCCACTAAATACCCTTTTGTATGTCTTTCCGTCTTTCTTTATTTTCCTCATTTTTCATCTTAGTTTCATTGTAGTATTCAACCAGATGGATAGATCACAGGGTAGTGTTTTTTTTACACTATTCTTGCTAGAAATATTCAATGTTAATTAATCTTTTTTTTTTTTTTGCTTTTTGGTGAGGCAAATGGGGTTAATTGATTTTCCCAGTCACACAACTAGTAAATGTTAAGTTTCTGAGGCCCGATTTGAACTCAGGTCCTGCTGACTCCAAACCTGGAGCTGTATTCACTGTGCCACCTAGCTGCCTCAACAAATCAATCATTCTTAAATAAATTTTAAATTGAAATCATTGGAATAGCAAAGAAATGAAGAGAAGATTTTTCACTCAGTGCAATTTGGAATTGGTAAAGTAATATATAGATCCAAGAAGTAAAGATGCAGATAAAAAAGACAGAAGATGAGAAATTCTGGGTTGTGATGAATTTTTATTAAAAATTAATTGAACTGTATCATTAAGGTAATGCAAAAACAAGGACATGCTCAGAATCCCATAACTGGTCACACAGGAGGTTCTATATTGATCATTAAAATTCCTTCTGCATCTTCAGGAAAATCTCTTCATGTAGATGATAAAGATGTGGATGGTCTTCAGACCTCCGCCTGATTTGAGGAAAGAAGCAGAAAACAAAAGGATATGATATGCAGGATGGCAACAACCTTTTACAATGTAGGTAGAGTCACACTATAGTGGCTGTTAGAACTTGGCAGTGGTTTGCAATAATAGGGTTGTGTTTGGTGTTGATTGTAGGGTTGCTGGAAAGTTGGAAGGAGTCATGGAAAAGTTAGCGTGGGAAGGCTTTATGACTTCAAACCACAGCAAGTCATTAATATGACTGTTGGGTTCACCAAATAAAAGTCCTGTCTGTAAGCTATAATCTTTCTGTCTTATATCCACTTATTGACACTTGGTGACTTAAAGAAACACAACACTGTGTTAAAAAAAAAAACTTACCAAAGTCATTTGTATTTATCGTAATGAATTGTATCCTTACAAAATTTTTCATATTGCTTCTTCTTTTTTTTTGAACCATTTTGTGATCTGCACAAAATTAAAAAGAAACAATGTGAATTGATGTACAAGCTTGTAATTTTATTTGGATATACTATGGAATGAAAGATGTAACAGAACAACTATTTCTAAAAAGTGCACATTACTTACCTGTATGTCTACCAATGAAAACTCAAATGAAAGTCTAAAGCAATCCCTTCATCCAAGATGCCTACTGCTTTTGAACTGTGCCCAGAGAGTCTCCATCAGAGGTTGCTGACTTGTCTCCTCTTCTGCTGTCCTTCCTCTTCCTTAGAATACCCCAACTTCTGCTTTCCCACCCCATCACTGGCCTCTCTCTCATTTGCTTGACTCATTGAGAGGGTGTGGTGGTCTTTTCATAGAGAGATCTGTTGGGGGAAAATGAAACAACAAACAAACACTTGTCACTTTGGGATGTGTGTTCTCATTTTAACGTGGGATTTTCCCATTCTAACACAACTAGCAAGTCAGACTCTAACCTCTGCTGGAGGATCTCCAAGCAGTGAGAACCTACCACCTCTTGAGGCATCCCATTCCACTCAGGGACACCTCCAACCATTAGGAACTTTATCCTGATGCCAAGTGTAAATTTGTCTCTGCAGCTCCATCAGGTGCTCCTGCTTATGCCATCTAGGCCCAGATAGAACAAGTCTAACCCCTCCTGGTCCAAGCCAGCCCCTCCCATACTTGGAGACATCTGTCATGCTCCACCTGTCTCTTCTTCTCTAGAATAATCAAGCCCAATTCCTTCAGATGATTCCTTCACATGTCACTGATTCAAGGCCTTTCTCAATCCTTGTTGGCCTCCTCTGAACACTCTCCAGTTGCCAAAGTCCTGAAACTCTGGCTTGCAGAATTTACACAATATTTCAGGTGAGGTCTTATGAGGGAACATCAACGGGGCACTATTCCTTGAAGCTGTCCCCAGAATTGGTAGAACCCTGATTACTTGAAAATAGGAAAAACATTTGTGAAAAGTAAATAGAACAGAAAATATTGACATTTTTGTAGGTTTTGTACTTGAATCAGCAGTTGATGAAACAATATATAGAGTGCTGGTCCTCAAGTCAGGAAGCCCTGAGTTCAGATGGGACTTTAAAGACTTACTAGCTGTTTGACCCCAGCTTCAGTTACTTCCTCAGTAAAAAGCTGGTGAGATTTTTTTAAAGAGTGTAATAAGAATAATCAACTTACTGAGTCATTATTAGGATTTGAATTATTTCTTATTTGAATAAGTTGACATTTGTAATGCAATTTGCAAACTGTAAAGCAGTATATTACCACATGGTACTATTATTACTATTGATACACAAAATAACTTTAGGATCAGAATGTCATCATCTTAATCATATAGGATGTACATCTGATCTATCTATGAAGATAGAAATTGTCTGAAATTTTCCACATACTGCACATTATGAATGGGAATTAGTGAATTGAGCCACCAACTGTCTCAGATTCAGCTTCAGAGCTGTCATCCTCACTAAGATGATTAGTTCTTTCTGCAGGTACAGACATCCAATTTGGTGAACGAGGTGCACCTCAATCAGGAGGAAAAGGAGTCAGCAATTAATACTGATTCTTGAATTCATGTACATGTTTTTAAATTTTTTTCAAAATGTATTGTTATATTTTCCGTTAACTAATATATTTCTCCCTCCCCCACTTTTGAAAAATAAAAATAAATCCCTTATAACAAATATCAATAGTCCAGCAAAGAAAATTCACACATTGACCATGTTTAAAAAAATGTAACTCAGTGTACTTCTTGAGTCCATTGCCTTTCTATCTGGAGGGAGGCCACGTGTTTCATCATGATCTCTCTGGAATCATTGTTGGTCATTGTTTTGATCAGGATGCCCAAGCCTATTCAAGTTGTCTTGGCAGTGTTACTATAGAAATTGTTCCACTTCTGCTCAACTGCAACAGCTCAAACTCTTCCCAGATTTCCCTGACACCATCTCATTCATCACATCTTCTAGCACACTAGTATTCCATCCTATTCATAAAGCATAATTTGTTCAGGAAATCCCTGTAGGTGGGGAGCCTCTTAGTTTCCAGTTCTTAGACACCAGAAAGCAGAGCTCCTATTGAAATTTTTTACATGTGTCCTTTTCCTTTTCCTTGGGTCTCTGTTTAAAAGCTTAATAGTAGTACTGCTTCATCAAAGTGTGCACCCAGTTTAGTGAACTTTAGGGTACTTGAAGTTTAAAGAGATTTCCAGACTATATGGAGTAATTCACAGCTCCACCCACAGTATATTAATATGAACATTTTCTTGTTGCCTCTCCATTGATTATTTTCCTTTTTGAAAACTTTGCCCATCTGTTAGATGTGAAGTGGGACCTGAAAGAGTTGCTTTAATTTGTATGCCTCTGATTCTGTCATTTATAGCATTTTCATAAATTTATTAATTGCATGGATTTCTTCCTCTGAAAACCACCTGTTGACATCCTCTTACCATTTGTCAGCTGCATGAATTGTTCTTATTCCTATCAATTTGAATCACGTACAGCTGAACATGAGAATTTTGTTAATGTAATGTACTGCAAACATTTCCCCCACTTATATGCTTTCCCTTTTGATTTAAAATGCATTGGTTTTGTTCATAAAAAATTAATTTGATAAAAAGTTGGAATGCTTCATGAATTCAGATGTCATGTTGGGGTTCTAATGAAGAGGAAATTGACAGCAGCTTTTATTTTTATGGAGTAGGATCCAAAAATAAAATCCAGGGGAGGAAAATAGAATCCACTTCCAAATTACATTGGCTTCTCTAGATATGACCCACCCTTTCTCCCAATTGTTTTCACATTTCACCCTTTCTATAATTGAAATGTTTGTCTTTACTTTGTTCCACTGACTGGATTATCAGTTCCTTGAGGGTAGACTCCTTGATGTATATTCCTTTGTAAGGATAATAATCATTATTATAATAACTATTATTTGTGTAGCTGACATAGGTTCCCAAAGCAGGTGATACTGCCCTGTGGGTGTGGGGGCATGCCAGAACTATCCAGAGTGGGTGGCAGTGGCCTCAGGTGCAAGTGGGGAGTGTTGAATAAAAGGAAGGGGGCCATGGAAGCATAAGAAAAGAAGAGAAGAGAAGAAAATTTTGAAAAACTGTTCGTACATATTTCATCTGTTACATAATAGAATTAAAGTTATAGTGACTACATTGTTTTACAAAGAAACAAACAAAATGCAAGTTATAATGGATCAGTGGTCAAGTCCCTGGACAGTTTTTAACAAGCAAGTGTTGGCAGGACAGACTGTTCTGTATTGTAGGGAAATCCAGCACGTATCCACAGGAATATGCAAATAGTAACTTGCTCACAATATTGTATAATATGGTTACATGATGCAATATTGCACCATCAAAATTTCAATGCAGGAAAAACCCCAAAATTTTACAATAAATTTACAATAAATATTTTTTACATTATTGTAGGTCACTGTCTCGATCAGGATGCCCAAGGCTATTCAAGTTGTCTTCGCAATGTTACTGTAGAAATTGTTCTGGTCCTGCTCCAATGCAACAGCTCAAAGTCTTCTCAGATTTCCATGACACCATCTTGTTCAATTTACAATAAATATACATTAAATTATTAAATTTAAGATGCTTCTTTTTTAAAAAATTCCATTTTTTGAAATCATACAAATTTTTTTAAAAAGTTAAAGGGTTAAAAAAGTACATTTTCAGGGTGTGCTGAGTACTTTTTTTTTTTCTCTCTATAAGGGGCAGTAGGCCAAATAAGTTTGGGAACCTCTGCAGCACTTTGAGATTTATGGATTCATAATTAGCACCGTGGACAGTTCCTGCAACTGCAACAGTCCAGTTCCTCTTCAGAGCTACAGGAGCCCTTCCAGATTATTGAGTCCAATCCCCTGTGGTTTTTTTGTTTGTTTGTTTGTTTTGTTTTGTTTTGTTTTGTTTTGTTTTGTTTTGTTTTTTGATGAGGCAATTGGGGTTAAGTAACTTGCCCAAGGTCATACAGCTAGTAAGTGTTGTGTGTCTGAGGCCAGATTTGAACTCAGGTCCTCCTGACTCCAAGGCTGGAACTCTATCCACTGTGCCACCTAGCTGCCCCCAAATCCCATGGTTTTACACAGGAGGAAAGTGAGACTCAGAAAATGGGAACACCTCACCCAAGGTTTCCAGGTAGTAATGACATGCTGGGCAGCCAAAATTCCCACGCCAGCATTGTGTTAGGTAAGCTTCAGTCAGAAGGTGACTAACGATTTTCCTGTTACAATGCAGATGAAATGGTTGCTCAGGCACTGCTTCGATCAGACAGCCACCAAGACATCTTCCAAATGCCAGATTTAGGACTCTCTGAGAGAAGGTGTGTAGTTATGTCTTTCCACCATGTCATTCTATTGATTTCGATGTGAAGCTCAAGAAATAAAATGATCAGATGGGTTTGAGGCCTGCTGGCTACCCTCAACCTGATTATCCTGTGTGCCAGTTTTACAGGGGGTGGCTGGTATCCATACTACAGCTTCTTGGAGCCACAGGTGAGAATTGGCTAACTGGTTGAACATGAAAGGAGGATGAGTGTCCCTGAAAAGATCTTGGCAAGCCCTCACACCAGAGGTGCTAGTTGTCCATTAACACCCCTTACACAGAAAATGGAGAATTTTACCTGTGCACTGAGCATTATATTCTGTATGGCTCCCAGGAAGCCCTGAGGACTGGAGTGTTCATAGTTCTTCCTGGCTCTGTGTATCTTCTGCCAGGAACCACAAAAAATCAAGTTCTTGATCAAGTCAGATGTCTTCTGCTAGAGGAAATGCTGTACGTGTGGTTTCATTTTAATTTCAAAAGATTCCTACCAGTTTCTCAAGCACAATTCATACCTTGGCTTAGTCACAGAAATGCCTAAGTATAAGGCATAGGGAAAACCTATCCCAACCCATCTTCAAATTGTTCCTGGGTTCACATTTCTTTTTTAGATGGGACCTCTTACATTGTAGCTCTCTAGCCCTTTTTGTCTTGTCTACTGAATAGGACTTACTGGGCTTCCTGTTGCACCCTCCATGCTTCATTTTCCTATTCCTGATGGTAAGCTCCTTGGCTTTGTTTTTTTTGTTTGTTTGTTTTTTTTGTCAGGCAATGTGGTGAAGTGACTTGTCCAGGGTCACACAGCTAGTAAGTGCCTGAGGCCAGATTTGAACTCAGGTCTTCCTGAATCCAGGGCCAGTGCTCTCTCCACTGCACCACCTAGCTGCCCCTGTTTCGTATTTTTTAATTCCTTTGTCACCTGCCACAGTGCTATGGAGAACTTCTGGATAATATGTCTTTTTGACTGAAAATGGATTTGAAACATAAAGTAACCCTTTGGAGATTTCAAAGTGAGTTCAATGAAAGCAGCTGTGAACATGTCATCAATTTCATCCTTTGATACTAGAGTCAATAAGTGAATACAGTAGTAAAACATGTCAAGACATGTGCTTTCTAAACTTGAACCCTGCTTACCCCAGGAGTCTGTATTTATTCATTACAGAATGTATGCTCAGCTGGCAAAGAAAATATGTTGAATTAACTATTCTTTCTCTGCTATCTGAGTAAAGACCTGTTTCTAAAATCTAATCTCTTCTTAATTAAGTGACAATCCACAGGAACACTCCAAGGATGAAACAAATAAGCTCACATTTCAGAAAGGCTCCACCACCCCCTCAGAATGCTATAGAATCTTGAAGGCTAGCCATCACACTTTCAAGTCCTAATCTAGAAGTACTAGGGTGAGCTAGAAGAGTGATCCCAGAGACTATTTGGTCTACTGGAATGCAATCTCAATTCCTCCACTGTGGTGTTTATTTAAAGGAATATTTTTCAAAAAATCCAATACGTGTCAAGAGAATTTTTTTAATTGAGGGAAAAAGGGAGCTGGTGAAATTGGCCAGTGAATTAATAACCATCTTGTTTCCAAGATTTCTATCTTCACTCCATCTCAGCCACCCAGGATAGATGATCAATGCATTTCTTATATCCTACTCAATGAATGCAGACACTTTGGGCATAATCTCTTCCCTTCCCTTTCTCTCTGCCCTTTATTTATGCTAAATCACCTGTTTGTAACCATACCCTTCAACCCATCCATACCTCTCTCTTACTACTTCATCTTGCCCATTCTGATCTCCCTTGTCCCTCTGTTCAAAATCTGAACCCAAGAATAATCCAGTACAATTAGACATTTTCCATACCATTATTTGCCTTGCCACTCATCATTCCACCATTCTCACCCTGCTGATTCTCCAAAATACATCACCCTCGACATTGATTTCCTTCAGTCATACTCCTTAGCCTGAGAGCATTCCAGGACAAAACCACGCCTCTTACCCAACTGCACGCACCAGTCCCCACTGGGGGCCCTCACTGCTGCATTATTCTGCCTTGATTGATTCTCTTGTCTAATCCTTTCAGTTGTCAAGAGGGCTGGGTTTTTTAAACCCCTGTTGTATCAGGACTTCACTATCCCAGTATATATTATTGCTTTAAAAGAAAAAAAAAAATAAAGGCCATCCAATAAGAGCTCTATCATCTCCCCCTTGCTGGACTGCAGATCCTCCCAGAAATTTCAGTCATTTGTATTTGCTTTCCTTAAGGGTCTGAGGAAGAGCTGCTCCAGCTACTGTCCCAGGAAAACCCCTCTAGGTGAAACCTCACCTCCCTTTCCTTTTCTCCTCTGGGAGTTTTCACAGTCATAGGATTCAGTGAGCTAATTCTGCATGCTCCATCTTAAACTGGGTATGTGGGCTCCAGACAGGCCCCTAGTCTGGTGCCATAGACTTTTCCTGCAGATCTGTTAAGTTTTCTTAGGCCAGAAAAAAATGTTTCACTCAGACCTTTTAATGACTCTGCCACTCCAGATTTGAGGTACTATTTTTAAATCGTTTGCAGGGGAATGTTGGGAGGATTCAACTGGGTGCTTACCCCTAATCCACCACAATAACCCTACCTCATGGGTTTTCTTTTTCTTGCTTTCTCAGTTTAGGGGTGTATCAGAAGGAAGATTTGACTTGATTGAAACAAAATAGATTTTACAAACAACAAGCAAACCTGAAACTCTGATCAACAAAATAGCTAACCAAAATTCCTAAAGACTCATGATGAAACATATTGCCCATCTCCAGAGAGAGTGCATATTGAAACTTTTTTATACATGACCGATGAAAAATTTTATTTTCTTTGACACTACATACTTGTAATGGGAGATTTGTGTTTCTTGCTTTCTCAATGATGGTGGGGGGTGGATGAGGAAAATGAGAGGGAGAGAAGGTTGATCTTTGTTTGAAAATAAAATAAAATGTGATTTATAAAAGAAAGAGAGTGAGTTCAGTTTTGACCACATTGAGTTTCAGAGGTCTCCAAGGTTCTAGGCGTCTTGTAGGTAGCTGGAGATTGAAGACAGGAGGCCAAGAGAAAGGTGAGAGCTGGATAAATTCATCTGAGAATCTTTAGCATATTAAATTTAACAGGAGTTAATGAGATTGCCAAGTGAAATAACATAAGTGGAGAAGAGAAGAGGGACTAGAACAGAGCACTGTGAAATGCACATAATTATCAGAAATGACCTGGATGGTGATCCAGCCAAGGAGACTAAGGAGCAGTCAGATAGGTAGGAGGACAACCACAAGAGAGGATTGTCGCTGAAAAAGAATATCGAGACGAAGAGGGTGACTGACAATGCCAAAGGCTCCAGAGAATTTAAGAAGGACCAGAACTGAGAAAGGTCATTAGATTTGGTAATTAAGAGATCACTGGTCATTTTTGAGAGGAATTTCAGTTGAATGATGTGAGAAGCCAGAGGATTGCACAGCAAGTAAAAGAAAGTGAAGGGACCTATTGTAGAGAACCTTCTCAAAGAGTTTGGCCACAAAAGGCAGGGGAGACATGGGAAGACAGTATCAGGGATGGGTGGATCAAGGAAGGGTTTCTTGAGGGCAAGAAGACAGGGAAGTGCTTGTATGCAGTAGTCAAGCAGCCAGTAAACAGAGATGGAGATGAAAGAGAGAGTGAGGATTATGGGGGTGTTAAAGGTTGGCAAAGGGCTTTTCAAACATTATCACATTTATTCTCACAACCCAGAAACCAAAATAAAGGCTATTACTAAATCCATGTTGCAGATGAGGTAACTGAGTAAAGTAAGCTGGTCAGGGTCACCCACCTAGTGTCTGAGACTGGATTTGTAATCAGGTCTTCCTGGCTCCATATTCAATGCCCTATCAAAAGGTCCAGATATATAAAGATAAATCATTATAGACAAAGATCCATGACAAATAGTGGAGACATTGATAGATGATAGGTGGATAGACAGATATAGATAAAGACAGATGATGGAACAAGAGATTGATGAATGATAGAGGGATAGTTGGTTTATATACATATATTATATATATATATATGCATGTATGTATGTATATTTGCTTTTTGATGAAGCAGTTGAGGTTGAGTGACTTACCCAAGGTCAAACAGCTAGTGTCAACGGTCTGAGGCTGGATTTGAAATCCAGTCCTCCTGACTCCAAGGTCAGAGCTCTATCCACTGCACCACCTAGCTGCCCTCTTGATATATATTTAGCTGTGTAGATATAGATGGGCAGCTTGTTAACTGATTTACTATTCAAAAAATTATAAATAGAGATAACTGGAGATCTAAGGGACAAGGAGAGAGAAAGGTGGATAGATGAATATAGAGGTAGAGTGACTGATACACAGGAGGTATAATTAGCTAGGTGGGTGATAGACTGATAGATATAGATAGATGGCACTGGACCAATGTGTCGATAGAGGAGATGATGATGCTGAAACTCAATAGATAGACAGATATAAAGGGTAAGTAGACATAGCGACGACTGATAGGAAAATAGATTGAGAGATTATAGATAGTTAGAGATAGATAAAGATGGCCACTATGGATTATGCATTCTCTTTATCCATTAAGTCAGGGTAGTAATTAGTCACTAGTCATGGATAATGATTTGTTTCCAATGCAGTTGTTGGGTCCTTAGGAGATGTCCCTGATTCCCTCTGCCGTCACTGTCAATAATCCAGCAGATGACAGTGTAATCACTGCCCTGGGGGAGAAGAGCTCAGGGGAGCCAGCCCCTATAACTCTGTCCCCACCATCCCGGACACACTTTCTGCTGTCATTCTGACTTTCTCCTCAGGAGCAGATGCCAGCCTGGTGAGTATCTCCTTCTATCTCAAGTTCACAGACGGGGTCCCGAGCAGGATGGAACTTCTTCTGTGACCTTAAAAGTAGAAGAGGGAGAGGGAGCTGGCTCAGAATTTTGTGTGTTGGCCTCAGGTAAGGTATGAAAAGGGCCAGAGAGTGGTAAAGAGAGGACGTGTGATGTCAATCATGTACTTAACCACTCACTGACTGAGAAAACTCCCTCTACCAAAGTAAGGGGGTGGGGTTTGGGCAAGCCCTTTGTAATTTATAATCTTAAGAGGGTGGCCTGGGGTCACTGAAATCTCAAGTGGCTCCCCAGCTGTAAGAGGCTGGTCTTCCTGGGTCTTCCTGGCTCTGAGGCTGGCTTTCTAGCCATTACGCAAGGCTGCCTTTTCTATTCCAAAGAGAGGCCTCAAGTAGAAGCAACTTGGTGGGATGGTGGGCAGAGAATCAAACATGGAGTGAGAAAGACCTGAGGTCAAATTGTTCCTCAAATACTTATAAACTGTGTGATCTTAGGCAAATCACTTAACCTCAACCTCACTTTCCTCTCATGAACAATAAGCATAGAAATAGCACCTACCTGACAAGAGTTGTTAGGTGGATCAAATGAAACTAGTGATTGAAAGAACTTGCAAACCTTAAAGCACTCTGTGAATGTTCGCTATGAAGAAGAACATTTTCCCTACTTGGAGAGTTTCCAATTTTCCCAAGGCTTCTCCCATGTCCCTGACCCAGGGCCTTTTCCTTAAATCTCATAGTCACTCCATTACTAGGTCCTGTGGATCCCCTCTCTGTGACCCCTTTGGCATGGCTTCTTTCCCCTCCCCCTCCTGCTCTCCTGTTCTTCCCTCACTGGACCTCACTGGTCCCTGCCTGGATGGGGACAGAATGCCCTTTATAGGGCTTGCTAGCACCATAGAATGAGCTGACCTCACCTCTGCTCAGAACTCATCACTGGCTCCCTGTTGCCTTCAGTCAAGAATAGAGTTCCCACTCTTCTGAGTGCCATCAAAAGCTTGCCCCAGCACAGTGTCCTATTGCCTTCCCAACCTGGATGCATTTCTCCCCTTCACAGATTCTCTACTGCATCCAAACTGGACAACTCTCTGCTCCCTGGACACACACAGAGGTCTCTCGCCTCTGTGTCTTTGCCCTGCA
Source organism: Vombatus ursinus (assembly GCF_900497805.2). Classification (NCBI taxonomy): domain Eukaryota; kingdom Metazoa; phylum Chordata; class Mammalia; order Diprotodontia; family Vombatidae; genus Vombatus; species Vombatus ursinus. The sequence goes on from NW_020950172.1 coordinate 224,599, forward strand.
TGCAGGTCTTTATTCCTGGAATGTCCTGCCACCCCACCTTTGCCCTCCTTCACAGCCTTGTACCATGGCCCACTTTCCATTTGTGAATCTAGGGCTGAGTAGGAGTAACACCAAATCCAGGAAGGCTTCCTAACCCTAACCTTCCCCTCACGACTGCCCTAGGTCTGGGGATGAACTAATTAGAAAGTATTGTGTCTTATCACTCTCCTCTTCTGTGAGTACCAGTCTTGCCAGATGTGTGTCCTGGAGAGGCCTAGCATGATGCTGCTCATTCAGTGGGCACTTCACATGTGTCTGTCCTTTTTCCATCTGAGTTAAGAACATATGTGTGCAGGGAGAGCTGGCCATCCTCCTCCTGACCTCAGGTCCTAGTCCTTCCCTTTGAGATGAGAACCTAGAAGGTTTGGTCACTTCTGCCCAGGAGTCCAGCCCTGGGATCAGGAGCTGAGGAACTCAATCCAGTGGCCACTTAGCCCAATGCCCTGCATACTGTAGTACTTCATAAATACTTGTTGTCATCAGTGGGATCAATCTGAGTTTCCTCTTCTCATCAAAGAGAGAAATCTACCCTTTGCCCCAGATTGGGGGATGTGAGCAGCTGCTCCTGCCCCTCGTCTCTGCCAAATGGGACTTGTGTATTCATTCTCTGCTTTCCAATGGAGTGTGGGAGGTGAGTTGGGCTCCTTTCTGCAGGAGCATCCTATGTGAGAATGTTCTTTACTGAGGCAGGAAGTGGTGTAGTGGATAGAGCCCTGGACTTGGATTCAACAATACCTGGCTTGGAATCTGACCTCAGAAACTGACCAGCTGTTTCACTCTGGGCAAGTCACTAATGGATCTGTACCTCATTTTCCTCATAGGTATGAATGGCCCTTAAAGCCCTTTCTGCCATAATCCTGTCTTTTGGAAATCTGTCTCCCCAGCTCTGCCCCTGAGCCCAGAGCCTGCTGTGAACAAGGGTGCAGGAAAGAGTCCAGGGCAGTTGCCAAGTGCTTCAGCCCTCAGTTCTCAGCCCAGCCTGCATCTTTGGTGGTTTGTCTCCTCAAGTCTGTGGCATTTTCTGTATCTGCTTAGCAAAGGGTCTGGCAAATAACAGGCATTTATTAATAAATGGATATTGGTTGATTGTTATCAATCAAAGTCAGTTGTGGAAAACCCCTTTAGTGTGATAGTATTGTGTATGTCTGACACTGTAGAATTCAAGGCCCCAGCAGCCCCCAGCAATCTCAAGGTTTGGTGACCCTGCTCTGATTCTTGGGGCCAACTTTGTTAGGTTCAAGGCTGTTATTTGGTGAAATCACCAAGAAAATAACATAGAGAGAGAATAGGAGCAACCTCAATACAGACCTTGGGATGATGCCAATAGCATGAGATGTATTCTGTTTAGCCCTTAAGGCAGGACAGGAAGAAATGGTGAAAAGTGCAGAGAGGTCCATTCACAGCTGCTGTGAGGAAAACATCCTGAAAATCAGAGCTTTCCTGAAGTGAACTAGGCTGAAATTCCTCCACTACAGCTCTCTAAGCATCCCTCAGTAAGCACTTGTGAGGAGTGAGTGAGCTAGGAATCCTTTGGAGGGAAATGGAGATCGAAATGAGAATGCATGGTATAGCACTAACAATTACATATACATTGACTCTCTCTCTCTCTCTCTCTCTCTCTCTCTCTCTCTCTCTCTCTCTCTCTCTCTCTCTCCTCTCCCCCTTTCTTTTCTCTCTGTCTCTGTCTTTCTCTGACTGTGTCTCTCTCTCTCTGTCCCACTCTATCTCTCTTTTATAAAGACCCAGCCATTATTCTCTCCATCTGCAACGAATCAGGATGGATTGCCTGGTTGAAAGAATGGTCATGGGGCAGAGAGATCTGATTTGAAGCATTCACTGCCTCCCTCTCCTACCAACAGTGTTTCCCCAAGTCATTCTCTTTGCCTCTCAGTGCTCTGAGCAGCTCTAAGATTTCAAGCTGCAGAGAAGCTACCAACTTGCATTAGCACAGAGGCCTTTCTTCTCTGGCTGTCACCTCCTTCACTGAAATCCTGGGCCCTACCACCATCTCTATCCTCTGCAGAAGAGAAAGGGAGCTAGGCATGGCCAATGTTCTCAGGAGCAAGTTCTGGAATCCACCTGAAGTAAACCTTTGCTCTTCCTGAAGGTGGTGCTGTGAGGGAACAGGGCTCCTGAGACCTAGATATGGTTTATGAGGAACAAGAGAACCAAGAGGCATTTGGGACAAGCCCATTCACCTTTACTAACACTTTGTCCCATCTCCCCTTTTCTCCATCCTCCCAAACAAACCCCACAAGTTATCCTACACAGATGCCAACTTAGCTCCTCGCTTTCCCCTGCCCAGCACACCAGCCTCTCACTCATCTATCTGCTTTCTCTTGTGAATTTATGGGCATGCATAAGTGGGAGTGTCTTTGTGTTTGACCTGATGAAGGTACTTAATTCTTAATCACAGGACAACAAAGGCAAGGTTTCAAGGGCACATCTATAATCTACCATCAAGCCCCCTCTATTTCTGAAGGTCTACAGGGGCCCTGTCCTGTGCCTGGACTACTTGAGAAACTTGGGTTTTAGAGAAGCAGTACTGGAAAAAATGTGCCAGGCCCCAGGGTCAGGAGAGGTATCAGGGTGAGGTCAGAAGCAAGCCTAGGAAGGGTCAAGGTTATGCATTGTTTGCCCCATCCACACCCTAGAGGACTCAGGGCTCTGGAGGAGAGTTCTAGACTGGAATTGACTGAGAAGGCAGAATGGGAAAGCAGAGTGTGTGCATTGGATTTTCTTCAATTACATTTTTCAGTCAATTACAAACAATTATAATCCACCAAAACAAATTGCTGCACCAACCCTATCCAACAAAGTATGTGTCAATGTGCACTTCAAGACCTTTGCCTCTCTCTAGATGTGAATGGCATGTTTTGTTATGAGTTCTCTGGATTGATGGTTGCATTGGAATTAAGGCATTGGTCAAACTTCCTAAGGCCCTTTGTGATATTGATTTAGAATAAATTGGTCTCTTGTCGCTGCTCATTTCACTCTCCATTAGATTTTGCAGGTGTACAGGGTGGTAAGGATAGGAAATGAGTAACGACTGATATATGTGTCTATGTGTAGGAGTGTGTTGGGAATGCTTACTTTTTTTTTTAAAGGCAATTGAGGTTAAGTGACTTGCCCAGGGTTACAAAGCTAGTAAGTGTCAAATGTTTGGTCTGAGGCCAGATTTGAACTCAGGTCCTCCTGACTTCAGGGCAGGTGCTCTATCCACTGTGCCACCTATCTGCCTCTAAGCTTACTTTTAATAAACATTTATTCAGTGCATACTGTTATACAACCATGCACTAAGTATTGGGGAAAATACAAACTATGACAAGACCTGGCCCTGCTGATGTATAAAAGGAAGATATGCTAAGAATGCATAATTTTGCATCAATATTTCTCAAGCTCCCTGATCTCCTGAGTGAGAGACACATGAGGTAACAAGGGGGCAAACTTGCACATGCCTCATACCAAAATTGATATTACTGGTGTGGATCCCCCTGTGGGGCCACATCCTTGAATTCCACTCAAACTGATGGGTTGAGTCCCCAGAGGGGGAACAGCTACAACTTCTCTCCGGATTCTAGGGGTTATTCTGAGGCCATTGGTTTCTAAAGCTATCTCCTACCATCTAAAACAATCACATAAGATCACCTACCACCTTCCCCTCATTAACAATCAATCAAGTACGCATCTGTAGAATTTAGGAAAGGGATTTACTGAGAAGGTGTAGGAAGAACTTCAGCCGTTAAATATGCCACCCCACATCAAGGATGCATTCTCCCCTTGAATATACAACTTCACTGGGGAGAGTGGGCTCAGAATGAATGGACAATGAGAGCATAGCAGAGTCTTGATTGTCCTTTTCATCATTCATGTAGTCCTTATCAAGTTTTTGGCAGGGAATGTTATTGGTGAGAGGTAAGTTGCTCTTCTGCTCAGTTGGCCTGGCTCCTCGTAAGTCATGGCATTTCCACAGAGTGATGGGTGGTTAAACTAGGTTTGCTCCTCATAGGACTCAGGGTGTGGGATGGATGGGTCAATCTCTTCTTGGGTTGCATCTTTCAGGTTACTACAACACTGTGCTGGCTCCTCTGTGTCCTGATGTTACTGGACTGGGCTACACAGCTACTACCCTCTAGTCCTCCCAGACCTTGTAAAGCTTTCAAGGTCACTGCCTGAGGATGGCCACCTAGAAGTGACTCACTGTCCACTGTGACCATCTCTGCTTGGCTGTGCCACTGACATTGGTGGTATGTCCAGAGGGACTCTGGATCTCTTCCAATTGAAACGTTGCTTCAGAATTCTTGTTCAACTGACATCAGGGAAGAAGGAAGAGAAATGCAATGATGCCAAGTGTTCACCACCACTGTTTGGACAGGAGATAGGGGAGCCACCATGTACCCCAGCTAGAAGCTCATAGGACTCCTACTTCCTTGTGGCCACCAAAAGAAGATCCTGGGAGATCAATTGGTTTCCCCATTTTAAACAGACACTCACTTTCAGCTCAGCAATTCTGGAGCACATTTTTTTTTCTTTTCTGATGCTGCAGCCAAAGTAAAGATGTTTCATGATTTTGTATTATCAGTTTCTGTGTCGTGGTTACTTGGACTGAAAGGAGGCAGGTGATATCTGTGCATGCTCACAAAACTGTTCCACTCTGGTCACTCCAGCCCATCATATTGCTGAGCTGACTCCTCTCCTGAAATTCCACCTTCCCAGCCAGGTGCCTTTAGTGAATGGGATGGGTCTGCATTGCTCCCAGAAACAGAACTTGTGGTGAGGTTGGTCAGAGTGATAAAGGTTTTTGTTTCTTTCTGTCCTCTCTGACCTGCAGGTTCTGCTGACTCTGGCTTCAATTCTTCTCGCACTAAGGAGAAGGGAGAATGATTCCTCCTCATCTGTTTCTGGGGATTATCTTCCTTTTCCAGATAGTATTTGGGGTCCAGGGGAGCTCCTTTCTCCTGTGCCTGTGTAGTCTCCCTTTCCTCACAGCCACAGGTGGAGGTTCATTAACTTCATTATTATTCAGCTGACTTTGACTAACATCATGTTGCTTTTGTCCAGAGGCATTCCTATGACTACTGCAGTTCTGAGGATGAACTACTTCCGGAATGACTCAGGATGCAAAATAGTTGTGTACCTTCAAAGTGTCAGCCGGGGTCTCTCCATCTCCACCACCTGCCTGTTAAGTTGCTTCCAGGCTGTCACCATCAGCCCTAGTGGCTCACTGGGTGCCAGGCTCAAAGCAGGAGTCCCAAAGTGTGTCCTCCCCTCCTGTCTCCTCTGCTAGGTTGTCAGCCTCATCACAGACATTGATGTGCCCATCTATGTAACAGGCCCGAGGCCAAGCCTTCTCAATAATACTCAGGTTGTTAAGTTCCTGCGTTGCTCCTGGGAACCATCTTTGGCAGATTATATCATCATCTCTTATCTTCAAGATGCAGTCTTTGTGGCACTGATGGTGTGGACAAGTGGCTATATGGTGATTCTCCTGAGGAAACACCACAGGCAAGTGCAGCACCTGCACAGGACCAGCCTCTCTCCCAGAGCCTCCCCAGAGATCAGGGCCTCCATATCCATCCTGCTGCTGGTGAGCATCTTCCTTTCCTTTTACTTTGTCAACAGCACCCTTGAATTTTATAAGCATTATCTGAGGAAGTCTAGTTTTTGGCTCCATTATGGGTCCACCATCTTGATGCTCTGCTTTCCAGCCATCAGCCCCTATGCGCTGCTTAGCAGCAATGCCCAAGTGCTCGGGTCCTGCTGTGGGCGATGTTTGTGCTTCCACCAAACCACAGGCACGTGTCAAACCTCACTAGGACTCTTGTTTCTTTCCAGGAACCCCAGGTAAGATCTGAGAAAGAAGTCTCATTCCCTAGAATTCTGGCAGAATCCACCTTCCCTCTCTCAGCCAAAGGAGAACTCCTTTTACCCCTTCAGATCTATGGCCCTAGTGATTTCAGGGACCAGTGCTGAATTCAGTGGATGGCTTCTCCTACTCAATCTGCTCTAAGATAAATTAATAAATGCAGAAACAGGTAAAGAAATAAATAATGATGATCATTTGCAACTAGCATTTACATATCATTTTAAGGTGATTGTTATTATCATAGAAAAGGGACATTTCCCCCACCTCAATTGATGCAGCCACAGAAAGATTAGAATGTAATCATAAAGTGTTAATGAGTTGTCAAAAAAAACTAAAAAGTTTTATATCCCAATCACATTTTGAGAAATGAAGAGTTCTCTGTTTGAATCCAAAAGAGAACAACATAATTGGGCCAGCAAACTACTTAGCCCCACCTCTGAAGTCTTTAAATTGCTAAACCTAGGATGAATTTCAGATATTGAGAGTGGTAGAGACAGCAAGCTGGAAGCCTGTGGAGGAGACCCCTGAAGGGGTTGGAAGAGGGAATTTTTCCCTTCTCCTCTCTCTACCCCACCTCCCACTATCCACCAGATAGCTTGGAAGGGGAACTACTCAACCAGTAGGAGATATCACATCCCACAGGGAACAGAGACACTCGAGAGAGAGCCGTAGATAAAAGACAAGCTCTCACTGTAGGGAGGAGGCAGCTTTGAGGAATAAGACCCTGGTAGCAGTGAAGAGAGCTGGTCATGGAGAGTAGAAGCTCCTGGGGATGCAGCTGAGTAAACCACCTGGAAAGATGCCACACAAAACGGGAGTTACGTTCAGACCCTACAAAGAGAGAAAGGACTTCCAGGCTCTGCAGTTCCAGGAGGCGTGACTTACCTCAATCACATTTGTTAGCTACTTGTTTATCTCACTATGATTAAACGTATGTCTTGACCCACTTTTCCTGTGAATGTTGAGTGTATTTGTGGGAAAGTAAGCCCCAGGATCATGGGAGGAATGTTTTGGAGCTACTCTTTATACTTTGACATCCAAGCTAATTCCTTATTCAAGAGCTAATTGTGCCAATTGGCTAGTTATTAAGGGGAGCACATTGATGGGGGCTCAGGAGCTATGCAAACTCAGAGTGTTGCCCCCTGGAAGCTGAGGTTGTAGCCACACAATCTATGTGTGGTGATGCAAGTTAGTGGCACATGCCAGAGAGAATGCTGCAATGACCTAGCACATAATTCTGAGTATTGTTTTCTGTCTCAACGTTGTTTTCTGTCTCAACGTATTTCATTCTCCTCAGGTTTAGTTCAGTGAAACGAACATATACTATTGTACGAAAACAAGAATTAAAATAATTTCCATTTAAATTAACAAGAATTTACTAAGTCCCTACTATATTTTAGGCACTAGGGGCACAAAACCAGAATTAAAATAGTCTTGGCTATGCAGGACTTCACATTCTCTTGGGTTAGGGCAGAGGGAAGAGGAGATGAGTAACAAAACCTACACAGATCATCCAATGTGCATTCATGTGAAGACAGCACATGAAAAGGGCTAATTCCATGGGGGGCTGGTGCATGAATTGAGCTGAGATTGGAAGGAAGTGGGTTTTCTTTTAAGTTGTTGTTTTGAACTTGGGATAGAAATATAGACTGGACCTGTGATTGTACTGACATTAAAAACTCTCAAAGGAGGAGACTCCCCATCCCACTGAAGGTCCATACTTTCTCTGCAACTTAAAGTCTTAGAGTATTGCCCAGAACTCTGAGAGGCGGTGACTTGCCCAAAGCCACGCAGCTGGGATTGGTCAGAGGCAAGGCTTGAATGCAGGTCTTCCTGACCTCAGACTTTGGGAAACAGACCTAATGCTGGTATTGCTGGATCAAAGGGTATGCACAGTTTTGTCACTCTGTGGGCCTCATTCTAGATTGCCCTTCAAAATGGCTGTATCAGTTAACGGTTCCACCAACAGTGTATTAGTGTCTCAATCTTTCCACATCCCTTCCAACATTTGTCATTTTCCTTTTCTAACATTTTAGCCAATCCAATTGGTGTGAGATAATATTTCAAAGTTGTTTTAATTTGCCTTTCTCTAATCAATAATGATTTAGAGTGTTTTTCATATAAATAGTTTTGACTTTTTCATTGAAAAACTGTGCATATCCTTTGGCCATTTATCAATTGAGAATGACTTATATTCTTATAAAGTCGACAAAGTTCTCTACATATTTGAGAAACTGTCTATAAAATTTTTTCCCAATTAATTTTATTTTTCTAGTAAATATCTATTTTCTTTCTGTCCACCTATTCCTTTCCTACATTTGAAAGTTTAGAAATATCTCTTGTAACAATTACCAAAAGTTAACCCAAAGTCCCACTTTGTCCACACACACACACATACAGCCATAGACACATATGTATATATAATATAAATATGATATATTTATGATATATATGATAAATACAATATCACATAAATTAATCTGAGTCTGCACCTTGAGTCCATGACCTCTGTCAGGAGGCACGTCACATATTTCATCACAATTCCTCTGGAATCATGGGCTTCCCAATTCCAGGCCTATCCACTATATCAGGTCCCTATAAGTCTCACAAAAACTGAGGGAGGAAAGAGTATATGGGAGACAGGGGTGACCAAAAGACTAAGAAGTTGGATACGGTTTGAAGAGGATGAGGATTGATCAGTGGTGACCAGTTTAGAGCAGTTACAAGTTCATTGGTCACCATGGTAAGAAAGTTTAGTTGAGCTCTGGGTCAGAAGTCAGATGACGAGGAGTTGAGGCGTGAGTGGGTTAGGACGAAGTACAGGACACAAGCAGAGGTGACTCACCAGGTTTAGCAGGGGAGGGGAAAAGAGATGAAGGCTGACAGGTTTCCTCATATGCAAAATGAGACTTCAGACATTGCCTTGGATGCTAAATACCTGGGTGACCTTGGACGAGTGGTCTGTAAAATGAAGGAGCTGGATGAGCTGATATCTAGATCTCAGATTCTTGAGATTTTATCTATTGCACCATAGAGACAGTGATATAATCATCAAAATAGCCGAGTGTTTCCTGATTTTTAGGAAGAAGGAGGGGGGAATGGAAAGATCTGTTCAGTTGTGATGTGCAGGTGAGGCCATCAGGGTAGAGGCCCATTCTTCCAGGTGCCAAAGGGCCCACAGGTTCATCTCCTCCACATGCGCATAGCCATGAGGTGAAAATGGAGCCCTGGAGGGACATTCAAAAAAGCTTGGGCCCCTTGGGTCCCCTTAGTTCCATGAGCTTTTCCGACCAGAAGGCACAAACCCTTTGGGTTTACTGAAAAATGCCCTCAATTTGCTATATAGTTATAGGCCCTAAATTAAGAAATGAAGGATTGGGAGCACACAGAAGGGAGATGGGAGAGTTACCCAGTCATCGACACACACCAGGAAGCCCAACATGGCTACAGAGAATCCTCTCTCATCATCCCACAAAATGGAGTCTTCAGATAGCTTGCCTTGACCCCCGGCTAAAGCCAATCACCCCAAGAGCCCTTAGGGATGTAACTGGAGGAAGGACAACATACAGAAGAGAAAGAGAAGTGCCCCAAGAAAACGAGAAGTGACCCAACTGTCTCTTAACGCCTCGAGCCCAGCCAAGAAGACAGAGCTGGAAAGAACAGCTGAGCCAGGTCAGAGGAAGTCGGGGTCAGAGGCAGCCCCATCTGAAATCGTTGGAGGAACGACTTCGAAGGCATCGCAGAGGGCGGAAGGTACCAAATATCTGTGGGGAAAGGGTCAGCGATGATCCTCCAAAAAGGACTTCGCCTGCTCCTGTGCTGACTTTGTCATGATCATGGAGTTCGTAGTCCTGAAAAAGTTCTCTTTTATCGAGAACGTAGCCTGAGTTTTCACTCCCTCCCTTTCTCTCTTTCTGTGTCTCTCTGTGTCTCTCTGTGTCTCTCTGTGTCTCTCTGTGTCTCTCTGGTTCTGTCTGTCTCTGTCTGTCTCTGTCTCCCCTTTCTCCTCTCTCATTCTCTCCCTGTCTCTGTCTCTCTCTCTGTTTCTCTGTCTCTTTCTCTCTCTCTGTCCCTCTGTCTCTCTCTGTCTCTGTCTCTGTCTGTCTCTCTCTCTGTCTCCTCTTCTTTCTCATTCTCTCCCTTTCCCTTCTCATTCTCTCCCTGTCTCTCTGTCTCTGTAACTCTGCCTCTGTCTCCCCCATCTCTGTCTCTCTCCCTGTCTCTCTCCCTCCTCTTCTTTCTCATTCTCTCCCTCTCCTTTAATTCTCTCCCTTTCTCTTTGTCTCTCTCCTCACCCACATTGGGAGACGAGCTCAGCTTCCACCTTCTCCCACAGAGGAGGTCCTGGTCTGGGTTTATCGCCAGCTCATCCATGCCCCTCCCAGGGGATGGCTGTGCCTGTAAGCCCAGACCTGGGCAGAGGACAGCAGGACTGCCCTTCTGGACGCTGGCGTTCCAGAGCCAGAGCTGACTCCGAAGGAGCCCACTGGCCACTCATGGCTCGTGGGAATATTTCCAGCCTGAGTGCAGGAGCCCGTTCAGAGGGGGGGCTTGTCATGGCAGACTCTAGTTGGCGTCTCGTGCAGTTGTGAGAGCCCTTTGGGGTCATGGTGGGGGCAGACAGAAGAAGGCAGAGATGTGATTTTTTGTCATAGCCGGTTTATCGTCAGGTCACAAATGCAGAGGTGAGCAAGAAGACTCCCCCACACACCTTCTGCCAGGAGATGGTAGTGGGGAAGAAGGGCGAGCACACACACAGGGAGTGCCGGGGCTAAGATCAGTGTAGGGCCCCCTGGAAATCAGGAGAGATGGTCTTGGAGAAGCGACTTGGCAGGACAGGCATACAGATGAACACACATGGGAATGGCTGGCTCCTCAGAGGAGGGGCCCAGCCCCAGCCTGTCCTACATCATATACTGGTAGAGGAAGGGTCGAGGGGAGCTGCAGTTGTGAACCAGCCAGCCTGTCTGGACACCTGCAAAGTGAAGGGGAATCGAGCCTGCACCCCTGGCCTGGGGAAAGGGAGATGGCCTTTGTGGCCCTCTGGGTCTAGGGGCCTGCCTTCCAAGGGATGATGGCCTCCATGCCACCTCTCCATTCACCTGGGAGCCACTGCTGTCCCCTTCTCCTCCACATCCCTGGCCCAGCAGTACCGGAGAGACAGAGATCAGGCTGCCCCACCACTGCCCTCCACGCTTGGAGGCACGCAGCGTCTTCCCAGCACCATGCCCTTCCTGTGTGGACTCGGGCCACTCTCCAGTGTACACCCCATCTTCTTCCACAGAGCCCTCCCTGATTCTCCAGGCCTGACAAGTCTCACTTCCCTGGCCCCAGATGCCCTCATGGTCAGAGCTAGAGGGGAGCAATTGTCAGCTCCCCCCAAGCCCCTTAGTAGACCAAGGAGGAGGACCCTAGAATGCCTTGGTCACCTGCCCAAAGAGAGGTAGAGGCAGGGTGTGGAAGTCAAAACAGGCTCATGCTATTGCCACCTCGTCCTTCCAAGTGCCTGACTGAGCATCTAGTGGGCTCAAGAAGAACTATGTTTATAGATAAATTCTTAATGGCCAAGGAGTCACAGGATGCCTGTGTTTGTATGGCCCTGTGTCCAGGTGGCAGTGTTTAGCACAGTGCTATCCATCTATCCATCCATCCATCCATCTATCCATTCCTCTATCCATCTACCATCT
>NW_020950172.1:236200-302699 GCF_900497805.2 Vombatus ursinus
CATCCATCCATCTATCCATTCCTCTATCCATCTACCATCTATCCATCTGTCCATCTGTCTATCTATCCAGCCAGCCCTCCTCCTCTCTCCTTGACTTCACCCTCTTCTTTCTCTTCCTCCCTCTCTCTTCATTCCTGCTCTTCTTCTTGCTCCTCCCTGTCTCCAGCTTTTCTCCAACTTCATTCACACCCTTAAACATGTACTTCTGAGAGACCCTTGTTGCCTCCTCTCTCCTATCCCAGAAACATTTTACAAAAGTCCCCCAAGAGTGTCCCCTCTCCCTCTGGGTTGCTGCATCCCTGAGATCCTGGTATTGCAACTCCGCCCCCACAGCTCACCTCTGGGGCATGGCTAGAGTGCCTACCCCCAAAGCAAGGTCTGGAATGGAAGGGAAATGGACTGGGGACACCTGGGGCCTCCCTGTGCCAGCACAAGCTCCTATGCCCTGCTCATACTTTGTGGGCAGCACTGCTAATAATAGTTGTAAATGTGAACTCAGGAGGTCAGTGGGCCATCCTCTCTCCAGAGCTGTGTTACTTTGGCTCCTATGTACCCCACAGCTCCTGCCCTCCCTGGCACAGGTCTTCTGGAGTCATGAGTGACCTGGGTCATGGTCTAGAGCAGGGTTCAGTGGCAGCTCTGAACTGAGTGGACATTATACCAAGGTGAATGTTCCTGGGATCAGTGAGCCCACCTTAATCATGCCAAGGGTGACGGACCGGCAATGTCTGCAGACTGATCTCAGGGACCTCCTTGAGGTAGACACGTAGACAAGACCTTAAGAAAGCCTGGAGGGAGGGTTGTGTGGGACAGAGAAGATGGCAATGGCCAGGGAGGCCTGAGGCCAGGTGAATGCCCACTCACCTTCCCTGATGCTCAGCACGGCACAGCTGCATTTGCTGGACTGCTCTGGGAAGCCACGGTACCATACCGCATAATTAAGTGTGCTCTCATCAACCCATTGCCAGCTCAGGTCCTGGGGAGATCAGACAGCTGAGAGCAGAGCTCAGTAGAGTAAGGGGGCACAGAGAGCACCCACATACTTACTTTGGCCTGGCGGAGCCCAATCCCGATCTCTGGAGCATCACTGACGTCCCTGAGGTAGTTAGCAACTATTTGTAGTTTTGGGTCATTTTGGATGGTAGCCAGAGTGGCCCCACTTCTCAGGTTCCAACACTTTCTGAAAAAAGTAAATTTTACCACCCCTGCCAGCATCCCCTGACCCCGATCCAAACCCCCTCTACACCTGGATTCCTGAATGCGGTTGAGCACCCCCAGATGCAGATCTGCAGCCCCATCCCTCAGGGTTGCCCTGCCGATCCTCAGCCCTGGCTGATGCTCCCCTCACCTCATTCTCAGTTGCGATTTCTGGGCCCCCAGCCCCTCGTTTGCAACCAGACAGGCGGTCGAGCACCAATCCCTCTGGAGGCTGCCCTGCTGCTTTTTGCATCACCCGGCGCAGGGATGCCCCTGCTCAGTGCGGCCCCAGTCAACACCGCTCCCTAGGAGCCTAACGTGGCTTCTCTTGATCAGCTATACCTGACTGCTAACAAGAGCCTGGCTCAGGGCCTGGGACCTCCCTTCCAGTTAGGAGTGACCTGTTCAGGGTGCAGGGGCTTGTGGATCTGCACGTGGCCTCCATCTATGCTCCAAGGGCAGCTTGGCCTCACCACTCACCAGGTGGTCAGGGCCAAGGAGGGAACGGGCCAGGGCTCAGGCCTACTACCAAGGGGAGAAGCAGGGCATTAGAGCCGCTCCTGGGGGAGACCGGAGTGCTCAGAGCTCAGGCACCACGTGGGGGACGGGGCAAAGAGCAGGATGAACAGGAAAGGGTCCAGGAGAAGGCAGGAAGGATGGGGAGGGGGCCTCTTAAAGCCAGAAGCAGGTGCTCTGTGGCTGTCCTGCAGCTCCCCCTACCCCCAGCTCCAGTCTTTCCTACAAAACACTTACAACGCTTTCTTGTACCTCAGGCTGTCCTCAATGTGCTGGAAGCAGAAGCCATCAAGAAAGAGGACGTCTGGAAGACAGTGGGCCTGAGCATTCACCATCTTCTCCTCCCCTGCAGCTGTGGGGGGACAGGAGGGGAGGCTTAGGACTCACTGCCCTTCCCCCACCTCCCCAGCCTACAGGAAGGGCGCTGGGGCAGAGGCTCTTCTGGCCCTGGCTGTGACACGTTCAGAGATGGGGAACGGGTCAGACGCACCGGGTTTTGGCCTGTCCTATGTCTCCTTCAGACCATAAGACTGGTGGCGAAGCTACATTTTCAGAGTTTGGGGGCTTAATTCCAAACAATCTCTCACAGCTGGGACTTTGGACACAGAGGTTAACAGGTTTGACACAGGGCCCTTCCTGGCACCTGCAGGAGAAGAAAGGAGCCCCTGCCCCAAACACTTGGGATCCAGGCGTCTGTAGAAGGGTCTCAGAGCAGCACCAAGTGCCCCATGCCCTGCCTCCACCCTGCCCCCTGATAATCCCTGAAATGTACTGCTGGTGCTAGCTTTGACCCACGGTTTGGCGCTCCTGGACTATGACTCACTGGGTCACTGACCAAGACCCCAACCCGAATCGTGATGTTCACCCAACTCTAACCCCCAGCTGAGACTGGAAATACTCTCCTGATCAGGTCCTGAAGCCCCTGCAGCCCCTCCTGATCCTGCCTCCCATGGTTCCCAGAGCCCTCAAAGCCCCCTACCACCACCACAGTCCCAGCCTTCACAGCTTCCTGCCCACCTCTAAATCCAAAGGGGTTTGGGCTGGGACTCACTGGGCCACCTTGGGCCCCGGATCTTGGAGGCTACAAGGGGCCCCTGAAGCCCTGCCCTGCCCTGCGCCTCCCAGGGAGCAGCAGACTCCTCCTGGCGCTGGCAAACCAGTGGCCTTGTGGCCTGGTTTGAGGGTTCAGGGAGGTGGCCTGGCTCGTCTCTGACCCCACCTCAGGGGGGCCCCTCCTCAGGACCACAGCTCAAGGCCACTGTCAGCCTTCTGCAGCTGTGACCCATGACAGGGAGCAGGAGAGGAGAGACACCCTGTGCCCTGGGAAGGTGCCAAAGGTCCAGCCCCGTGAAGGACAGCCAGAGTCCTGCTCCAAAGACACCATGCTGGACGGGCCCTCAGAGAGGCTGCAAGTGTATCAGAGGCCATGGGAAAAACTATGGTGTCCAGGGCTCCATGGAGGTGGCCAACAGGTGCCCTTGGGTGAGGCACTGAAGGGCCCGCCTCGATGCCTTCTGATGCCCCTCTGCCCACTGCTGCCAAGGCTAGCACCTGAATTCAGGGCTCCTCCCCTTTTACCTGCATTCTGGCCATAACTCCCCGTCCCAGATCCATGCCTGAAATCTGACTGAGAACCTGCCGTCGTCAGGAACGTCCGTCCCTGGGATCAAAGCAAGGCGTATCTGCTGGGCATTCACGGCCCTTGGCAGGTTCACTGCCACCTCCCTGACTCTTGGGAGGGATGCTGTGTTACGGTTCTGAAGGCCCAGTCAAACTGGCTAATGTTGCTGTTTCTCATCCACCACGGTCCACTCTCTGGGCCTTTGCCCATCTCCCAGGCCTAGAGTGAGCGCCCTCCCTCTGCCCCTCAGGCACCCCCTCCCCCCATAAAAGACTTGTCACCTTCTGTCTCGGCCACCCCTGGTGAGGTCAAATTACCTTGTTTTTATTTTTTATAAATATGCTTTGTCAATCCCTATGTGCGTGAAGTGTGTCTTTCCCCAGAGGCCACTCAGCCCCTTGCACCTCGAACCCAAGAGATGTTCACAAACGCAGCTTCTTGCTTGACTGAGGGGAGCTCTGAGTGCTGTCTGAGGCCCAAGGAGCCCAAGAAAGAGAAGACCCAAGTTCGTGACTTCAGGGAACCTGAATGGAGGCTCAGAAATTCACCTTCTCCAGGAGGCTGCGCAACAGGCCTCTTAGGAGGGCAGAGAGGAGGCTGGAGGAGACTGGCCCCATTCCGTTGGGTCTCTGGAAGGACACAAATCTAGGGCTATCAGAGCTGGTCCCCCGGGACAGCCCCTGCCCGCTCCTAGCTAGATGGGTGGGGGGCGGGTTGAGAGCAATGGTGGGGCTTCTGGCCCCAAGGGGAACTGCCAGTGGGGGCCTCCTGGTCAGGGTCCCTGGCCCAGCTCAGGGACGCCTCATCTCCACGGCTGGGGAGGGTGACCAAATCCTCTGAGGTAATGCCGAGGGTCTGGAGTCTGGGCTCAGGCTACACTCACCTGGCTGTTGATCCCGTCTGCTGCTGCCTGAGCTCAGCCCCCAGAATATGGCACAGGGAAGCCCAGGGCAGGTGCCAGGGATGCAGCTGGCTGGGGGCCCAGCCCAGTGGCACAAGGCGGAAGAGCCAGCCGACTTCTCTGTTCACTCGTCCAGACTCTTCTGGACCAGAGGCTTCTGCCTTTTCTTCTGTTTCATTCAGGCCCTCCCCCTCTGGTGGGACAGACTGAGGGCCGCGGTAAGGCAAGGTGAGGGGTCGGGTGAGATTTCCCTGGGTCAGACCGCTGCACAGCTGGCTCACTGATTCTGGGGGTGGCCTAAGCCCTGAGCAGGCAACTGGGCTTGATGAGGCCTGGGGCTCCTTCTGGCTCAGAGGAATCTGCATTCCTGGAGGCCTGGTGGGTCAGGCCCCTCCTTCCACAGCCTTCCTTTAGCCTATGGACCAGACTGGAGATGCTCCACATTAGCCCAGGCCAGGCACCCAACTGAGACACGATTTGGATCTCCCCATAAAGAGGTGGGGAGGGTTGTATGGTCAAGGTTATTAGGCTGGACATCTCCTGGGGACACGATTATCCACTTCCTAACAGCACATCTGACGGGAATGGGGACAGGTAGTGAGCTCCCCTTGACTGCAAAGGTCTTTGAGAAGAAGCAGGACAAGCCCTTGTGGAGGGGGCTGTCCTGGAGGCCGCCACGTCTGTGTTCCTCGGGCTCCTCAGGACCCTTCCCTGGGCTGAATGTACCCTTTCTCCAGGACACTTTCCATCCCTTAATCTGTGATGTGTCTCCCCCCGGCTGAGCCGCTGCCCATCAGACCACTCCTCCTTGCTGGATCCTGGCCTGCCTCCCGCCCCTGGATGAGGCTCGACGAGGCTGTTTGCATGCTTGGTCATCTTGTCATGGCCAAGGCACCACCCACCCCTTCCATAGGATGTTCCCACCCCAAGATATCCTGTCCTGACCACAAGTCTCCTGTGGAGGATGAAGACAATTATCATCCCAGCTTTGACGTCGGTGATGAGTGGGATTCATTCCACTCTCCCCCAGCCCGAGGCGTCAGGATCCTATTCGAAATCCTCAGTTACGTTTTCTTGGGTTCAAACCTCTCTGGGCCTCAGTTGGGTCATCTGCAAGATGCAGGGTTTGGACTCTAAACCTGGGGAGCTACTTTATTAATGCTGTCTAAGGTCACATTAGCTTTCTTGAATTGCATAGCACACTCAAGTCATATTGAACGTATAGTCCACAGAGACCCCCAGATCCTTTTCAAAGGAACTGCTCTCTCCACGATCCCCCAGCCTACATTCACGCAGTTAGTTTTGTGAACCCAATATGGGCTCCACGTTAAATTCCATCTCATTCAATCCCGCCCATTTTGGGATCCTATCAGGGCAGGGTCTCCCTAAATGCCTCCACCTGCCATCTTGTGTTTCCAGATTGACACCTCCCCACCACTATGAGTGTGATGTCTGGGCAGGCTCCACCTCTGGCCGGCACTAAGCCCAGGCCAGGCGCACGCTGCCCATTTCTCCTCAGACCACCAGGGCTCAGGACCCGGCCTGAGAAGTGCCCATGGGTTGCCATCTTGGTCACCTTGATCAAAAAAGCATCTCTCCCGGTTTCATGGCGGTTCAGTCACATCCAGTCTCTGGTGGAGCACTGTCAGACTTCCTGAAAACCTAAACAAATCAGGACGTGCCCACTGATTTCTTCCTTGACCACAGATTTATTTATCCGCTTCAGAACACTGTAATGGATTTGAATTTATTTAAACAGTGATGAAGAATTTTTCATGCAAGGATGGTGCTGGATGCTTGGCATAAAGCACACTCACTGCCCTCTGGAGGGACCCTAGACCCCTGGAGCTCAAAAGGACTTCAGAGGGCATCGGGCTCCACCACCCACTCAGCCAGCATGTTTGTGGCCAATGGCCCTGGCAGGCTAGCATCCAGACTCATCTTAAGCAATACCGGTGCAGGGATGCTGGCAGTCACAGATTTAGAACTGGAAAGCAAACTGTGCTATATGAATGTAATGGAATACTACTGTACTACAAGAAATGATGAACAGGCAACAACCGAAAAACCTGGAAAGACTTGAATGGACTGATGCTGAGTGAAGTGAGCAGAACCAGAACATTGTATACGGTAACAGCCACGTTGTGCAATGACTAACATTAATAGACTCAGCCCTTCTCAGCAATGCAAGGATCTAAGACATCTCCAAAGGCCTCATGATGGAAAATGCTATCCACATCTAGAGAAAGAACCATGGAGTCTGAATGCAGATCGAAGCAGAATGTTTGCTATTTTCCTCTTCTGTTGAGTTTTGTTTCCTCTTTCTGGGGGTTCCTCCTATTGCTTCTAATTCTTCCTTACAACATCGCTAATGCGAAAATATGTTTAATAGGAATGTAAATGTACAGCCTACATCAGATTGCGTGCCGTCTTGGGGAGGGAGGCGGGGAGGGAGGGGGAGAAAAGTTTAAAACTCAAAAACTTATGGAAGTAATCATTGATAAATCAAAATAAATTAAAAAAAAGAAAAAGAACTGGAAGGGACCTGAGGTCAGTGAATGAACAAAGGGTTACTGAGCTCATGCCACGTGCCCAGCACCATGCACTGCTCTAACAGGAACCACCACACAGAGGGATGGTGCCCAGAGGTCCAGGGTGCTGAGTGGGGCCACAGACACACCCCACTCAGGAACAAGAAGAGCTGATCTGATCGTGGGCTCCGGGGCAGGGAAAAAAGGGGAGCTGTGCCTTGGAGCTGGTGGCCAACAGCTTTCCTGAGTGTCTTGAGAGGGGTGGTCTCCATCCGGGATGGTGCCCCATGGTGGAAGTCCCCTCATGACAGCAGGGAGGCCCTAGCACGCTATGAAGGTGACCTGAAATGTGGCTACTCTATTCGTTTTACAGATGAGGAGACTGAGGCACAGAGCTGCAGAGCTGCTCAGGGTCATGTAGCCTCTGAGAAAGGATGCGGACCCAGGTCTTCATGGCTCCGTGTTGAGTGCCCCGATTCTTACTTCCAGGGAAGCCCTTCCCGTGTGGGGACAGCTGTCACTGTTAGCAGAGTCTCTAACTGCCACTATCCTCGCTCTCTGCCCTCTGGGGACCAAGGGCAGGCCATGTTCACTTGAGGGTACGGGCGCCGGGGTGACCCAGCCGGCTCTGGCAGGCCGCCTGCGCACACACACGTTCTGGGTGACGTGGTGTCAGATTGACTTGTCACCCAGAACGCCCACCTGACCCTTCGCCCCCACGTGGTGAACCGCCCCTGGATCTGGGACGAAAGGCTCTCTTCCTCCCCTGCCCCCTCCCCCATCAGGGACTCTTCACTTCAGTGAGCCCGGCCAGGCGTTTCCCCAACAGGCCTCTCCCAATGCTCCTCCTCCTCCCCTCTGACCACTCACCCACGTCACAACCAGACTCCCACCCTCTGCAAGCCTTTCGGGTCCTGAAGCTCAATGCCTTCTCTCTGAGATCACCCCCATTCAGCCAGCTTGTTTGCATCCCCAGCATTCAGCCCAGGGCCCAGAAATACAGTAGGCACTTAATAAATGCACATGGACCACTGTGACATTTTATTCCTCCAAACCACATTCAGAACTTAACGTTCATGCTTTGTGAAACTTCCTGTCAAATTCAGTCTTGAAAACTTGTCAATCACCATTATCTGAACCCAGGAAATCAGCTGCTCCCCATCCTGTCTCAGCAACCTCACTAGAACACCTGGCCAAAGATGCCTTGGGGTCTGGGGGCCAGGCCTGCTCAGTAACTCTTTCCCAAGATGACAAATTCTCTTCACAAGTCTCTGTGGAGATGTCACTCAGTGCTCCTCAGGGCACCAGAGCTCTAAGAAAGAGTTCTTCCATTCAGAGACTTTGTGGAACACGGAGCCAGCCCCCTGCTCGGTTCAGAGCCCAGGTCCGTCAGGGCTCCGTGGACACCCAGAAAAGCCTCTGTTCCTTTTCCTGCACCCGCTCCCAGAACCAGCCGGTGCCATCCTGCCCGGGCTCACATGGCCTCCTCCAGGGGACAAAGGCGGGGCTGACACAGAGAGGCAGCCGGGACAGCCAAGCGCGCCACTCCCCCCCACTCCCAAGTTCATTACCGTCTGACCGCTGGGCCTCAAGCTGCTCAGGACCGTCCAAAGGACAACAGCAGTCCACAAAGCACTTGTACTAGGCTTCTATCCACGCCTGGGAAGGCATCAAGAATCGGGGCTGGGAGGAAACTGAGACCAGAGCTGTGTGCTTGGGTGACCCCAGAACCTGAAGGTCCACACGTCCCAGCCTCCCCCAGCAGGACTCCGGTCCTCAGGGATGGGCCTACGACGGGGGACCAGAGGCCAACAGACAGCTACATTGGTATTTGGGGAGGCAAGTGGAGCCAGTGCTGGAGGGGAGACCGAAAAGAAACGTTGGCCCGTACAGACAAGGGGGCGGGAGCCCAAGCCACACAAGGCAGGCGGGTGACCATGCAGGACATCCTAGGAGCCTGCCAACAGTGGGGGCCTCAGACTACGGGGTCCCCACTGGAAATGGGGCGTGGGGGGCTGCTCCACTCTTAGGACAGAACCAAGATGACCAGAAAAGATCTGGGCGTTCTCTCGGGCTGTGAGCTTCAGGAAGGGGCGGGCAGGAGCTGCTCCACGCTGAGCCCGTCGGGAGGAAGGCCGTGGGGCTCAGCTTGAGGACCCACACCAAGGCAGCCAGGCTGGGGCAGGGTCCTTCCCATCATAGGAGGGCTCTCCTTCAGGGGAGGGCGGCCCCAGGGGGGACCTTCCCCAGATGGAGGTCCAACAGAGGCAGCGGCCCATGGTCCTGGCCAGCTCTAAATTCCTGTGCTGGACAGCCTGGGGCAGGGGATCGAGAAGGGCAGGATGTGAGGGTCTGAGAAGGACTTCCTGGCATTCAGGATTGAGGGGGAAGGGTCATCTCTGTCGCTAACGAGGTCGAAGCCACAGGGGCTAAGGTGGAGAGAAGGGGCTGATGACCTGCGAGGTCCGTGGGTAGCCACGGCCAGGGCGGCTGGGCTGGAGACACGAATGGCACAGCGGGGAGCCGCTCCCCCGCCCCGGGAGCCCAGCGGGGGGCGATGGGGGACAGTGAGAGAGAAGAAGGAAGGGGCATGTCTGCAGCCAGGGTCAGGCTGGACGTTTCCGCAGCCATGTGATCTCGCTCCTCCTCCCAACAGCCCTGCTAGGCTGGACCACGCTCCCCATTTCGCAGAAGGGGAGACTGAGGTTCAGGCAAGTTCATCGACAGGGACGCCTTCGACCCAGCCCCTGTCTCTCGTCCCCGGGAAGCACTGATAAGGAGGAGACCCAGCTCTCGTTCGCCTCAGGATGGAGGCTCCAGGCCACCCGAGGCCTCCCCTCCTCTGGCCACACAGTGAACGCCTCCCTCTGCATCATAGTACACAGGACCCGAGCGCAGCCTGGGCTCCTCCTCTGCGTACCAGTGGCGCTCGCTGAAATCAGGGAAGAAGGCCGCAATCTCTCTCCGGGCAGACACCACTGAGTCTGGGGGAGACAGGGAGAGGGAAGGGGAGGGGAGGAGGGGGAGGGAGAGAGAGAGAGAGAAAGAGAGAGGAGAGAGAGAATGAGAGAGAGAGGAGAGAGAGAGAAAAAGAGAGAGGAGAGAGAAGAAGAGAGAGGAGAGAGAGAATGAGAGAGAGGAGAGAGAAGAGAGAGAAGAGACAGAGAGAGGAGAGAGAATGAGAGAGAAGAGAGAATGAGAGAGAGAGGAGAGAGAGAGAAAAAGAGAGAGGAGAGAGAGAATGAGAGAGAAGAGAGAGAAGAGACAGAGAGAGAGAGGAGAGAGAGAATGAGAGAGGAGAGAGAATGAGAGAGAGGAGAGAGGAGAGAGAGAAGAGACAGAGAGGAGAGAGAGAAAAAGAGAGAGGAGAGAGAAGAAGAGAGAGGAGAGAGAGAATGAGAGAGGAGAGAGAGAATGAGAGAGAGAGGAGAGAGAGAGAAGAGACAGAGAGAGAGAGGAGAGAGAGAGAAAAAGAGAAAGGAGAGAGAAAGAGAGGAGAGAGAGAATGCGAGAGGAGAGAATGAGAGAGAGAGGAGGAGAGAGAGAGAAAAAGAGAGAGGAGAGAGAGAATGAGAGAGAGGAGAGAGGAGAGAGAGAATGAGAGAGAGAGAAGAGACAGAGAGAGGAGACAGAGAAAAAGAGAGAGGAGAGAGAAAAAGAGAGAGGAGAGAGAGAACGAGAGAAGAGAGAGAGAATGAGACAGGAGAGAGGAGAGAGAGAATGAGAGAGGGAGAGTGAGAGAGAGAGACAGAAGGGCAGGGGTCAGTCCTCCCAGGGAGGGCAGGGGCCGCCGGGCCCCAGCCCTGCCAGCCCCCTGCCGCCCACCCCGCCCGCTCACCTGAGCCATGGGTGGTATTGCGTGTGTCCGTGAGGCCAAAGCTCCCGCGGATAGAGTCGGGGGCCACGTGGCGAGCTCGGAACACCCTAGTTGGCCCCATGAGGGTCCTCCAGAGCTGGACAGCGTCCTTGTGAGCCAGGATGTAGGCCCGGATTGGGCCACTGGGGAGGAGGAGAGGAGGACAGGAGGTGACCCATGGTCATCCGGTGCTCTCCCCACCAACTCTCCACTTGGGCCGGCAGTTGGGGTGGGGGGAGGGGTGCCTCATGTGAGTCCCCTCCCCGGGAGAAGCAGGGATACCTGGCCATGAACTCCACCAAGCGCTGGTAGAAAAAACGCCCTATTGGAGAGAGACAGACAAACAGACATGACTCGTATCCTGTGGGACACGTGCCACTCACTCTCCTTCCCTGGAAGGGCTCAGGGCTGCACCCACCTGCATGCTCCTGGTAAAACTGCTGGCAATCCTCCCGCCTCCAGACCAGGTCTCGCGTGCGCACGATAAGGAGCTGGTTGCTCAGGATCTGCTGATGAATGGCCTGGAAGCCCCCCCTCCCCCCGCCAAGAAGTCAGAGGTGGGGTCCAGGGGCCCCCCAGCCCCAGCCAGGACCCCAAGAGGAAGAGAGCAGCCAAGGTCCACAGGAATCCTCTGCCTACACAGCTCAGCTCAAAACAGGCCGAGGAAGTATTTCAGAAGCACCTACTGTGTGCTAAGCATCTGCCAAGCATTCTCTCCCCTAACAGACCCTCATTACCTGAGGGCAGGGACTGTCTCTGGCCTCTCTTGCACCCCCAGCACTGCGCCTGGCACACAGTAGGTGCTTACTGTTTGCACACTCAGTGGTCCTCCTTGAAGCCTGACTTGTTTTCCCCATCCCAAGAGCTGTCGGACATGGGGCTTTCGCAGGTGGTGCTCCATTCACTCTGCCTTAGCGAGCACTTAGTAGGTGCCTTCTACATAGAGGCACACAAAAACCAAACCAAGGAAACCGTCTTTGCCCCCAGGGAGCTTCTAGTCTAGGACCGCCCGGGCTGGACTTGCTTCAAATGCGGCCTCGGACACTTCCCAGCGAGGCCACCCTGGCGAGTCCCCGCACCCGCTGCCTCAGTTTCCACGTCTGTACAACTGGGTGGCATGGCGGCCGTCCCCCGGAGGGGGACAGCCAAAGCTAACCCTGGCCATGTCACTCCGCTTACTAGGGCAGGAAAAAGGCCCTCGGCCCTGCCCTCCCCTCCCCCGCCGACACAGGGAAGGCCACGACCCGCTCCAGCCTCCGCAGCAGGAGCCACCGCCCCCCGTGCTCCTAACCCCACGGCAGGCCGCTGCCGGCCTCTCCCGCTCTCACGTTTTCAATGGCTCCCTACTGCCTACGACATCAAAGTGCTGTGCCGCGGACGGCCTTCAAGGCTCTACGCCCGCCGGGCGGCCCTCCCCGATTGTTCCCCCCATTCTCCCTGTCTGGGTCCGCCGCCGCCCTAACCTCCAGGATCAGGGGATGGGCCACGGCGTCCGGCTTGATCAGAGCCAGGGTGAGCTGGAGCAGGCTGGGACCCCCGCGCCCCAGCGCAGCCATCCTCCCGGCGGCGCTGAGGGGAGCCATCCTCCCGGCGGCGCTGAGGGGAGCACGGCCGGGACACGCACCAGGCGGCGGGGCGTGCTCGTGCGTCCCTTCGCAACCCAGGGTCTTTAGCGACCCACCCCGTGGTGCGTACGACTCAGTGCGTGCTCCTCCCCCGTGCGTGCTCCTACGACCCTACGCCTCCCATGCGCGGTCCCTGCGACCTCCCGTGCGTGCTCCCTGCGACCTCCCGTGCGTGCTCCCTGCGACCTCCCGTGCGTGCTCCTGTGACCCTGTACGTTCCAGCCCTCTCGGAGTCGCGCATGCGCACCCGGTGGCGGGGGCCTTCGGGCAGCGCCATAGACAGCCCCGGGGGCCTCCTGGCGTCCATCCGGCGTCCGCCGCGGGCAGCCCCTGCCGTTGCATAGCAGCGGGGTTGACGCTGCCGAGCCCAAGGCTGGGGACGCCATGGCCGGGGAGCCTGCCGGGGCCGGGGCCGGGGCCGGGGCCGGGGCCGGGGCCGGGGCGGGGCCCGAGCTGGACCAGGAGAAGTACGATGCGGCCGAGAACGTCAAGATCATCTGCCTCGGGGACAGCGCCGTGGGCAAGTCCAAGTGCGTGGGGGGGGCGGGGCCTTGAACCCTGAATTCAGGGGCCCAGGGGGCGTGCCTTGAACGCCGAGCCCAGAGGTGGAGGGAGCCCCAAACTCTAAGTTCAGTGGGTGGGGGGCCTTGAACGCCAGGCCCAGAGGTGGGGAGAAGCCTTGAACATTGAGGGGGAGCTTGAATGCCGAGCCCAGGTGGGGTTGGGGGGGAGCCCTGAATGCCTGACCCAGCGCTGGCCGAAGGACCCTGTCCCCCCTTGTCCATCTTCTCGGGCCACACGGGTGGAGCAGGACTTGAACCCAGGGCCGATGATAGGGGCTCCATGGTGGGCCCCATTTAACAGATGGGGAAACTGAGGCCCAGAGAAGTCAAGTCACTTGTCCAACGTCATAGAGCTAGTAAACGTCTGAGGCAGGATCTGAACTCAGGTCTTCGTGGCTCAGAGGTGTGGATGCCTTCCAGGAGGGACTTGGTGACACCTGACCTAGGAGCAGGCCTGGGGAGGAAGTGGTGGGAAGGGTCCCCGCAGGAGAGAGCTTTGAGATCCAAACCAGGAAAAGCGGATTTGCCTCCTTCACGGCCATCCGTTTCCCAGCCCCAGCACACAGTCGGCGCTTAATAAATGTTTATCGGCTGCCAGGGGCCCGCAGTCTGCCCTGGGCAGCTCAGGCTCTGTATGGCAGAGCACTGAACGGGGACCAGGGGCTCGGAGCTAAGCCAGGGTTGTGGCCCTCGAGGAGCTCCCAATATATAGAACAGAGAGAAAACAAGGCTCTCTGGGCGGGGGGAACAGAGGCGTGTGGCCAGACCCCCCGGGGAGGGGCTGCTCACCAGCCTCTCTTGTGCTCGCAGGCTCATGGAGAGATTCCTCATGGATGGATTGTATCCTCTAGCACCCTCCCTGCCCTCGGCCCCTGGGACGGCCCCGGCTGCGGCGGGGGGACACAGGAAGCTTTGGGGAGTGGGATGGCAGCTTACCTTAGACCCAGACACCCTCTTCTGAGCACCTGTGACCTGCTAGCTGAGCCCCCGTGAGGCCGGCTAACCCCCGCAGGGGTTCTAGCACTGGGCCCTGAGAATGCAGGGTGAGCTCAAGGCCGCGGCACCTGGGGAGCCCCCCACCAGCCGCCAAATCGTCATCCAAGTGTGTTCCCCTCCCTTCTCTGTCAGCAGTTGTCACTGAGCCCCGAGACCCCCGCCTTTTCCTCAGGGGATTGACCTCAGCTCTGGTCACCGGGGGGCTGGCGATGGAGGAGGGGCATCGGAGAGCCGGGCCAGCCCCAGTGCAGCACTAACAGTCCTTGTCTCCTGTCCTCAGCCTCTGCCTCTGTCTGTCTCTCTGTCACTCTCTCTTTGTCTCTGTCTCTTTCTTCTCTCTCTCTATCTCTCTCTCTCTCTCCCCCCGCCCCTCGCTCTCCCCCTCCCACTCTCTCTCTCTCTTTCTCTCTCACAGTGACCTCATCTGCTCCCCGGGGTTCCACTGCCGTCTCCTAGGCAGGGAGCTCCCCAATCCTTCTCTCCCGGGCTCCAGTCCCATATCCCCCGCTGCCTGTTAGAGCTGTCCTTAACCCGGGGGGAGCAGCCGGCCCCAGCAGCTATCCACCTATGCCCTGACCCTCTACAAACACACGACCACCGTCGACGGCAAGACCATCCTTGTGGGTGAGCAGCATTGGACAGGTCGGGGAGGAGGAGAGGGAGGAAGGACCAGAGGAAGGAGGGGCCTTAGAGCCAGGCGGGACCTGAGAAGGAGGAGAGCATAAGGAGGGTGGGCAAGGGGGCCTAGGGGAGCCCAGGGCCAGGATGGGCTGGTAGAGCGGGAGACGGTCAAGTGCACCTCATCTGCCGCCTCCGGCGCCCTTGCCAAGCCATGAACCCACCCCCGGCCAAAGGTCCCAATAAGGGCGGTCCACTCTGGGGCAGCTGCGGAGCCCTGGCCCCAGCCGGTGCCCAGAGTGGCCCCTGAAAGGCTGGATACGGCTTTCTGTCCTCGCTGGCGCCATCCTCTGACATCGCTGGGCCCTGTCCGTGGCCTGAACTTATCCGCTTTCTGGGCCGCGCCCACCCCTGTTTACAGGCCCCCTTCGTCTAGCCTTGCCTCCCCCATCCTGATCCTCAGAGCCTTCACCAGGGTCCCTGTGAGCCCCGCCCCAGCCTGTTGGAGGCAGTGAGGAGGGGGTTGGGGGAGGCAGGAAGACGCGGGACTCCCAAGGAGCTGGGCTGGGCAGAGGAGAAGGCACGAAGGGTGAGGCGGGGTCCCCAGGGCAGCCCTCCTGTGGGGAGGTAGGCCGGCACCTCCCCCCCATTATTGGCCCCCCACCCCATCCTTCTCACCTGGTGACACCAACCCCCAGGCATGTGTGTGCGTACGCCCACTCTCATACTGAGCACACACGTGTACAAAGTCATAATTGTGTGTGCACGTGTGTGTACAGAGTGTGCATGCATGCACAGGCACACACAGCAGGCATGTAAATTCTCATGCCTGTGTGTGCATGTGTGTATATGGACAAACGTGTGCATGTATGCACAGGCATACACAGCAGACGTGTGGACACTCATACCCATGTGTGCACATGTGTGTGCAGACAAACACGTGTGTGTGCATGCACAGGCGCACACAGCAGACATGTAAACACTCATGCTTTGTGTGCACATAAACACGTGTACATGCATGCAAGGCACACACAGGAGACATATAAATGCTCATACCCTTGTGTGCACATGTGCATGCACACAAACATACACATGTACATGCATGCACACCCATATACTTGCCCATGCACATTCATGTGTGTGTGATGCACACACATGCATGCACACGTGTGTGCTCGTGTCCAGTGACTCCTGCCCCATCCCTGGGGTGGGAAGGGCTTGGTTCCTGAGGCTCGGGCCATGCCCTGACATCCCGGCTCTTGCCGCAGATTTCTGGGACACGGCGGGCCAGGAGAGGTTTCAGAGCATGCACGCTTCTTACTACCACAAGGCACACGCCTGCATCATGGTAGGTGGGGGAGGGGCTCACTCAGCGGGTCCTGGGGTTGGTGTGGGCCACCCTGGCACCCGTGATGGCTGGCGACCCTCCGTGGCCTTGCTTCCTTCTGGGCCGCTGGCTCTTGGGGAGGGAGTCTCACCAAGATTGCACCCAGAGCCCCAGTCGCTGCTCCCCCAAGCATCACCTGCTCTCACACTCCAGACCCAGCCAGTTCTTGGGCCCTGGCGTTTGGGCAGATCTGGGAATTCTCTGGTCACCCCCTTGCACCCACGCAGGATGGCCTCCACCACCCTCAGAGCTTGGACGAGTTTGGGGCAGGGGCAAGGATCCCCTCGAGGCCAGACAGCCCGAACCTAGGCAGTGGGTTGGACCAGGCTTGGATGCCGCTAGGGATGAGAGCCTGCTGGGCACCCAGCACTGCCCTGAGAGTCTAGGTCACAGGTCACAGGCTGATGGGCCTGGGCTCCCCAGTGCCCCTCTCATTCCATCCCCGTCCACTCTGACCAGGCCGCTGTCCTCCTCGGTTCCCAGCTCAGACACTCCCAGGAAGGCACTGGCCTGGAGGCTCCCAAGGGGACAGACAGGAGTCAGAGGTCTTCAAGGGCAGGTGGTGCCACCTCCGAGGTCATCCACCTGTGGCCTTTGAGGCCCAGAAAAAAGCCCCAACTTGTCTCTCTCCCCCTTCCATTTTTCTACATTTGGCCCCCCAGGGGAGGCGGAGGGCAGTGTTCCCAGAGGATGGTGTCTCCCAGTATCCACAGTCTGTGGAGAGATTTTGGGAGTCTGGCCTTGGATGGGAAAAAGCCGCCTCTTGATTTTGACATACTCAGTTCCTTCGTAATGGTGCTTTTAACAATGAAGGACTGAGTCTGAGGAGGGGGATGTCCAGGCCAGACCAGGCCAGACCAGGCCAGGAGCTGTCCCCACCTACCTTAGGGAAGGGCTGTCTGAGCCCTCCTGTTGGGAGTAGAGTACGAGGGAGGTGGTTGGAGGGGTCTCGGGCTCTGGAAGCAAGCAGTTCAGCTTTCAGACAGCTTGGGACCCCGGGGTGGGCCCTGCCCCAGGATCGCCTGGAGGAAAGTAATCGTCTGTTCGGTCAGTTCTCCCACCCTGCGATGTCCACAAGGACACCCCATCTGTGCAAGGGATGGGCTTCACTGCCTAGGACCCTGGGAGGTGAAGGCTCCCCAGCTTTGCACAGGCTGCCCTCACCAGGGGTGTTCTTCCTGACTCCCAAATACGGCTCTCTCCGCTGGGCAGTGCTGCCTGCCTGGGTCCCAGAAAGCCCCGCAAAACCATTCACATGGACCTGGGCTAGCGCGTTCCCACGGCCCAGAGAAGAGTCTCTGTGAGTCGGGGCAGGCGCCTTGGGCCCATTTCTGCCAGGAGCCCTCCCACCAGAGACTCTTCAGGCCTGGGCTCTGTGGCCCCACGCACCCCCAAAGGCTGACCGAGCCGATGAACAGATGCCCATCCTGGTGCCAGGGGTAGAAGCAAGGTCCCATTGAGAGCCTGGCACGACTAGCCAGTCCATCCCTGAATAATTCCACCTCTGGGAATGAGCCCTGGTCAGTGGTTGAACCAAGGGCGGCCCCGGAGCCCCTTTGGGGAATGAAGACAAGAGCAGAGAGCCAGGATGGGCCTGGAGCGGGCGGGCAGGAAGCCTGGGCAGCCTGACCTTCCGTGGTCCCAGTAGGAGCTGGGTGGAAATGGGGAGTGTCAGGCCGCCAAGCTGCCTTGCCGATTGACTGCTTGATGGATAGGGGCGTGCCCTTCCTGCCGCTTCGTCCAGACTGCGGCCTTGCTGAGGGGTGCCTCCTCGAAGCCAAGGGCTTGGAGCTCCCGAGTGCCAAACAGGTCCCAGGGTCGCGCTCATTTGCAGCCGCCCCCCCCCCCATGTCTGTGTCTGGAGGGCTCCGGCAGTGGGGAGGGGGGACTCCTTGGAGCTGCCCGGCCCTTTCTTCTCACCCCAGGTGTTCGATGTGCAGAGAAAGGTCACCTACAAGAACCTGACCACCTGGTATTCGGAGCTTCGAGAGTTCCGCCCCGAGATTCCCTGCCTCGTGGTGGCCAATAAGATTGATGGTGGGGGCCGGCCCTTGGGGTGGGTGAGGGGGTGGGGAGGCGGGCGGGCTGACCCGGGAGCCCCTTCCTTTGGCCACCTGCGCCGACCCTCTCTCCCTCTTCAGTCGACACCAGCATGACCCAGAAAAGCTTCAACTTTGCCAGGAGGTTTGCCCTGCCCCTGTACTTTGTCTCGGCCGCCGACGGCACCAATGTTGTGAAGGTAAGTTTGTTGGGCTGGGAGTAATGGGTGAGCACAGCCGGGGTGGGGGCCACAGGGTCTCTGGGAGGCCCACCCCAGCCCTTGAGGACCTTCTTTCTTTTCTCCCCCAGCTCTTCAATGACGCCATCCGTTTGGCGGTTTCTTACAAACGGAATTCCCAAGACTTCATGGATGAGGTTTTGCAAGAGCTTGAGGTGGGTAGCTGGGAGGGGACTGGGGCTGGGGGAGCCTCCTTTCCTCCCCTCCCTGCCTGCCCCTACACACCCTCCGACTTTGGACCTGTCTGAGGCAGGTGTCTCACCGACGGCTTTTCTCACAGAACTTTGAGCTGGAGAAGAAGGTGGGGTCCGGGTCAGAGCAGCAGCAGAGTGAAGCCCTGGGGAATCTTCCGTCTCCCTGAGTCTCGTCTGCCCCTCCCGTCTCCTCACAACCCCGGCACCCCATGAAGCAGCCTGGGGCCTGCCACCCCAACCTTGCTGCCTCCCCCTCTGCCATCTCCCTCCTGCTCCTCACTGGTACCCAGCTTTTCCAGCAGCGGCATATGGCAGGAGAAGCACAGAGACCCCAACCCAAAAGGGAGGGAGCAGGGTCCCTAACAGGACCCATCCTGGAGATGCAGAGTCTGTCCCCATCATCCCCACACACATCCCAGACCAGGTCAGGGATCAGAGTCAGTGCCGGACATCCACACCCCAGGAAAAGAAGTGGGGGGTCTGCCATCCCCACTCCATTTGGACTGGGGCAATGAGGTGATATTCTATGTATCCACCCAAGGAACAGAAAATTAAATATTTTTTTCTCAACATTGACCGTGGGGCCTATTCCTTGGTAAACAGATTCTTAACTTTCTGATCAACTCTTCTTCCCCCCCCAACAAAAAAAAACCCTGTATCCATACAAAGTCCTAGATTCCCCCTACCTTGACACATACATGCTCCCTGTTTCCAGATGCCCACAGGTTTGTTTGCTGATAGCCAGGCTCTGTGGGTGGGTAAGACTGGGGGTCGATGACTGGAACTCAGGCCTGGCCCCTCCATCCTGGACAGCAGGGTCAGCCTGGTGTATTGTGGTGGGCGTGGCCCCATGGACCTCTTCTTTCTCTCCCTTCTCCAAGACTAACAGTCAGTGGTGGTGACCAGCGAAAGTCCCCAAATCCACCTCGCCCACAGCCAGGGTTTCCTGTGAAGTAGCTAGGTACGGGTCTGCCATTCCCTCCCCTCAGTACACACACTCAGGCCCCAGCCCAGGTGTCCAGAGAGCTGTGGTCTGCAAAAGGTGGGCCAATCGAGAATTTATTAAGCATCTACTGTGTGCCAGGCACTGTGCTAAGACCCAAATGAAACTCCAGCCCTCAAGGGTCATGAAGAGTCAGACGCAACTGAAGGACTGATGGTAGTGGTGGTTGTGGAGGCCCCCAGTTGCCGGATGGGTCAGGAAAGGCCTAGAAGGCAACATGAGCTGGACTGGGAAGAGAAGGACAGTCCAGGCACAGGAGCCATGCATGTTTGGGGAGCACCATGCAGGGAAGGAGGCTTTAATCAAGGCTTTCAGCTTGAATTTGGATTATTGATGGGGGAGGAGTGGCCGCGTGGGGGAGAGGGGAGACATGAGCCAGGGAGGCCGTTTAGGAGGACCCTTACAGGAGAAGCAGCTGCCAAGCAATGTTGACAGAGATAGGATTCATCCCGTCCACGGCTGGCTTTGCACAGAGCGACTTGCTTCTTTTCTGTCCTGTTAGGCTGGGAGATCCTCCAGGGTAGGGCCTGTCTGGTGCCCTCTTTGTGCCTGCAACGCTCAGCCCAGGGCCTGGTACACAGGAGGCACTTAGTTAATGTTGGTTGAGTATCCCAGCTTCCAGACCTAGGGTGTCTGGGGCGAGTGAGAAGAATGTTCAGGGCTGCCGTGTCTCCTGGGAGGAGCCAAAAGATGGAAGGGGTGTCTAGGAAGGAGGTCTCTGGTGGGCGCAGGGTCGGCTGAGCAGGATGGGGGTGAGAATGGCCATTGGGTCTTGTCGGATGGCCCTGATTCCCTCTTGGGCAGGCAGGCAGGAACAAGAGGAATGTTCTTTAGCTGTGGGGCTCCGCAAAGGGAGGCCAGAGGCATGGCAGAGAAAGAGCGCCTGCAGTCACCAAGTGCTTCAGGTGATTCTCTGGAAATGGAGACCCGCCTGTGTGAGGACCTGGTGAGAGAACGTCCCAGGCCTGAAGGGAGCTGGGCTTCCCAGACCTGGGATTTCACTGGGGTGGAGATCCCTCTGCCAGGAAGTTGTCACCTTCTCTGCGTCTGGTGGAGCAGTGACTTGCCCAGGGTCACACAGCTGGGTTATGGCAGAGGACTCCTGGATGGAGACCAGGTCTGCAGGCACTGCACTAAGCCACAAGTCCATGTCAGAGAATGAAAATCGGCCAAAACACAGCAGAAGCCAAGCCAGAGACAAGGCTGAAACATTTTAAAAATACACGAATCAAAGAGCTGGAGAGAGACCCTTGGGCCGGATGTTTGACGGATGTTTAGAAGACCCGCGACCAGTCAGGAAAGACACCACGTTTGCGGAATTGCCGCGGTCTGGGGAGGAGATAACCACAGGCGCTGATGCTTATGGGTGGGAGCTCTGCCCAGGCCCCAGGGTTCCCCAGGTGCCTGTGGGGGGCTCAGTCCTGCAGCCTCACCCCAGGGGGTCCTGGGTCTTCCTTTGGTGCTCCGTCTCTGGGGGTTCCTCCAGGAATTTTCCTGTCTATCCTCATGGGCTAATGGCTCAGGTCCCAGAGGAGTAATGAGGTAGGCAGCTGTGATGCAAGCCCTCAGATTAACAGTGTGAGCACAGGGCATGGGACAGCCTTGATTTCACCCTTGCCGGGAGTACAGAAGGCGCATATGGCCCCATAGAACACAAAGTGCTGGCTCGAGTGGACATCGGGCCACCTTGTGACCTTTGGCTTGGCTTCCTCGTCCTCCCACGGGGTCGGCCCAGTCTCCGGGACGCATAGCACCCTATGGTTGGGACTCACTCTCGAGTCCCTCCCTTCCTGGATGGACCCTGGCTTTTCTCTCCAAGCAGGATGCTGTGCTTAGTAGGCCCTTTCTTAAAGAAAGGTAAGAAGAGGCGCTTCCCCGGAAGGGCTCACGCCCATACAGAGAGACCACGCTTAAAGAGCAGGCACATCTACGATCCATGCAGAGTCTGAGGGGAAGGCGCTGGCCGCTGGCTGGAGGTGGAGTGATTCTGAGAGGGGCGAGTGGGGAGGCCCCCACACTTCTGGATGCAGAGGAGGGTGTAAAGAGCCTCGAAAGGTAGGAAGGGGCCCTCTAGTCTCCACGAGCCTCAGATGCCAAGTGGAGAGTGGAGACGAGGGTGACTCATTTCTCCCAGGGGCAAATGGCATCAGGAAACTCTGCCCCCTCCCCCCCAAAAAAAAGCTAGGAAGAGAAAATTAACAATAGCGAAAAGACGCTGATAAAGGAAGAACAAGAATCAGACTTCCCTGTCAGAAGGGGAGTCTGGCCCCGCAGGAGGTGCCTCAAGCACCAGCTACTTTAATAGAGGTCTTGGGGGAGTGGGCAGCCAGCCCCTGGTCCCCATCATGGGACAAGTAATCCCCTTTTCCAGTGTCGAGGACCTACAGCATAAGTGCTGATTGAAGAGAGGGAGGCTGGACAAGCAGGAGTGGGCCAGAGCATCTCTGCGGGGCTCTCTTGGCAGGCCCTCCAGCCCTTGTCTGCTGGACATGGACCCTGATCTCCTGCTAACGGACACATGTGGCCCCTTAGACTAGGATGGCGCTCCATCTCTGCGGATCTGCGGAGCTCTTAGGTGCAGGAGCAGTGAGGGCAGGCACGGCAGAACAAAAGTGCTGACATGAGCACAGAGGTGCCTCCCCGTGCCCCGCCCCCGGCTCTGAAGGAGAGATTGGACACCCCTGCGAGGCGTGTGGGGGCAGGAGAGTCCTTTGAGGAGTGGCTGGAGGAGGTGACTCTGGATTCCAAAGAAGCCAGTCCCTTCCAGCTCCAAAGTCTGTGGTATTCTGTGGCCATCCTGACTCTACACCCACTGCCACTGACCAGCCGGGTGGCGTGACGATGCCTGTCTGGTTATTTCCTGACTAGAGAAGCCTATACCAGGTTCTTACTCTCCTAGGTTGGAAAAATCAGCTCCATCAACAGGAGACGGGGAAGGCCTGGAGGTTGCAAGGTCACCATGGGTCAACAGTGTCCCTTGGCAAGCCCCGCAAAAGCTGTGGAGAGCTCCATTCTAAGAGGGCAGGGATCCAGAGGGAGAGGGGCCATTGTGGGGCCGTCTTGGGTAGTGAGCAATTGGAATGCCATCCTTTGGGAAGGACGTTGGATGACCTGGGGGGGGGGTGTCCAGAGACAAGTGACCAGGAGGGAGAGAACACTGGAGGCTCAGGTACAGGAAACCAAGATGAACAACCAGGAAAGGAAGCCTGGGCTGAGGGGGAAAGTCAGAGGCCCCAGGGTTGTCATGCAGTGGGTTAAACTAGGCGTCCTCTGCCCATCAATTGGGGAATGACTGAACAATGGAATGGAATAGAATACTATTGTGCTATAAGAAATGATGAGCATTATCTTTTAGAGGACTTTAGAAAAACCTGGCAGGACTTGTATGGACTGATGCTGAGTGAAGTGAGCAGAACCAGGAGAATGTCGTACACGGTAACAGCCACGTTGTGCGATGACTAATATTGATAGACTCAGCCCTTCCTAGCAATACAAGGATCTAAGACATCTCCAAAGGCTTCGTGATGGAAAATCCAAAGAAAGAATTATGGAGTTTGAGTGCAGATCGAAACAGACTGTTTGCTGTTTTCCTCTTCTGTTGAGTTTTGTTTTCTCTTTCTGGTGGTTCCTCCTATTGGCTCTAATTCTTACAACATCACTAATGTGAAAAGATGTTTAATAGGAATATATATGTGTAGCCTACATCAGATTGTGGCACCGTCTTGGGGAGGGAGGGGGAGAAAAATTTAAAACTCAAAAGCTTATGGAAGTGATTGTTCACAATTCAAAATAAATTAATTTAAAAAGAAAAGAAAACAAACAAACAAAACAAAAAAAAGACAGCTTCCTGAGCACTGAAGCCCCATCTGAGGACCTTGCAGACCTCCTGTGAGGACCCTCTTCTGAGGTTCCTCCATCACTGAGGGGCTGGCTGGCTTCGGAGACCTCTGGAGGGAGCTGGGCATGTCTGGTCCACCCAAAGCCATGAAGGATCAGGGCAGAGGCTGGAGAGGGGCAGGGGAGGGGGTCACAGGGCTCAGTGGGCTGGCCTGGATGGGCATCCTGCCTCGTCCAATCATGAATTTCAAGCTGAAGGGGACTTACTTAGAGATGATCTAGCCCAGCCCTGCACCAACCCTCTGCTACATGAGGAACCTGAGGCCCAGGAAGTGAAGTCCCTGGCAGCAGAGACAAGGTGGAAAGAGTCTGAGCCTGTGACACAAGGGGCAGATGTCCCTCGAGCTGAAGCCCAAATCGGGTTTACTCACCTTCATTCCCTAAAGCCTCCTCACTTCTGTCCTGCTTCAGCCCTAGGCTGAAAGGCTCCCCAAGAATCTGGCAGAGGAGGATTTGGGGGGGCAGAGGCCGCTTGCCAAAGGAGGCTATCTATGGTGCGGATCGGCTGTGTGACAAAGGGAAGCTTCTGCTGGCCCCCCTCGGGCCCTGAGCCCCTCCGGGTGGTTCCCCCACCCACCGCGAACCACCCACCGCCGTGTAGGATGAGGAGGGGGACTGGGAGGACAGAGGGAGCAGGCAGGCCCAGCTTCACATACAACTTTATTGACTCATTCCCAGGACAAAAGGCCAGGCACAGCCAGGCGCCCGACCCGCCTGTGGACAGCACTCTCCGGACTGAGCTCTACTTGATCTTATTGCTCTTCATGGTGTCCATGAGCAACCTCAAGCGCTTTGGGAAGGAGAGTGTGAGAGGCAAGGCCTGGCTGGGGCCCAGAGCTTGGGCCTTGGCTATCCCAGGGTTGGGGTACCCAGGGGAACCAGTTAAGGAACCGCTTGGAGGCCAGGGCTCATTCTCGGGCCACGTCTCAGAAGCGTCCCTGGGAGGAGGGAGCCACATCTGGGGGGCAGAGGACTTTATCCACCAGGGGGTCCATACCCAGGGAAAGGGAGGTCTCGCCTTTGTAGGAGGTCGAGTGATCTTAGGCCGAGAAGGTAGCTGAGCATAGACAGTGTCCGACCCAACCTTGGAGGAGATCCAGTCCAGAAAGTGCCAGGTGGACGTGTAGATGCCTGGCCGATAGGCATGGGCACAGCCAGATCCCCAGCTCGTGATGCCGACCACTACGTAGGTGCTGCTGTACGGGTCTTTACACATGAGTGGCCCACCGCTGTCCCCCTAGACACAAGGGGCACGTGGTCAGGGTGGCCTGGCCTGGGGGGAGCAGGGGGCTGGGGTACATTAAGAGGGAGGGGGATGGTAGGGGGGGCCAGCATGAGACCCTGAGGGGAGTCCAGGAAGATGTAGGGTCCTCTGGGGTGTGTAGGCCAGGTTACCTGGCAAGTGTCGATCTTTCCCTCTACGTAGCCAGCACAAAGGTTGTTTGTGTGAATGGCCCCGTAGTACCAGTGGGTTCCGTTGCACGTCCTCGAATCGATCATGTTAACCTCAGCTTCCTGTAGTATCTTAGATGGGGTACCTGTCACAGCCAGAAGTCTGGGGTCAGCCAGCTGCCTGCCCAGGTCCCTGCCAGCCCATTTGACCAGGGCAAATCTCTCCCCACCTGATGTAAACTGCTGTGACCCAGGTATATCCCACCAGCCCCAGAGGCCCTCCCCGCTTCCTTCACTAAGCCCAGCCCAGGGGCAGCTGCTGCTACTGACAAACATCAGGCTTCCCACCCCTCCCCAGGACTGAAAACAGAGGGCATCTGCCCTCAGACCTTCCCCTGCCCCCCAAGAAGGCATCCCAGGAGTCCAGTGTCAATGCGTAGAAGTGGGAGGTATGCCTGGGGGTTATAGAATGGGGGAAGGAGACAGGTGGAAGGGGGAGATGCCCCACCCTGAAGGGTTACAGAGTTGGAAAGACCCCTGAGCAAACTGTGAGGTGCACCAGGCTCACACAATCCTGGAGAATGGAGGGCAGAGTGTGAGCTCAGGGAGCCTCTCCCACAAGAGACTCCCAGAGCCCAGGAGCACAGACAGATGTGGGCAGAACTGTCCAGGGCCAAGCAGGAGGAGGTCTCTAGTGGAGGGCCTCGGGGCTCCATCCTTGGCTCTGTTCAGATCTGCATTTTTATCAATGACTGCCTAACTAAAGCCACAGATGCTAAGTGGATCCAATGTGTAGTTGAGAAGCTGGGTCCTGAAAGGTGCAAGAGATCCCACCGTGCTGTTTGCTGGCTCCAGATATACCCTATAGTAGGCTCCCAGGCACAAGTGAAAAATCATACAAGATTCCTGGAAAAAGGGAAATATGTGCTTGCTCATCAATGGATTTTTGCCACTTTCGTGGTAGAGACAGGACTTTGGGATCACTAAAAACTTGCAGGCTGCCCTGAAATTTTGAAATAACACAACACTCAATATACATCAAGATTGGAACTTCAAAGATACCCAAGAAAGCAAAAGCAGGTCCAGGCCAGACATTCCCTCCGGAAGTACACAGAGCCTGGCCCTAACAAAGTCTGAAGCTAAGAAGTAGGCTGAAAGGATCAGCAAACAAAAACCAAATCCCACCCATTGTGGTGCCAGGGACGCTCAAAACACAAATTCAGAAGCAAAAAGTGACTTCAAGCAAGACCTCAGAGGAAAACAGAGCCTGGGCACAAAGTCAGTAGAATTCCTGGAAGAGAGGAAACATTATTTTTTTAAAAATTTTTTTTAAGTGAAATTAGAGCACTAGAAGAAAAAAAGTGGAAGAGAAATGAGAGCTATGGACAAAAAAACTAGCAAGGAAATTAACAGCTTAGCACAAGATGTACAAAATCTTGTCCAAACAATAAACTCCTTAAAAATTAGAATGGATCAAATAGAATCTAATGATTCTGTGGGGCAAGAAATATTAAATCAAAGTCAAAAGACTGGAAAAAATAGAAGAAAATATAAGGTTATCTCATAACAAAAACAACTGACTCGGAAAACAGATAGGAAAAAATTCAAGAATTATCAGACAACTTGAAAGCCCTGATGAAAGAGTATAGATATATGATTTCAAGAAATCTTAAAAGAAAATGGCCCAGATCTCCTAGAACCAGAGGACAAAGTGAAGTAGAAAAAAATCCATCAGTCACCTTCTGAAAGAAACCCAAAATGAAAACTCCCTGGAACATCACAGCCAGAAGCCAGAGCTTCTAGGTCAAAGAAAAAACACTGCAAGCAGCCAAAAAGAAAGCATTTGAGTACCAAGGAGCCACAGTCAGGATCGCACACAATTTAGCAGCCACACCTATAAAAGGACAGAGAGCTTGGAATATGTTGTTCCAGAAGGACATGGGCTTGCACTCAGCCAGTCAACAAACAGTGATGAAGAATCTATACTCTGGACTTCAGAGAGTGGTCCCTGACCTCAGGCAAATTCCATTTGTTGAGGGTAGGGGGACAGTGTGGTCACAGAGTACATGGTCTCAAAGAGGGGGAAGTAACACAAGGCAGTTCTGGGGCTTAGAGCTAACTGGATCAGGAAGCTCTTCCTGTTGAGGAAGGAGAGAGCAGCTCTAGGAGTGAAGGGGAGGCGGGAAAACCTTCCGGTCCAGGAGCAAAACCTGAGCCTGGGCAGCCGGGATGCCAAAGGCAGCTGGTGGGACTCAAGAGCAGCTAGGAAGGGCTGTCCAATGGCCCCTCAGCATTCTGGGGGCAGCTGTGTGCCCACCGAGGCCTGACCTCAGCGGGCATGGTCATACTCCTGCAAGGCTGCCTATGGCAGTGTCCATCGCCCACCAGTCATTGTCCAGAGAGTAGAGGGACTTGTCATTAGGAGTTCCTGAGGAGTTCTCTCAACTACATCTATTGATAGAACCCAATTTCCTTGGAGCACACCACTGTTCCCTCCAAAGATGGAGCCCATCCATATTGGCTACCACTCCACCTTTTCATCCTGCCAAGCTGCCGGGGGGTCTTCCTTGGCTTCTTCTCATGCTGCATCGGCACACAGACCCTTGGCTGGCTGGCTGACTTCTCTTCATGCTTGCCCCTTGCCCAGCAGGCCCCAGCAGGCACGCTGTCGCTTACGCTCCTCACACCCAACATGGTGACATGGGTTTGCAGCTTGCCATTGCATGGTGTCACTTGGTGTTTGGATTTTTCTGAGACTGTCCATTTTTTTCCATAAAATAAGAATATGTGGAGAATATGGAGCTTAGGAAGCCATTTTCTGTGGCTGTGAGCTTGGCATCATTGAAAAGTGCTGCAGAATCTCCTAAACTTGATATGGGGCAACCAACTCCTTTTGGATTCTGGGCTTGCTTCAGTGTTGCCCTGATGTGCCTATCCAAGATATGGCTACTGATGAACTGTTTGCATGGGCTGTCCATCCACCTACATAGTGTAACCTGGGCGTCATGCACTTACCATCCACTTTGTGTTTCCTACTAGAAGATTGGGCCAATCTCTTCTAAATGACTATGGATTTCTTTCCATGTGAAATGGCAAACCACTCCGGTGTCTTTGCTGAGAAAACCCCAAATGGGGTCACAAAGAGTCAGACATAACTGAAAAATAACCCAACAACAATGACATTTCATTCAGGAGGTTTTGTGTTACAATTTAATAACACCTTCTCAAAAAAGCAGCATTTGGAGAGCCCCCCTACCCCTAGAGAATCTCTCTTCTCTTTAATCCTGCTGCCTAATTGTCCTTTAATCCATAAACAATGGACACAGCAGAATCTTCTGGTCTTTATACCTTAGACAGATCAGTTACTGTCAACGTGTTGACTGCTACACGAAGTCATCTGCAAAAACATTCCTTCTTCCAACAGACATTTGCACAAATCGTCCTCAGTACAATGCCCTTAGACATGACAAGAGGAGGTGCACCTGGGCCAGAAATTGTTGCTGGTGCAGGGCAGCAGGCTGGACACCAAATTCTTAGAGAAGTCTTGAACATGTATGTTATTAGAGGGTTGGTTCATTCGTGGTTAGAAAGAAAAGCAGAAACCATTGAGGGCAGGCATGCTTTCATCAAGTACAAGTCATGACCAAGCAGCATGATTTCAGAAAAACCTGGAAAGACTTACATGAATGGATGCAGAGTGAAGTGAGCAGAATCAGGAGAACACTGTGTACAGCAACAGCAATATTGTATGATGAACCACTGAGAATGACTTAGCTGTTGTCAGCAAGACAGTCCCAAAGGACTGATGATGAAACATGCTATCTGCCTCCAGAAAAAGAACTTAGGTTGTCTGAATATAGACTGAAGCATATTATATTCCTTTCTTTCTCTCTCTCTTTCTTCTTTCTTCCTTTCCTTCCTCTCTTCCTTCTTTCTTTTTCTTCCTTCCTGTCTTTCCTTCTTTCCTTCCTACTTTCTTTCTTTCTCTTCAAGTCTTCTTGCACAAAATGACTAATATGGAAATGATTTACAAGATTACATGTAAAATTTTACTTACATGTATAACCTATATCAGATTGTTTACTGTCTCAGAAAGGGGGTACATGAGGGAAGGAGGGATCAAATTTGGAATTCAAAATTTAAAAAAAAAACAATGAATGTTAAAAATTGTTTTTACATGCAACTGGGGGAAAATAAAATATTATAAAGATAACAAAATATGTCATGACAAATTAGCTTTGCTTCCTTTGTTGACGGGATTACAAGACAGGCAGATCAGGAGATTTCATGAAACATTTGCAAAGGACTGCAGACCATCCTTCTGGACAAGCTGGAGAGATATAATCGCACTGGCAGTTCCATTATACAGGCTCTAACCTGACTGAGTGGCCTCATGAATGGATTCATGTTCATGTGGAAGGAGGTCTCCTGTGGAGAACTCCAGGGATATGTGGTTGCCCTTGGGTGAAGGTGTGGAAGGCAGGCTTCTCAGATATGCAGATACCCCACAGTGGGGGAAGAGAGCCCACCCATGGGATGATGGAATTGAGACTATCCCAGGCCACCCAGGGAGGCAGGGGCAAAGCTGGGACTCCAGGGCAGGTTTCTGGGATGCCAATCCATTGAGCTGGCTGTCTCCAATGCTATGGAGAGCTCTAGAGCCAACCGTAGTACTATATAGATGTGAATGATAAGGAATGGTAGGGATGGGGGTGGAGTTGGAACTGACAGACAGCCATATGTCTATTCTACCTTGGATAACTCAAGCGTTAGGGTCTTCTGATTGCAGGGCAGGCTTTGACAAGAGCACTATGGTAAGGGGGTCTGTTGTCTACCCCCTGAGTTTACAGCAAATGCTTTGAAGAGGAAAAACCAAGACGCAGTGTTTGAGGATGGGTCTCTCAGGAAAGATGGCTCCATGTTGTGGAAGCGAATAAACAAGCTTGTGGGCACTAAGTCCACAAGCAAAGATTGCCAGGGAAGCTGGCCCAGACCCAAAGAGTCAACACTTATGGCTGTGGAGTCACCCTGCATCCCCATGACCCCAGAGGTCCCCTGTGGTTACCTACCATCACCTTCCATGCTGCCCCATGATCCCCATCATTCTTATGGCCCCTGAAGCCCCACTTTGTAGCTGCCATGATCCCCTCAACTTCGCCAATGCCCCATTGCAGGCTTACCTATACCTTCCACTTTGAACCCCCAGCCAGCAATAGCACACTTCTCCTTAGACGTGAATAGGGGCTCGCTAGCCCGAGGCAGGCAGGCAATGCGCACCAGGTCCCCACACACTATGGGTCTGTCCAGCTGGACCAATGCAATGTCGTTTTTCATAAATTGCTTATTATAATGTTCATGTAGGATAATCTTGATAGGTTTTCGCTCCTGCACTCGAGAGTCCAAGGCGCCGTAGACCCACCCGATCTGAATATCCCATGCAGCAATCAAAAACCGCCAGAGATCATAGTTACTGGGGAAAAAATCAGTGAGGACCCAGAGTCACCTCAGGCAGGGCAGTGAGGGAGGGAGGGAGGGAAGGCAGAGAAGGGGAGATGAGAGGGAACAGAAAAGAGGAAAGGAGGGAGAGAGAGAGAGAGAGAAGAGAGAGAGAAACCAGGACCCCTTAACAAGGGGATGCCCAGGCAGGGCTCCCCCAGAGATAGACAGACAGACAGAAAAAGAGAGAGACCCCCCCCAGGAGGGGGACCTCTCTTGCCCACCCCACCCACCCCTCAGCCCCAGTTCACTCACTTGGCTTGATCTCCAAAGCAGTGAGCAGCGGTGAGAACCCAACTCGGAGCGATGAGGGAGCCGCCACACATGTGGTACTTGTAATCACCATTCCAATACTGTACCTGTATACTGACTATCCAGGGCCAAGCCCCTCGGCTCGCGTCCGCACCCCCAACGATCCGAGTGCCAGCCGCGTTGACCATTGGCCTCTGTCCACAAAGACCCCTGGTGGGAGAAGAGATATGAGGTGACCAGGAAAGGGTCACAGACCTTGGCCCCCACCCTCCCCTGGTAGGGAAAGGAGGAGGAGGGGCCTGTCCATGGCTCCCCCCTCCCTGTGTCTCCACATACGAGCATGTATTCTGAGCATCGGCCCCCCCAGTCCACAGGAGAGACAAGAGCACAATCTGCCCAACCATCCCAGTCGCCATCGTCCTCCAGTATGAGCTAGAAGCCTAGAAGGGATTCCAATTGAACACTGCCCTGGCCAATCACAGGCCTGAGCCTCTGTGGTGCAAGAACAGAATGTTGGGGGAGGGGCCGAGAGGCCTCAACTGACCCTCACCCCCGTGGGCCCTCTGAGAGCCATGAAGTGTTTGCCCCACAAAAGCCCCATGAGGTACACTGGTCCTGTTGAGGTTTTAGAGGTTTAGGGATACGGGACCCCAAAATAGCGACACACTCTTCAGGTCCTGCCCAAATGAATTTGACCTAAACCTTCTTTCAGCCGAAGACAAGGTTTATTAAAGATTGATAATTGTTTAAGATCAATTGAGCCCCAATAAGGGCCAAAAACCTGAATGAATCTTTTCTCCATGAGTGAATTAAGAATGCCCCTTCCTGTGTCAACAGCTGAATCCGACCAAGAGCATTCTTCTATTTATGACCACTAAGGAGCCTTCAACCCTGACATTACCTTGAATAAGGGGACTTTTCTTATCTTGGTATTTGATGTACATATGCTATGTTGTGTCATGTTAATGGTAAAGGAAACACAGATATCCTGGATCTATCATATACACTTTGACGACATTTTTCTATCTTATTGTATTTACAAGCAATTCAATTAAGAAAATTCCTTTCTCATGCTCTGGTTAAACATATATGGAGACTGCAAATCTGAGTAACGCAGACATTCTGAGTCAGGGTTTAAACGTTCTGCTAAAATGGCTTGCTTCAGTCAGAGTTAAAGCTCTGCCTCCATGTAACATGTTACATGCTGCTAACTTAAGGGAATAAAACAATATGAATTTACTTATCACCTAACTTGTTGTCTCTTTAACCAACTTTCAGGTCAACAGTAATGGTGCCGTGACTTGGATGAAGCTGAAGGAATAGGTGAAAACACCAGCCCACCCCAGCAATGCTGGTGGCTCTGGTGCCTCAGGATCTGTTTTTTTGGGTTTTTTTTCCTGGAGTCCTAACCTTGATGGGGTCGGGTAAGTTTCTCCCTATTCCTGGTTTCCATAGACCTCCCACTAGTTTGGTTGAAGTTCGAAAGAAAATTCCCTTTAAGCTAGCTCTGGAGTTGGGGATCAAGTCGAAGTTCAGAAACTCTGGCTATTGTATCTGTTAGATCCCCT
Organism: Vombatus ursinus; assembly: GCF_900497805.2. Lineage (NCBI taxonomy): Eukaryota > Metazoa > Chordata > Mammalia > Diprotodontia > Vombatidae > Vombatus > Vombatus ursinus. The sequence goes on from NW_020950172.1 coordinate 268,092, forward strand.
CTGGTAAGGATCGATCTAGGGAAATTGGCTATGGGTCAGTCAGAAACTAAAACTAGAAATCCAGCTAACAAGACCGTCATCTCTTATATGTCAAGCCATTGCCAATCTGGTGATCACAAGTACTGCCAGCACTGATGTCAGCTAACTAAAGATAGCCCCAGATTACGTTGGCCTCAATAGGGGTTCTTTTGACCCGTCAAAGTTACTTTATCTTAAAATCAAACTAAGTTTAAAGGCCAGCAAAACATCTAGCCAGGAGTGGAAATGTTTTCATCGCTGGGTTGCTGAGATGGTTGAGGGAGAAGAAAAGGCAGAAGCCTCTTCCCTTAAGGCTCGCAAAACCACTTCAGCACTCTTTCCCAGGCTCCGAATAATCTGTTTCCTCCTGCCCTTTCCCTTAAAGGCTATGGTCCTGGCAGGGACTCAGATCCCCCAACTTAACTTCATTGGGATTTGCCCCTTTAAATCTGCAACCTCAGGGGCACTCTGAGGAAGGCTCACAGGATTCAGTTACACTGTCAGGTCTTGGATCCTTGCAAATTCCCCAACCCCACTGCCTTGGAATAATAATAAACAGCCAATTTGTGTTGGGAGTACCCAACAAGCCTCTAATTCCCTCTCTCTCTCTGTCATTAAGTGTGCGCTATGTTTGTATTGTATTTGTCCTGTCAGTTTGTCTGTCAGTGTGTGTCTCTGTGTCTGTATCATGTGTGCTGTGAGTGAGTCTGTTACTTTATAAGATTTTAAAGGCTGCCAGAGACTTCTAAGGGATGCAGCTAGGAAAACAACAAACCTGTAAAACTCCTTTACTTGTGGTTCCAGGCCTGGCCAGCCTGGAGCGACAGTGAAAAGTTAGATGCAGCTAAAGACATCTTAGCAGATTCTGGAGGTTTTGAGATTAATCATTAAGAAGTTGGGAAATTGATCATTTTGGGATTGTTGGAGAAAACTGAGACTGGGGGTAATTCCAGGAGCTCACCCTCTGCTAAAACACCTCCTCCCAATCCTGATTCCTCAGCATTCCCCACTCCCTCCTCAGAGATAAGTATCTCAGTGTGGGAATTGTAAAAGAGAAGAGAATGCTGGAGAATTGTAGGGAAAACTTATATCAGCCTTCCCCATCTGGCAAAAAGAGGGGAGGGGCAGCTATCACAGACTAGCAGTCCTGTGCCCCAGGGCACCTTGCAGCCCACCCCTCTAGGCAAGGCCTGGGAGAAACACCCAGGTTCAATACATTCTGTGTGCCCCAACAGCTGCAAATAGCACCAGCCTCAGTAAATTCTGCAGCTGTGGGGAGGGGAGAAGTGGACAGGTCAAAACTATAATGAGATTCCCTAAGCCCTGCCACCAAGAATCATCACCACTGGGAAGGCCCTGGCATCAGCCACCCCAGCCCCTGGAAGGCCTGGCAACAGCATTATGAGGTGAGAAGCCAACTTCTACTCTTGGTAAGCCCCATGCTTCTCTGTTCCAGTTTTAGAATTTATGGCAAGTTATTTTATCTCTGTTTGCCCTGTTTCCTGATTTGTAAAGGGAAGAATAATAATGGTTGTTGTTATGGGATCGAAATGATATAATGATTATAAAGTGCTTAAAACAACGACTGGCATATGTTAGACAACATTATTATTATCTCCCTAATTTAATGTAATTGTTCCATACCTGATAACTTTGAAGTGGTTTTTGAATACCAGGAGTAATGAGATCAATAATTTCTATATGTGATAATCTGGAAAGACAACAGATTTCATCTGAAGTTTGTTGTTTATGTTACTACTACTTTTCTAAATTATATTGTATTTCTAAAACTCTCTTAGATTGTAAAATTTCAGAGACCATTGTGAGGTAGAAATGGTGCGTATGGTTTGGTCTTTTAAAAGGATGTGATAAAATTGGATAATTTGAGAATTGTTACCATTTAATGAGGTATATTTGGTTATAAGCAGGTAATTAATTGGTTCTGTTTCAAGTTTTAAATACATAATTATTGCTTATAGTATGGTTATATTTCTGATTTTTTTATGTGGTGTTATCTGGTAAACAAATTGTATCAGCTATGTTGTTGAAAAAGCAATTTCTCTTATAATCGAGAGATGTTAGATCAAGAATCGTACCCCCTCAAAAAAAATCAGGGAGAATGAATGGGTTAGAATAAACTTCCAAGTCTTATTTACCTTTAAGAGGAAGTTTCACTTAAAATTCTTATCAACTCTGTGTAAAAGTTTCCGGTGTTGTGGAATTCCTGAGTAAATGAGAATCATTGGGTTATGTTAATTTGGAAATTTATGAACTACCGCATTCACTATCTATGTGAGATTCCAGAATGTAATAGTTTTTCCTAATTTTTAGAGATATATTTAAAGACAAAGGAGAAAAAAAATACTGAGTAAATTTTTAAAGGCTTAATAATATGTGTTATTGTGATGAGGCTAATTTAATTGGGTATGTTCTTCATGCATTATAAAAACTGAATTTTTTCTCCATTACAAACACCTTTTTGACTAAGAAACTTGGTGATATCTAGGAATTCTGTAATAACTAGTAATTTAGTTTATTATAGTACTTTGGGAATTTATTTATGTTACTTACGGACATTTTACATCAACTTAGTTTTAATGAATTCCAATTTTAAAGGTTTATATTTACTTTAAGGTGGAAAAGAGAGATATTTATCATTTTAAAAGTTTCCAACTAATGTTCTTCATAAAAGTTTAGTAATTATTTTTCTTAACGTCAGGATAAATTTTAAACTGTTTTTAAAGAAGGGAAATACTTTTAGAAGATATGTCTTGTTTGATTTTTTTTGAAGACCTACTAAATTTTCATTTGCAAGATAATTTATTGCTAAATTATTGTAATGAGTTGTAAAGCAGAAGAGATCTTGCTGTTTTTATCTGAATCTGTAGTCATTCCATGGCCTAAGCAAGAGTTAAATTAGTGTTTGAACTTATATGTATAGGTTTCAAATCCTGAAGTGTCTCATTCTTCCAAAGTGAATATAAGTAGAGAAGAATAAACAAGCTTGTGAACAAGGACATAAAACCATCAGCTTGTGAGGTTAAGGTTAGGAACCTCTTTGTTTAAGGAATGGGATTCCAGTACAGGTAGTCATGTTAGTGAAGAGTAGTAACTTATGAGCTCTTTTGTGTTAACTTAATGGGAAATCTAGTATTATTTTTAATCTGGAATTAAAACATGTGCAGAAATTTATGCAAACTGCTCAAGATTCACCTTGAGATGTTCCCATTGTTTAAAGGAATCATGAGAGCAGTAGGATTTTTCTGTGATCAGTCTCTTACTGTTACCATTGTGAGATTAAATTCTTATTATCTAAGATATGTGACTTTATGGGGCAGCAATTTACTATTGTTTTGAGCTTTGATTACCAGGATAATTGTCTGAGTTGTCATGAAGCCAATAGTAGAATGGCATGTGCTACAGGCTGAGAACTGCTTAACATGGATGTCTGTGCCTGGGAAGAGTTTTGAGGACGACCTAGAACACAGCCTAGGTAGGATCTTCCTGACTCTATTTCCCAATTGTGCTATTTCCTTTCTGAAAAGGAGAATTCCCCACCTGGTTAATCCTGAACCCTGCTTTTAACATCCAGTGACTACATGATTGGCTCTCAAATATGACTCATGCCTGAAATCAAATAGAGCTAAGGAACTTCTTTCCTTCTGATATGATATGACATTGTCCTTCTTTTTCTTTTACAGCAAATTTCTATAATCAAGAAGCTCTGTAAGCACAGTACTAAATTTATAAATAATAGATGGATACTGAAACATCTCTGAGCTACCATAATAGGATGCAAGCATGAATAGCTTACAATTTTAACTTACATTCATGGCCAAATAATAATAATATAGGAATAACATCCTGATCTTAAGGAGGAAATGATTAGACAAAGTAATAAGACAAAGATGTAGTGTGATAGTTGTCTAATTAAATAGGATCACAAATTTTGAGAAAAGCAACAGGATTAGACTGATTCTTCTAAAAATCATATACAGATATGTATGATTGGCTTCCAAAATGTATCTGTCATGGAAATCCAAGCTTTAAGCATGTTTTGGTAATAAGATCTCAAATTTAGATTTTTACACCAAAAATTGTATAGAATAGTGGTAAAAGTTGGTGAAATTATTTCTCCTTTATTAAAGTATCCGTCTGACAACTTTGAAAGGCAGGAGAGCTCATTTTATGGTTGGACCCTCACGTTTTAAAAGATTCTTATACCAGGTGCAAGATGTAGGTAAGAACAGAAGCATCAGAAATGGAGATCCAAATGTAAGTGACTGTACTAATTTATACTAAGTCAGAATTACCTGGGAACTTCTAGATCTAAACCAGAGAAGCAGAACTCCCTTTTAGAACTGCCTAAGAATAAAACCTTTTGTACATGAGACAACTGGGATTCAAAAGGTGCTGGTTCAATTGACATTGAGGATAAGTTATCCGGATGCAAGGAACTTAATCTTAATTAACATTGGTGATAATGATTGCATTGATTTCTGTGGTTCTTGTTTAAGGTTTTCTTGGTTATCCTGATGGCATGTAAATCTCCCTTCTCAAAACTCATCTATCGTGAGCCCTCTAAGTAGTTTAATCTGCACCTGACTTGATGTAGTTATACAATTTTGTGACTTATGAGAAAAACTTTGTTGTATGGTTTGAACCTAGCCCTGAGTGACTGGGAAAACTGAACCATCTCCATGGGCCTTTAACTCAGGACCTACGTGATGCTGTTTTCTCTCAATTATCAACTCACGTGTCTTCTAAGAGCCCCTATCAGGTCTACATGACTACTCCCACAGCTGCCCACTTCTAGATGTGGACTCCAGGATCATGTGAAGATGCCCATTCCAATTGGACATCTCTTCCCACCCCCTAAAGAAGAGGCAGGTTTTTCCCAACCCTTCTTTGGTCTACAGGTGATGCCTTCAGCTTACCTTGACCAAAAGGAGGAAATGATAATCATTTAAGATCAGTTGAGCCCAAATAAGGGCCAAAAACCTGAATTAATCTTTTCTCTCTGAGTGAACTAAGAATGCCCCTTCCTGTGTCAACAGCTGAAGCTGACCAAGAGCATTCTTCTGTTTATGACCACTAAGGCACCTTCAATGCTGATACTACCTTGAATAAGGGGACTTATCTTATCTTGGTATTTGATGGACATATGCTATGTTGTGTCATGTTAATGGTAAAGGAAACACAGATATCCTGGATCTATCATTTACACTTTGATGACATTCTTCTATTTTATTGTATTTACAAGCTATTCAATTAAGAAAATTCCTTTCTCACGCTATGATTAAACATATATGGAGACCATAAATCTGAGTAACACAGACATCCTGAATCAGGGTTTAAATGTCCTCCTAAAATTGCTTGACTCAGTCAAAGTTAAAGCTCTGGCTGCATGTACATGTTGCTAACTTAAGGTAGTAAACAATATGGATTTAGTTATCACCTAGCTCGTTGTCTCTTTAACCAACTTTCAGGTCGACGAGCTTCACCATATTGGCCAGACTCTTAAGGAATCTGAACATTTGTGACACTCGTATTGACAAGTGGACAAGAGTAAATCTCAGCCATTGGCTAGATTTTAAGAATCTGAGCACCTTAATGGAGACAAGATAGACCTTATACACAGAAAGACTGTGGAAGGGACCTAGGAGTGGCCAAGTAGTTTGGGGTGACTATGAGGAGGGGTCTAGGGAGGATCTAGATGGAAGTGACTGGGTCTAGATAGGCTCAAGGGTGGGAAGTAGCCAGGGCCATCCCTTGGTGACAGACAATGGAGGGCTGAGCTAGGTTAAGGGTAACAGAGAATTGGGATATTGAGTGTAGCCACAATGAAAGGCCAGTTGAGAGGATTACTGGGATGATGCCTCAGGCAAACACCAAAGATTTGACCAAGTGGGAGAAAACTCTAGGACAATGGTGGGGCTTGTACCCCATCATTTCCCCTTCAAACAAATGGGACCCAAATTCTTTTGGGGTAACGGGCAAAGGTCTAGGCTTCTGAAACTGCTTCCTGCTAGCAAGGGGTGTAGAGCTGTCCCTGCCTCGCTGGGTCAGGTTCAATGGGTCAGACTTCAGGTCCAGTGGGCTAGAGACCTTGGACTCAGTCAGAGGTCACTATATAGCCTGAGTAGACATCTGGAAGTGGCTAGGACCCTGGAGGAAACAAACCTGGCAAGGAGGTTAAACACACAAGAACCAAACAGTCACAAGAGGAGGATGGAGAAAAGATAATTTCCCTGCAGGGAATCAAAGATGACTATGGCCAGGTGAAAACATAGAAGGAAAAGAGCATATATGATTTCACCTCTTTATCCACCTGTCCTGTGGAGGGGGCAGGGCCTTTCTGGACAGAAACTGGAGGCCCTCCAAGGATTCACAGGGATGTTTCAGAGTCTCTGGGTACAAGTTAGGCAAGCCTGACAGACTTGTCCAGTGGTTTCTCCTAACCTACTGCTAGTTGGATGACTTTTGAACAGAATGGCTGGAGCGGCCACTGCCTGGAGGCATGAAGCCCATCAGGCAGCCACTGAGTCTACTTCTTTTGAAAAACAAGCAACTGGCCTGAGGTCAGGTCCTAAGGACTGGGTTAGGACTCCCAAAGCCAGTCCTCTCCTTTCATCCATATACAGAGAGAAAGGTTTTTCTAGATTGGGTAGAGCTAATGCTGGCTTGGTAGTCAATTTAGTTTTCAAAGTCTCAAAAGCTTGGTTGAGGCCCTACTCTAGAGGGAATGAGTCAGGGACTTGAGTAGAGTCATAAAAGGGCTTAGCAATAAGACCAAAATTAGGGAACCAGAGTCTACGAAATCCATCCATGCCTAGAAAAGTGCAAAACAGGGATAGACAAGATTGCCCTTTTCCTCTCTGAGGTTAAGGATCGAGGGGTGGGTGTTAGTTCATGGCCCAGCTACTTTACAGACTGGCACGTATTACTGGCCCCTTGACCCATCATGTCATGGGCGTCAAAGGGAGAACTAAGGGATGTTGTGAGACACGGCCCCTCCCTTGCCTATTTATCTGTTGTTTGAATGCTCCTTCCTTATGCTCTCCTCTTGTTCCACCCCCTTGTTGGGAAGGGACCTGATGGTGAAGTTGGGGAGCTTGTAATACAAATGTTCAAAGAGACCCTGTAGCCTCGAGTGCCCAAGAAATTAAGAGTTTCTGTGGCAGCAGCCAGAGAAGCCTCCCAGTGGGAGTACAAATAAGAAATTCATCCACATACCGAATTAAGCTACTACCAGCTAGTTCCAAATCCCTTAAATCTGTTCCCAAAGCCTGGCCGAATAAATGAGGTACTATCACGAAACCCTTGGGGCAAGACTGTCCATGTTAGCTGACATGAACTTGATTTCCCTGGAGTGTCCATTCAAAAGGCAAAAATAAATTGTGAGTCCATATGAAGAGGTATGCAGAAAAAGGCATCTTTGAGATCCAGGGTGGAAAACCATTGGATACCCCCAGGAATCTGAGTGAGTATAGTGTGTGGGCTAGGGACTATGAAGCGTATAGGATAATGATCAAAGATCATTTGAGCTCCAATAAGGGCCAAGGCCTGAACTAATCAAACAGAAGAAGCACCCCAACATAATAAACATTCTTTTCTTTGTTCTCTGAGTGAACTCAAAATGCCCTTTCCTGTGTCAGCAACTGAGATTGAACAGGAGCATTCCTCTGTTATGGCCACTAAGGATAAGATGCCTTAACCCAGACACTACCTTAAATAATGGGACTTTTCTTATCTTGGTATTTTACAGACATATACCATGTCCATAACATATGTCATGCTAATGGTAAAAGAAACACAGATATCATGGATCTATCATTTCAATGGACACTTTGACATTCTCCTATCTTATTGTATTTACAAGCTATTCAATTAAGAAAATTCCTTTGTCATGCTATGGTTAAACACATATGGAGACCATAAATCTGAGTAACACAGACATCCTGAGTCAGGGTTTAAATGTCTTCCTAAAATGGCTTGCTTCAGTCAGTTAAAGCTCTGACTCCATGTACATGCCGCTAACTTAAAGGAATAAATAATATGAATTTACTCATCACCTAGCTTTGTTGCCTCTTTAACCAACTTTCAGGTCGACAAGGAATAACAACTTCCTTAACAGCCTTGGGATCCTGAACCATTTGGTATTCTCCATTAGATTTTTTTACAGGAAGGATAGGGGTGTCACATGGGGATTGACAAGGGACAAGGATTTTATACTTAAGGAATTTTTCAATCAATGGTTGTAGTCCTTCCGAGGCCTCAGGCTTAATTGGATATTGATGATGATGGGGGACACATTAGGGTCTTGGAAGTGAATGATGGCTGGGGTGGCATGAGTAGCTCCCCCAGGAATTCCCTGATCCCAAACAATTGGCTCAATTGTCTCCCACACTTCCAGGGGAACATGGGGAGGTCTGATGCAAAGAGGAAAAAGGGAGATGCTTAACTAGAGAAAATTGGCTCCCCAACTTCACCATCAGGTCCCTTCCCAACAAGGGGGTGGAAAGAGCATTCAAACAACGGATAAATAGGCAAGGGAGGGGCCGTGTCTCACAACATCCCTTAGTTTTCCCTTTCACGCCCATGACCTGATGGGTCAAGGGGCCAGTAGGGCCAGAGTAATTGGTTAAAACAATCTATTACAGATCAGGTAACCTTACGTGAATTTTTGCCGAGGGCTTGGTGAGAGAGACACAGAAAGTGGGAGCTCTGCCAAACCCCAGGCTCCCCCGTCATTCCTCATCTTGAAAAGATTGGAGGACGGGGTACTGGGGGGCAGCCACACCACTTTTCCAACCTCGGGATCAGTTCTTCCTCCAATGTCGCTCCTGGTCACATCCTGGTCCCCAAGGCATCCATCCCAGGGGTTCCATGGCAGGGGGTGTGCCCTGTGGCATCAAAAGCAGGTTTCCCCACTGCCTGAGTCACCAGGAGCATCCTTGGGTCTTTTCCTGGCCATGGCAGCACCCAAGAATTGAGCATGTTTTAGCTGTGTGACACTTAACTCTGATTGCCTCACCAAAAAAGAAAAAAACAAACAAGAATTGAGCATGTTCTCTGTCTCTAGCCCTCTCCCTTCCTTCTCTTTCTTTTGCTGCCACTAGGTCTCTGTTGTTAAAAACTCCAAAAGCCATCTCCAATAATTAGGCCTGTTTGGGGTCCCATTGCCAATTTCTGTTTCCTCCTAGTATCTGGGGCAGACTGATTAATGAAATACATGCTAAAGATTGCTGCCCCTTCTATAGAGTCAGGATCTAAACTCGTATACTTCTTAATAGCTTCTACTAGCTGGTCTTGGAAAAGGGCAGAGTTTTCCTTTTCTCCCTGAGTAATTTCCTTAATATGTTGCAAATTTATTTGCTTTTGAAATGCCATTCTTAGGCCTTCTAAAAGGCAAATTACCATGTGGTTTCTCTTTCCCCTATTCTCACTCCTCTGATAATCTCATCTTGGGTCACTAATGGGAACAGCAGCTGTTCCTGGGGGGTATTTTGTGGGGTCACTGCTAGCTAAACAATCTCCAAATTTTGGGGCTTGTTCCCAGATTCTCCTCTTCTCCTCAGTGGCACAACAGGTGGAGGAGAGGATATGCAGATCACCCCAAGAAAGCTCAAATTGTAGGGACACGTCCCTGAAGCCCTCGGTAAACCTAGTGGGATCTTCTGAGTATCTCCCCAGTTGCTCTTTAACCTGAATGAGATCGGAAATGGAGAAGGGAACAGGGGCTCTAATTGTCCCATTAGGTGAGGCAGGAACTTCCCTTAGAGGAAAAAGCCCAGAAGGAGTCAGAGGAGGAGATACTTCAGGGACTTCCATGAGGGCAGGACCCAGGGCAGGAACCTGAGTAAGGGTCACCTCAGGGGTAGGGACCTGGGGAGGAGGTGCCAAGGTGAGTCCCTTGCTCGAGGCCTGAGTAGGGGTCGCCAAAGGGGGAGGAGTCAGGGGAGGAAATGCAGGATAGGAGACACGGAAGGTGAACAAGGCAGGAAACAAAGGGGTGGGCTAGAGGAAAAGGGAAGGAAACCCAAGGGAAAGAGGGGGTGGGCAAGGAGGTGGGGCATGGGAAACAAGGAGAGGCCATGGGAGAATGGGGAGCAGCAGTGGGAGTTGGGGTAGAATGAGAAACAGCAGGGGGAGCTGGGGGGAGAATGGGGAGCAGGAGGGGTCAGGAGAGAATGGGGTGGGGATAGGAGCTAGGGAGGTGGTGCGAACGGAGACTGGGAAGAGGGGGGTGCTATTGATAAGGATGGGATCTAGACCCCAAAGAGGAAAATCCCTGAACTTTTCCCACATGGCCAAATCTCTTTCGTTCGCCTGAGGATATAAACCCATCAACTGGCCTTGCTTTGTGGCTATACCCAATCTCCCAATTCTCTGTACCCTTAACCTAGCCTAGACCTCCCTATGTCCCCCGGCCACTTTCCACCCTTAATCCTAGCTAGGCTCCATTCTCCCTTGACCACCCCTGTAGTTCTATTGCCTCATAGACCACTTGGCCACTCCTAGATCCCTCCTATAGTCTTTCTGTATATAAGGTCCATCTTGTCTACATTAAGATGCTTGGATTCTTATAATCTAGCCCCTGCTCAGATTCTTAGAATCTAGCCAATATTTGAAGACTCCTAGATTCCTCAAGGGTCTGACAATATGGTGGATCTTTAATAAACCTTGTTTTTGGCAGAAAGAAAGCTTGAGTCAAATTCTTTTGGCAGGACCTGCGTGTCGTGATCTTGGGGCTCCAGCACCCCTCAACTCTAGACCTCATCACTATAGCCCTGGGAATCATAAGAAGAAGGTCATCCAAAAGATCCATTTGACCCCCATTACCCCTTTGTAGGGTCTTGAGAAAGCTCAACAAAAGTCATTATGTAGAGAATCTCTACCCATTTTCCTTCTCGACGACAATATAATTCTAACTGTAAGAGAGTATTATACTCTAATGTCCCCAAAATGGGCCATGCATCGTGATTTTCCAGGTGATACTGAGGCCAAATGGTGTTACAAAAGAATACCAACCTTTTCTTTTTAAGTTCTTTAGAGACACTAATTTTTTTCCAATTTTATAAAAGACAATCTAAAGATGAATTTTTGGGAATTGAAAAGGATTGACCCATTTTGAGCATGGTGGCTGGAAGTCCCTCCATCCTTAAAGGAAGATCTAAGAATAAGTCTTGGGAAACAAACCAAAAAAACAAAAAAGTACCTGAAGTTTTCCCAATTCAAACTAAGAGAATTGGGCATACACTTCCAGACAGGGCGTCCATCCTCTATGCTAAGGAAGGTGTGCCCAGGTCCATGGCCTCAAACAGAACTACCGGACTGAGAGTGTCAGACTGAGTTTGAGACAGCTTTGTAGCTATCTGACCTAATGGGACCTGAGAGGTCAGGCCAGAAAAGCACTTCCAAGCCAAGCCTTCCTAGGTGCTTGGAAATCCATCCCAACTGCAGGGCAAGAAAGGGATTAGGGAGAGGGGGGAGGCTTACATACCTTCCAGTCTTGGCTGGAGAAGATGAAGGTTAGGCAGTTTCCCAGTCAGACAGCCAAAATGATGAAGTTGAGGTTTAGAGGTGCTGAGACCCCAAAACAGCGACACCCAGGTCCTGCCCAAATGAATTTGACCCAAACCTTTCAGCTAAAGACAAGGTTTATTAAAGATTCACCATATTGGCCAGACTCTTAAGGAATCTGAACATTTGTGACATTCGTATTGACAAGTAGACAAGAGTAAATCTCAGCCATTGGCTAGATTTTAAGAATCTGAGCACTTTAATGGAGACAAGATAGACCTTATGTACAGAAAGACTGTGGGAGGGATCTAGGAGTGGCCAAGTAGTTTGGGGTGTCTGTGAGGAGGGGTCTAGGGAGGATCTGGATGGGAGTGATGGGGTCTAGATAGGATCAAGAGTGTGAAGTATCCAAGGCCATCCCGAGGTAACAGACAATGGAGGGCTAGATTAAGGGTAACAGAGAATTGGGAGATTGAGTGTAGCCACAATGAAAGGCCAGTTGAGAGGATTACTGGGATGATGCCTCAGGCAAACGCCAAAGACTTGACCAAGTGGGAGAAAACTCTAGGAGAGTTGGCAAGGGAGATTTCCCAGGGCCGGTACCCCTTCAGTATGTATAGGATCAACCCACCTGAAAGACAAAGAAGCTGAGGTTCAGAGAGAGTCATAGCCCTGGGAGGGGCCCCAGACTAGATGAGGCCCTGCAATCTTGTGGACAAATGTCCTTCCCCCAGACTGTGCATCTGACTCAGAGACCACACAGTCCAGGGCCAGAACTGAGGTCTTCAGAATGAGAGATGGGGAAGTGGGCTGGGGATGAATTGAATGGGACTTCCTCCAAGGTTTCATCTCTCTGTGTATTGTCCCCCATTAGAGCTGGAGCCCCAGTATTTGTCTCTATGGTGCCTAGGATAGGACTTGGCACAGTGTCAGCTCTCACCTTCTCATTGACTCAGATTCATCAGCAGGGCTCAATAAAGGCCCTTCGAGCCATACCAGATCTAAACCTATATAATAAAGCAGCAATCATCAAAATAATCTGGCATTGGCTAAGAAATGGAAGGGTGGATTGGTGGACTGGGTTAAGTATACAAGACACAGTAGTCAATGACTATAGTAATCTACTGTTTGATAAACCCAAAGACTTCAGCTTCTGGAATAAGAACTCACCATTTGACAAGAAGTGCTGGGAAAACTGGAAAAGAGTATGGCAGAAACTAGGCATAGACCAACATCTTACACAATTTACCAAGATTAGGTCAAAATGAGTACATGATTTAGACATAAAGGGTGATACCATAAGCAAGTTAGGAGAGCAAGGAATAGTTTGCCTGTCAGATCTATGGAGAAGAGAAGAATTTATGACCAAACAAGAGCTAGAGAACATTATGAAATGCAAAATGGATAATAATTTTGATTACATTAAATTAAAAAGTTTTCGCACAAAACCAATTCAACCAAGTTTAGAAGGAAAGCAGAATGCTGGGAATCAATTTTTACAGCCAGTGTCTTTAATAAAGGCTTCGTTTCTCAAATATATCAAAAAATGAATCAAATTTATAAGAATACAATTTATTCCCCAATTGACAAATGGTCAAAAGATATGAACAGGCAATTTTCAAAAGAAGAAATTAAAGCTATCTATAGTCATATGAAAAAATGCTCTAAATCACTATTGATTAGAAAAATACAAATTAAAACAACTATGAGGTATCACTTAACTCCTATCAGATTGGCTAATATGACAGAAAAGGAAAATGATAAATGTTGGAGAAGATGTGGGAAAAGTGGGGCACTAGTGCATTGTTGGTAGACTTGTGAACTGATCCAACCATTCTGGAAAGCAGTTTGGCACTATGCCCCAAGGGCTATAAAACTGTCATAACCTTTGATCTAGCAATACCACTTCTAGGGCTCTATCCCAAAGAGAATATTAAAAAAAGGGGAAAAGACCCAGATGTACAAAAATATTTATAGCAACTCTTTTTGTGGTGACAAAGAATTGGAAATTGAGAGGATACCCATCAACTGGGGCATGTCTGAACAAGTTGTGGTACACGAATGTAATGGAATACTATTGTGCTATAAGAAATGATGAGCAGGCTGACTTCAGAAAAACCTGGAAAGATTTGTATGAACTGATGATGAGTGAAGTGAGCACACAATAACAGCCACATTGTGCGATGACTAATATTGACAGACTTGACTCTTCTCAACAATGCAAGGATCTAAGACAACTCCAAAAGACTCATGATGGAAAATGCTATTCACCTCCAGAGAAAGAGCCATGGAGACTGAGTGTAGATCGAAGCATACTATTTTCATTTTTTTGTTTTTGTTTTTTTCTTTCTCATGTTTTTCCCTTTTGTTCTGATTCTTCTTTCATAACATGACTAATGTAGAAATATGTTTAATATGACCATATATGTATAACCTGTATCAGATTGCTTGTTCTCTTGAGGAGGGGAGAAGGAAGGGAAGGAGGGGAAAAATCTGGAGCTCAAAATCTTGCAAAAATGAATATTCAAAACTATCTTTACATGTAATTGGGGAAAGAAATAAAATACTATTTAGTGCAAAAAAAAAAGTCTACCAGAAATAAAATCAACTACTTTGAAAGAAAAAAAAAAGATGCCCCTCTCCATCCTCTTTCCCCTCTTCTCCTGCCTTAGAAGGGGTGGGAAATCTGCTCCCTGACCACCACGCATGGGTGACACCCATCTGTCACTAAGTGGCACGCTCTGAGCCTTGCTCATGCTTGTCAGTACAAAGGCTCAGTGAGAGAGAGCTGAGGTTACATGGTTTTCTTTGATGCTGAGGGGACAGCAACAGGACAGATGCCATGAGACCACAGGCCTGGTGGTGACCACCACCGCCCCTGAAGAGTATACCCAGGCAGCTTTCAGAGAGAAGATGGAGAGCTGGCCTCAGAACCAGAAAACTTTGGCTGCAGGAACCCTCAGGGCTCTTGCCAACTCTCTAAGATGGCAGATTACAGAGGAAATGCCAACCGGCCCTGGTGAAGGGTGCCCTCATTTGGGAGCTCCGAATATCATACATAGGTCTAGTTCCTGTCCTCATAGGAGACATAAACATGGATGCCTTGTGCCTCACCACTCAACCTTTACATTGGAGCCCCCTCTTCCTGGGGACACTGCATGGATTTGTGGGAGAATGCTCCTTCTTTTTGGAAGGGCTATTTGGCTGCCCCTTCTGAGTAATTCCCTTTTCTTTCTTACTTTTTTTTGGAGAAGCAATTGGGATTAAGTGACTTGCCCAGGGTCATAAAGCTAGTAAGTGTCAAGTGTCTAATCTGAGACCAGATTTGAACTCAGGTCCTCCTGACTCCAGGGCCAGCGCTCTGTCCACTGTGCCACCTACCTGCCCCAGTAATTCCCTTTTTTTTTTTTTGCTAGGCAATGGGATTAAGTGACTTGTCCAGTGTTACACAGCTAGTTAAGTGTCACGTGTCTGAGGCCAGATTTGAACTCAAGTCCTCCTGACTCTAGGGCCAGAGTTCTATCCACCGTGCCATCTAGCTGCCCCTGGAATTCCCTTTTCAAAAGGCTCCTGTGTCTACTTGTTCAAGCTCAAGGTTGGTCCAGAAATCGCAGCTCTTGGAACCCTGAGAACAAGTCAGCTGCTCTTCCAGGTACCCCAAAACAAGGAGGGGGCAGGAGGTGACTAGTGTTGTCCAGCCGCCTCGAGATCGGGCACATCTTCACTCTGATGAGGAGTCTACCTGGACGGGTCTGAGCTGGCATCTTCTGGAGCCACCCTCTTCCCTGTATGGTTGGTGACCTCCAGGACCCCTCAGAGGCAGGAGAACTCAGACGTGGTAGGGGATTACCAGAAACTGATCCCCCAGCCCCCACCTGCCACACCCCGGCCCAAGCTCCCAGGAGCTTCTCCACCACCTCCCTCCTCCAGAGCCATGGATTGGGCCCCCGAGCCTCTGTCTGGGGCCAGCAGCTATCATGACTGCAGTCACAGATACGGGGCTAGGAGGGACCTCAGACTGTCCAGCCTGGTGCCTTTATTTAACTGAGCAGGAACCTGAGGTAATGTGACTTTCCGAAGGTGCCCCAGGCACTGAGCAGCAGAACCCAGATTCCAGATGAAATCCTCCGACTGGGTAACTCAGACTCCTCTCCCCCCATTTCCAGTGCAGGCTGGCCTTGGAGCCTGGCAATGGTTTGCAGGTGTTTGTTCATGGGACAGCATGGGACAGCCACCCAGAGCTGAGGCTCACTCACCTGCCTTCCTGGGAGAGCAGAGGAGAGATCTGGACGTGGGAAAGTGAGGGGCCCCGGCAGGGAGCAGGACAGCAAGAACCAAGAAGCAAATGGCCTGTCAGAGCCTTGAGCCCAGAGGGGTGCAGAGGGAAGAGCGGTCAGTGAAGGTGAGAGGGCACGAGCTGCCCGCGATGGCCTGCGCTCCGAAGCGTGGGTCCTGGGGCCAGGCTTCTCCTTTGGCAGAGTGAGGACTCTGAGAAAAAGCAGAGGCAGCCTTTGGGGGAGGGCAGAGAGCCAGGACTGTCCCTCGTGGAGCGACCCCTGGGCCCCAGCTCAGCAGTCATGCAAAGGGACCCCAGCTCCCAAATGACAGGGACAGTTTGGGGACCCAGGGAGGCCCCCTGTTTGGGGGTGCTCATGCTCTGAGCATTGCTCATGCTTGTCAGTACAAAGGCTCAGTGAGAGAGAGCTGAGGTTACATGGTTTTCTTTGATGCTGAGGGGACAGCAACAGGACAGATGCCATGAGACCACAGGCCTGGTGGTGACCACCACCGCAACACTGCTGAGAAGCACGAACATTGACATAGCATTTCAAGGCTCCCAAAGCATTTGACATGTCTCATTCACAACAACCCTATAAGTGTTATTATCCCATTTTAAAGATGAGGAAACTGAAGCACAGAGGAGCTGAGTGTGAATTACCCAAGGTCACATAGCTAGCATGTGTCTAAGACAGGATTTGAACTCTGACCTTCCGAATTCCAAGCCTAGCATTCTAGCCATCAAGCTTTTGTTGTTCAGTCGTTTTTCAGGAGTGCCTGACTCTTTGTGACCCCATTTGAGTCTTCTTGGCAGAGATACTAGAATGGTTTGCTATTTCCTTCTCCAGTTCATTTTACGATAAGGAAATTGAGGCAAACAAGATTACATGACTTGACCAGGGTCACACAGCCAGTAAGTGTCTGAAGCCAGATTTGAGCTCACACACATCTTTGGGCAGCCAGGGGAAATGAGGAGATGTCTGGACACTGGATGGGGCTCAGCTGTCACAGAATTAAAGCAGAACTTCTTATCCTGGGCTCCATGGAGAGATTTCAGGGGTCTGTGAACATAGAAAAAAAATCACCCCTTTATTTTCAGTACCCTTAGCTGAAGTTGGCACGATCCATAGTGGCCTCTGCTGGCCTCTCTCCACTCCGGGATGTTCCTCCTCCTCTCTCAGTGACCCCCAGCCCCCCAGGGTCCGTCAGAGTGTTCCATAGGAAGATCTACCCCAGAGTGGGCAGAGGCTGGCTCAGAGGCCTACGTGTCCAGGTGAAAAAGGAAACCTCTATTGAGTGTCCCCCTGGGAGAGGGAAGGAGCGCAGGTCCTCAGCTCAGCACCACCAGTACAGAAACTGATGGACAGAGGGGCTGGCTTGGACTGTGGGACCCCAGGGGAAAACCCTGGGACCCTGGGGCCTTAGCCCGAAGACCTGAGATGGAAAGAAAGTGGCCAGCGGGAACAGAGGTCAGGGTACAGAGGACCACGCCAGGTAGGCAGGAGCCATGACTGTAGCAAAGTGTCCACTGGGCCCAGGCTTGGAAAGGGTGGGGGGAGCCCAGAGTCCGAGGCCCCATGTGAGGGCAGGACAGTGAGATCCCGACTGGGACGCAGACTGGCCGCCCCGTGGCAGCAGAGGGTCTAGAGTCCGCTCTCTGGGTGGCCTAGTGCTCTTTCTACCATCCCACCCCCGTCCCTGGGCCCCAGGCCAGTCACGGGGGCCCAGGGTAGGAAGGGGCCTTTGCCCCCGAAGGCCCTCGGGGTCCAAAATCAGCTTCCTAGATCTGCCATTCATGGTGAACCTCCTCCCTCCCAGTTTTTGCTTCTCTCCATCTCCCCTGCTTGCTGCTCCTTTCCCACCTCCTGCTTGAGGAAAGGTGGGCACAGGGTTAGCTGGGGAAGGGCAGCACCTGGGGTCTTGTGCTTGACCTTCTCCTTGTGAACGGGAGCAGCAGGTGGCGCTGAAGAGCTAGGCTGGCTGAGCCAGCGGGATGGCTTGCTCCCCTTCCCTTCAGAAGCCCCAGAGTCTGTTAAAGGCCAGACAGCTACAGCCTTGGGGCTCAGGGCACTGGCCGGGAGCACTTTGGGCTGGAGCCATCAGGGAAGGCTTCTCGGAGGAGGCAGCACGTGAGCTGAGCGTCGAACCAGGGCAAGACTCAAGGGTGGTACTAGATGAGCCAGCAGTGGGGTACACCCTCCACCAATCAGCAGGATTCAGGGGGATGGGGCCTGACTGGACCAGAGGAAGGGTCGAGCAAGAGGAAGGAAAGGCAGGAGGAGCCAAGCCTCGAATGCCAGGACCACACATTCATCTTTTCTCTGGGGAGATTTTCTGAAGGGGAAATTTTCTGTAAACAAGCTTAAGAGTGGGCTTCCTCCCACTGGCTCCTTCCCAGGACTGTTGTCAGGAAAAGGCTTTGGAGCCCTGAAAGAGTCCAGTGTCGGGGTGCTCTGGTTCTTATCCTCAGCCAGGGAACCCTAAGAATCAGCTGGTTGTCTTGGAAGTAAAAGACAGAGAAGGAGGGAGAGAGAGGGGGAGAGAGACAGAGAGACAGAGACAGAAACAGAGAGAAAGGGAGGAGAGAAGAAGAAGAAGAAGAAGAAGAAGAAGAAGAAGAAGAAGAAGAAGAAAAAGAAAGGAGAGGAGAGGAGAGAGAGAAGAAAGAGACAGGGGAGAGGGAAAGAGGAAGGGAAAGAGATGAGAGAGTTACAAAAAGAGGAAAGAGACAAAGAGACAGAGAGGGTATTGAGCAAAACTGTAATTAGGCAAAATGCTTGGGTCCTTCCTCTAGGACACGGACATCCAGAGATAAACCTGTTTTAGAAATATTGATTGAGCAGCTATATGGAGGCTAGATTGGTGAGAAAAGGTGGGAGGAAGGGAGGAAACAAACATTTATACAATGCCTACTTTGAATCGATCAATAAACATTAAACATCTACTAAGTGTCAGGCAATGTGCTTTTACAAACATATTATTTGATCCTCACAACAACCTTTACAGGTGGGTGCTATTATTATCCCTATTTTCCAGAAGAGGAAACTGAGGCAGAAAGAAATTAAGTGACTTGCCCAGGGTCACCCAGTTAGTAAGTGTCTGTGGCCAGATTTGAACTTGGGTCTTCCTAACTCCAGGCCCAGGACTCTACTGAAGCACAGAGAGAGATTCATTAGTTGTTCAGAACAATAGTGAAGCCCGGGGTGCTGAGAGATTATGCTACAGTGGTCAGTCTGAGAGTGGAGCAGTGCGAAAGTGTGGGAAAGATGGTATAGGGTCAAATGAACAAGGCCTGGCCTCTGATTGGCTACAGCAGAGAAAAAGGAGAGGCCAGAGTCGGGAACGCTGGAGCCCAGCAAGATGGAGGTGGCCTCTCACGGCAGGTTGGGAGTCTGCCGGGACAGAGTTGAAGCTGTTGCCTCCAGCCAGGACTTGCTTGGTTCTGGCCCTGAGGGCATTGGTGAGCACCTGAGGCCAGGCCCCAGGAGAGGGAAGATTGTGTCCTATGGTCTTATGAGAAACTGGACCCCAAGAGCTTAGCACCCTCTGAACCCTCAACTCAGAGCACAGATGGTGAGTGCTGTTGGGGTGGGGTTAAGAACAGCCCCTCCCGGTGCAAAATCCCTTAGTTTTTTCCGAGGGGCCCTTGCAGCCCAGACCCCGACATTGCATCAGGGCAGCTGTGGCTTCCACCACCGTCTAGGTGGTCAAGCTGTCACTGAGGGTCTGGGGCTGTGGGTGACCTCCGCAAGCAGAGTTGAGATCACCCTTGTCCTGTGTCTCCCGCCAGAGGCAGGCTGAGGCTTACTGCAGGAAGAGCTGGTGGGGGCACTGGGCCCCTCCCATGGTAGAGCCTCTGGAGATGGGGAGTGGAAAGCTGCTGCGGGCTCCTCCTGGTTAGTTCCACCTAAAAAAATAAGGAAGCCACACCTCAGTCTCAGTGAGGGGAATGATGTGACCCAAGACCATAGGAGACAGAAAGAGAGGAGGTAGGCTGGATGGAAGAACCCACAGAGATGGTAAGGAAGGAGCAGCCAGGAGAAAGGGGGATGTGATGGGAAGAGAATGGGGGAGGGGCAGGCATCAGACACTTATTCCTGAGCCTCAGTTTCCTCTTCTGTCATGGCAGGAAGTTGAACTAGACAATCTCTGAGCCCTTCCAGCTCTGACACTGACTTATTTTCAGGCCTAATTCTGTTCTTTTATTTCTTTCCATACCCTCCCTTGACCACTGAAGGTCTTTTGGGAGTGGAAGGGGAGAGGAGAGGGAGATTTTGGGGCACTGCCTCCCCCTGGACTCAGCTGGAAGCTTCCCTGTCTTACTCCCCCTTCGCCCAAATACTCAATACGTTTGTGAGCCATGGAGGCCCCGTGAATACATAGCGTTGATGAAGCCCCTGGATGAGGCAGTGAGGCACAGTGGAGGGTGCCCTGGCTCTGGAGTCTGAGGATTTCCTACCTGGGTGACCTCTCTGGGCTTCAGCCTCCTGCTCTGAGGCCCCTCCCAGCTCCCTACTGATGAGCCCAAGGGACCACATCCATTAGCCTCCCCAACTCCACTCCCTCCAGTTCTGCCGCACCAAGGAGAACATTTGGGGAATACTTCTGGACCTCTGGATGATGGTGGGCTTCGAGCTCACAACATCATAGACCCTCTGGGTAGAAAGGAGCAGAGAGAAGCCCCACACCTCCTACTCTTCCAAGATCAAGGAGCCAGAGCTGGGATCCCAGAGTCAGGACCCCAGGATCAGACTGACAACCTGGCACCTTTTTGCCCAGGGAGCATTGCCTGGGGCGCCCTCAAAGCCCATCCTTAAGTTTGGACATAGTGGGTGGGGATGGCTATTGGTGATGGGGGTGAGGAGCACAACCCAAGAGTGGTCACTGGGGAGAAGAGGTGGGCCACCCCAGAGTTTCCTGTTTAATTCTTCTTGGTGGGTGTGTGAACCAGAACCACCTCAGACTCACCATTTCCTGGAGCCACTCCACCTGAGATCTTGAAAGCTGTCAAACCTCCACCTAACTCATCATCCTCCCTACTTTCCTTTCAACTGTGATCTATTAGAAAGTCAGGAAGATGGGGAGGGTTGGGGTAAAGATAATGAGTCACCTTGGGACATATTGAGCTTAAGGTAGCTATGGGAGGTCCAGTTCAAGAAGTCCAGTGGGTGGTTGGAGATGTGACTGGAGGTCAGCAGAGCCGTTAGGAAGAGGTAAGGAGTTCTGAGAATCATCCATAGAGAGATGGTCATTAAATCCATGGGAGCTGATGAGATCACCCAGTGAGGGAGTCTAGAGGGAGAAGAGAAGAGGACCCAGGACAGATCCCTGAGGGCATGACCTGAGTGAGGATCCAGAGCAGTCAGAGATGGAGGAGGAGAACCAGGAGAGATAGAGGGGTCTCCAAAAACCTAGAGGGAAGAGGGCATCCAGGAGAGAGTGACCAGCAGTGTCAGAGGCTGCAGAGAAGTCAAGAAGAATGAGGATGGAGAAGAGACCATTGATAACTCTGGAGTGAGCAGTTTCAGAGCAATGATGAGGTTGGAAGCCAGACTGCAGGCACCTAAGAAGAGGAAAGCAACTGTTTGAGCCTCTTGTGGGTGACCATGCCAAGGCACATAGCCGGGAAAGAGAGGAAGACAAGAGCTGGCCAAGATGGACTGATTACGGGAGAGGCTTTTCGAGGACAGGGAGACATGGGCATATTTGTAGGCTGTGCAGCAGCAGAAAAGATCAGAAGAGACCGAAGGAAAGCGAGGGGGGCTGACTGAGGAGGTGATCTGTGGAGAAGATGGGATGGAATGGGATCCCTTGTGCATGGAGAGGGCTTGGTCCAGGCAGCCAAAATCAGCCACAAAAGAAGGGTGCCAGGGTCTCAAGAGGGGGACAGTGTAAGTTCATCAAGGGGTCAGGTAGGGAAGGGGTGAGAGTGTAGTTGGTGCACGAGAAGAAAAAAGGAAGAGAAATAAGCATTTACTTGTGCCAGGCACCTGCTAAGACTTTATAAAGATTATGTAATTGGATCCACACCATAACCCGAGGAGGTAGGTGCTGTTATCTCCACTTTACAGATGAGGAAACTGAGGCAGACGGAGGTGAATTGACTTGCCTAGGTAACACAGCAAGTAAGTGTTTGAGGCCGCATTTGAACTCAGGCCTTCTTTACTTCCGGTCCAGACCTCTATCCACTTGAACGCCTGGTTTCGAGCGCAAAGGCCTGGGAAAGGGCGACTCAAGTCCCTGCGTGGTGTGGACGAAGGCTGGGGTCAGGGGCGCAACGAGAACAGAAGGCGCTCAGAGAACGGAATCCAGAGTTCATCCGCACGGAGGTGGCGGCGAGATCAGGCGGACCGTCAATGCGTGTTGCCGACGAGGTCACCAGGGCTGAAAGCGCTGAGGGCGTCCGCGCGACAGTCAGAATGTGCGCGGTGGCCTCCAAGATGGGGCAGGAGCTGGGGAGGAGAGGGACTGTGAGCCAGGCACCAAGCCCACGGAGGAAGGAAGGGGAGAGACCTGGGGGTCCCCGGCCAGCGATTCCCAGCATCTAGATTGCGGGTAGATGTGGATTGAACGAACCCCAAAGAACGAGAAAGCCAGAAGGAGGGTCTGGAGGGCCAGCAGGGAGAGGCTAGGACCATCCCACCTCCCCAGCCAGGGAGTCAGGAGGAATAAAGGAAAGTGTAATGAGGGGGGAGGGACCCAGCTCTCAGCAGAGCCAGAAGGGGCGGGCAGATCTGAAGTGGAACATTGGGGGAGGGGAGAAGGAGGAGGGAGGGGGAGAGACCGGATGGAGGTGGGGGCGGGATGAGATGGGAATGCGGAACCTCTTTGGGCATTGGCAGCTGAGGGTTCAGAATCACTGAGGTGGGGTGCGATAGAGGAAGGCAAGCTCCCTAACCACTGAGCGGCCATTCCAAACTGACGATCAGTGAGTGGCTGTAGTCCTGGACACTCTCCCCTTGGTGGATTTGCACGACGCTGGCCCCTAGTTCCCCTCTCTCTACCCTTCTCTCTACCTGCTCCTCAGTGTGCTTTGATGGCCTAGAGTCAGGAAGACCTGGGCAAACCACTTAACCTCCCTCTACCTCAATTTCCTCACTCCTAAAATAGAGATAATAATAGCACCTCCCCCTATTCCTCCCCCATCTCAGGGTTGTTGGGAGGATCGAATGAGATCATGTTAATAAAACTCCAGGTTCACTGCTCTAACCACTGCACTATCTGGCTGCCTACATGTGAAAACCGTGAAAGATTGATTCTTCACCTGTCTGCCCCTGATCTGGGCCTCAGAGGAAAGAGAAGGACTTCCCTAGGCACCCAGAGGCCAGAAGGGGCCAGTGGAACCCAAACCTGCTTTGCCTTCATGGGACAAATGGCTCTGAGTCATCCATCTGGAGGTTAGAGGCTCATGTCCCCACTGCCAGTGATTCCAGTAATCAGCTGGGGGACCCTGGTTTAGCACTCAGGAAGCCTTTCTGGTGCCTGGGGTGGGGGGAACGGCACAGGGAGGAGTAATGGGCTGGCTGCTCCCCTAGGAACTAGGGCTGGGGGCTATTCTAGTAAGGTCTCAGCTCTAGAGGGGGCATGGGAGACAGAGGAGGAAGCTGAGGCCCAGGAGGTCCTCACTCTGCCAACAAGAAGGCCTGTCTGGCAGCAGTGCCTCAGTTTTATCATCTGTAAGATAGATAGACTCCTGTAAGATGGTCCTTGCTATTGGGAGAGGACTCAGCCTCAGGGTCTTTGCTGAGTCTGGGAGTCGGTAGGGGATGATGCAGCTGTGGCAGTCAGCCACACAAGGGCCGGTGCCATTCGGGCACCAATAACTCAAAGCAGATGCTTGTCTGTGGGCCCCCTTGTGGGCAGCCGGGCAGCCAGCAGGGACCCTGACTGTAGATTTGCAGCTCTGGTGCATTGAGTCACACTTCACATTAAGCCAGACGAGGCCTGTCACAACATGGGCATCTGGTGGCAGATGGCTGGCCCATCCCCCATCCTGTATCCCCCTCCCCTCGATTTCCTCCCTTCTGCAGAGCTGGGGCCACTCACACCCTATAACTCAGGGTCCCTGTGGTACAACTTAGTTAGGCCCTGGGCTGGACACTAAGGTCTGTCGTCTCTGGATTTAGGAGAGCCTAGCCTAGAGTCAGGCACGCATGTAGGTGCCCTATGCATGTTTGCAGGACTGAATTGAAATGAATCTTGTTGACCCTGCACACAGATGCCCTAAAAAACCCTGACCCAGGGAATGCTGGCAAATGTTTAACAATCAGCTCTCTGGGAAAGACAAATATATGCATTTTCAGTTCTTTTTCAGTTCAATGAACTTAATATGACCACTTTCTTCATCACTTTTATAGGTCATGACAATTAGCCAAATAATCCATCAGGCCCCGATTTATAGCCTTTGCTGATTTCAAAGGTATAAATGCTCCCACTGAACATTTAACCATCTGCCCTCTGGAGCCAGTCCTGAGCACCTTCCTGGATGGACAGGAGTCAGGGCCACACACACCAGAGAGGGAATCATGCCTAGGGACCCTGGGTCTCCGAGCTTTGCAGAACCTACAAAAACCCTCTGCCCTTCCATGATGCTTTGGCATGCTGCCAAAGGTGGGCTGGTCTGCCTGCACAACCTCTGAACCAGAAGGCATGGGAATAGCTGGTCCAGTGCCTACCAGGACAGCATCCTTGAGAAAGGGACTTGTCCCCTCCACCTGAAGACCTCCATTGAGGGCTGGGGGTGGGGGCAGAGCAAGGATAAAAAGACCACACCCTCAAGGGCTTATTATAATTGCAAAAGTAGATGGGGCCCTGAAGTGAGTAACCCTGGCCCAGGGGTGTCCATCCATCCCCAAACCTGCTGCTGACACAGAGATGACCTGGAATGTGAGATTTAGGGGACCTGAGTTCAAATCCCTGTTGTGCTAGTCCTGGGGGCCTAGGGCACCCCCAGTCCTGTCCACCCCACTTAGTAGGAACAACACTCTTAGCTTGGCTCTTTCCCCTCCCAGCTGGAGGTTTCCTTTTACGAACAGAGAAAACAGCAAGGTGTGGTGGAAGGAGACCTGCTGGGCCTCAGTTTCTCAATCCTTCCAGCTCTGGATCCCAGCTCTCATCTTCTGGATCACTGCCAAAGAGGCAGTGCCCTGGAGCTCAGCACCCAGGGAGTGCCAGCAGCCCAAGACATCTGGGAATAGAGTGGCTGATAAGAGGGGGATTGCAGGGATGTCTTTGCTGGTGCAGGATTCTCTTGCTTTGCCCATGCTTGGATCTGAGTCACAGTTTTGGGTGGCAGTCCTGGGTTGAGGAGGAGTGCTGGCATGGTGGAGCTTGTAGTGGTGGTGGAGAGGAAATCCTCCTCACAGTTCCAAGGCAGAAAAGAGTGCTTGTGGTCACTCATAGACCAAAACACAGGCCAGGAAAGGAGTAAACACCTCATCCCTTATCATAGCACCTTGGAAGAACTGAAAATTTACAGGTCCCTAGAAGTATCTCTGGAAACAGCTGCACAAAACCCCCAAAGTTTGGGACAGGTCATTTTCCACACTGGAAGCAGACCCCTACCTTAACAAAGAGTTTAAAACTCAAGTAATTGGCCAGAATCATGAGCAAGCAGTGCAAAGAATCAGACCATAGAATCTTACTTTGGTGACAAAGAATAGCGAAACATGCAACCAGAAGAAGACAACACAGTCAAAGCTCCTACATCCAAAGCCTCCAAGAAAAATATGAATTGGTCCCAGCCCGTGGAAGAGATCAAAAAGGATTTTGAGAAGCAAGTAAAAGAAGCAGAGGAAAAACTGGGAAGAGAAATGAGTGATGCAAGAAAATCATGAAAAACAAGTCAACATCTTGCTAAAGGAGACCCAAAAAAATACTGAAGAAAATAACACCTTAAAAAATAGCCTAACCCAAATGGCAAAAGAGGTCCAAAAATCCAATGAGGAGAAAAAGAGGAGTGAGCAGTGAGAGAGAACACG
Source organism: Vombatus ursinus (assembly GCF_900497805.2). Classification (NCBI taxonomy): domain Eukaryota; kingdom Metazoa; phylum Chordata; class Mammalia; order Diprotodontia; family Vombatidae; genus Vombatus; species Vombatus ursinus. The sequence goes on from NW_020950172.1 coordinate 293,894, forward strand.
GAAAGCCTCCATTCACTCAGCTATGGAGCAGGGCAGGTGGGAAGGCCCCAGGAATGCCAGCAAAGCTGAGAGAGCTCTTCTCCAGTGTCCAAGGGGAGTACCAGACTGGAATTCTGTTTGTCCAGCTCAGCGCTTCTCCTGACACCCCACAGAGGCATGGCAGCCCTTGGTTTACTCTCCCCAGCTCAGCTCCCTCCCACTAAAGACTGGCCACATTAAAACAAACAAACAAACAAACAAACAAACAACTATATCACAAATAGTAAACCCTTTTATTGCAACAAAGAGCAGATGGCAGTTCTATAAATTAGAATATACTGGGGAATAATGCACAAGGGGGAATGAGCTCAGAGCAAGATCTCAGCTCCAATCAGGAGATAGACACAGAGACATCAGAGAGGAAGAAAGGAGATTGACAGAGACAGACACCCATAAAGAGATGGAGGCAGAGAGACACCCAAAGAGAGACACACAGAGAGACAGACAGAGAGATACATAAAGAGACAGAGACAGAGAAAGACAGAAACAGAGAGAGACACAGAGACAGAGAAAGAGACATCAGAGAAAAAGAGAGAAGGACGGAGATAAAGACAGAGAGACAGAGAAGAATGTGCTTGGACGCTTACACTCGGACCCCAATTTCAAGATCATATTTCTCCCTAGCCTCAAAACACTATCCCTGACAGTTTTCTCCCCAGCCCAAAGACCCTATCTCTGGCAATAACTCATGAGTGGGCCCCGTGAGGTAAACTGTCTTTCCCTGTTACAAAAACAAGCTGACCTCTGTGGAATTTCCCTTGTATCTTGTATCAACAAAACTATCACGTACTGATTCCTACAGTATCGTATACAATCCAGAAGTCAAGTTATGACATCAACTCCTGAAGCTATCTTGTTACAGACATAACAAACCAAAAATACACCCCTACACCCCTTAGGAATCTTCTCTCCCCACCCCGCCCCCTGTTTCCAGTAGTGAATGACACCTGTGGCCCTTAGCATACTTAGCACATAATCCACTGCTTTTCCTATAGAAGCTTTAGCATCATTCCTTTTAGGTGGCAGAATCCCTTACAGAGCTCTGCCCACCATATTAGCGTTATAATACACTTTTGCCAACTTGACTTAAAGAATACTTGAGTCCATGAATTCATTTCAGAGGACCTTACTTTGGTCCTTGAGAGGTCCCTGGACCTCTCAAACCACATCAGAGGGACACACAGAGCGAGACAGAGACAGAGAAAGACAGAAACAGAGACACAGAAAGATAGACAGAGACAGAGACAGAGAGACAAAGGCACAGAGAGACAGAGAAAGAGACATCAGAGAGAAAGAGAGAACAGAGACAGACAAAGACAGAGACACAGAAAGACAGAGAGGCACACAGAGAGAGATAGAGACAGAAAAAGACAGAGACAGAAAGACAGAAATGGAAACAGAGAAAGACACAGAGAGACAAAGACAGAGAGACAGAGAAAGAGACAAAGGGACAGACAGAGACAGAGACAGAGAGAGTACCACTCAGCCAAGGGCAGGTCCTGAACACCCAGCACAGTGGCCTGCTCCTATGTGCCTGCAGCTCTGGGGAGATGGGAGATGATGATGCTTGTCTGGCTTCACAGTTTCTCTTGAAATTCTCTGACTATGGCCTCTTAATCCTGTCCCACCCAGCCTCACGCCAGCACAGAGGGTGCTGCTTTGCTCCTCTCCCTGATGAGGATCACCTTCCTCTGTGGAGGCCACACTCAGGCAGCCTGGCAAACCCAGCCCCAAACTGGGCAGTAGTAGGTTTATATATATATTCGGGGGAAATAGGGACAGAGGAGAAGAAGGTCAGACAGAGTCAGAAGGTCAGAAGGAACCTCAGACATTACCTGGTCTGTCACCCCACATTTTTTTCTATTATTACAAAACACAATTTGTTGAAGTTTTTGGTTTTTATATTACAGTTGCTACACACACACGCACAAGCATGCACACGCATAATACATACATTCACATATACACATACAAATACATTCACACATACACTGAATTCTCTCAGTCTATGACCCCATTTCTCAGAGCAGAAATCTAAAGCCCTGGGAAGGCTTGCCCAGCTAGAAAGAGCCAGAGCCAGAGTCAGCCCTGAAACCCACATTGCCTGACTCCTGGTCTGAGGTTCTTTTGAGTACTTTTCTCCAGTGACGGGGTGTGTTTGTGCTGGCCCTGGTTCCTCTCACAGTCACCTTCCCTAGTAACTCCAGGATGCAAAAAAGCCAACTGGCTGATTTGTGATCCAAAATCCCAGAATCCCAAAGCCAGGTACAAGGCCCTTGAGGCAGCTTGTCTGAGCCATAACTGAACAGGAATGCCCTCTACAATATCGCTGACAACTAGTCACCTAGCCTCTGCTTAAAGATCTCCAATGATTATGGGGAGCTCACTACCTTCCACTTTGGTCAATCAGTCAGTCAATAAGCATTTGCTGAGCACCTACTATACTCTAGACAGCTAGGTGGTGCAGTGGATAGAGTCAGAAAGATTCATCTTTCTGAGTTCAAATCTAGCCTCAGACATTTACTAACTGTGTGACCCTGGGCAAGTCACTTAACCTTGTTTGCCTCAATTTCCTCATCTGTAAAATGAACTGGAAAAGAAAATGGCAAACCACTCCAGTATCTCTGCCAAGAAAAGCCCAAGTGGGGTCACAGAGAGTTGGACAAGACTGAAATCTATCCTGAAAAACAACTGAACAACAATAGCAAAAAATGTCGTAGGCAGTGTGTCAAATGCTGGGGATCAAAATAAGACAAAGAAAGATAGAACCCACCTTAAGACAATATACAGCAGGAAACTGGAAAGGGAGTAGCTAGTGAGGAGACAGGAGGACGTGAAGCCCAAACCAAGCAGAGCCTTTGAGGGTAAATGCAGAGTTCCCTGGAAAGTTCTGAGCCCTCTACAAAGGCTTCCATCTTCCACAGGGAGGGAAGCTGAGGGAGGCTGAGCAGATGTGCAGTAGAGCTGAGACAGCTTTCCCTGGAGGGGGTCCATGCAGTCTAAACTGAGCAGTCACCTGACTTCTTGGAGCTGGCTGTAGCATCCTCCCCACAATCCGGGCTCCAAGGTTGTCATGACTGAAACTCTCCTGGGGAATCTGAAACCGAGAAGAACGAACAACACAGAACAGAGACCCCAGACCCATTGCTTAGAGCTGGAATAAAAGAGAGGGAAAGCAAGGGAAAGAAGTTTGTCTCCTCTTTCTGGCTCCATTCATGGCCCCTGTGCTGCAGATGAACCGGGATCATCACACTCACGACAAGCATGGGAAAGAGAACAGCACCAAGACTGACAGAAAATGTGGGTGGGTGGGAACAGTCCTGGTCCTCAAGGCTCTCACAACCTAAAGGGAGAGACAAAGGCAAACAACTCCGTACAAATACACTACGGACAAGACCAGCTGGAGATCATCTGCAAAGGAAGGCATGAAGATACTGAGGGATCAGGTAGGCTTCCTGGAGAAGGTGGGCTTTTAACTGGGACGTGGAGGAAGCTAGGAAGGCCAGGAAGAGGACTTGAATACAACTCTAATGATTATGAAGTCTAAATCTGCTTCTCAGCGACTTTTCCCTCCTCGATTCTAGCTTGGGGCTGATCAGAACAAGGTCAATCCCTTGCTTCAGATACCTGGGACAGCTCCCACATCTCCCTTCTTCAACTCCTCCTCCGACTGCCCTTCTCTGACCACCCTCCAGCACATCCCTGGGTCCCCACATCTGGACATAAGATTCTAAATGTATTCCCCTCCCTCTGTGCTCCACTTCCCTCATCCTGGACTCTCTGCCTCTCTTGGTTTTGTTTATTTCCAAGAAATGACAGGCCAGGCAGCCTCAGAGCAGGTCCTTCCCCTGGCCCTGTGGACTGATTTCCCATGCCCTTGGTTGGCTCACTGGTCTGAACCTTCTGAGCTGTTCTGTGGGAGCCCACACGCATTTGAACCGCCTGTCAGTCAAGGGTCTGTTCAGCATTGCAAAGACAGATGAAGAGGAAGCCCCCTGGAGCTGGTCACTGGGTAGTCATTCATCCCCTCCCCCTCCCCCAAGCTCACGAGGACTTCAGATCACAACTAATTCTTGGTCCTAGTTGGGTCATGTGACCTGGAGCAACTCACTTCCCTGCTGAGCCTCTGCCTTCCGGAAAAGGGGCATGCAAACCCACGGCCCCGGGAGGAAGTCAGCCAGATGTCACCAAGCCCGACATCTCCCCATCCCATTTCATATTTCTCTGAAACATTGTCTAATTGCTTAAAAATATGAATGATGAGAAGAATAAGCAGCAAGAGCTGTCTCTGAGAGCATGTCCTAAGGACAGGGCCCTCATTGGCCAGAGATGGAATTGACTCCTATGCCTTCAGACAGGGAGTGGGTCAGTCTGCCCAAAGCATAGAGGCCCTGAGGCTGCTGCCTCAGCCCAGAAAGCTGGGGACAGGCCCTGTGGGGAAGGCCTGGAAAGGCCAAAGCAAGGAGGTTTGGTTGTTCTAGGGATCCCAGGGAGCCACTGAAGCTTCTTAAACTGAGGAAAGATGTGGGCAGGTCTCTGTCTATCTGCACCCCCCCCCCATCTCCTCTCTCTGTCTCTTTTTCTCTGGTATCTCTGTCTGTCTCACACACACATGCATACAAGCATCCCCATACACTCACATACACATACACATACACATACATACACAGGTGCACACATACAAGCACATACACATATGTGCATTTCCCTAGATAATGCTACTTTAAAACAATTATGTATTACAAAGAAGAGCTTCGGAACTCTTGTCCCTGAGGAGTCCTGGACAGTCTGAATTTTTCGTTGTCCCCGGACTGCCCAGGCTCATTCAGGTCGTCAGCTTGTGTTTAGAGAGCTCTGTGTGGCACAGAACTCTGAATTTGAAGTCAAGGGACCTGAGCTTGAATTCCCAGCTCTGATGCTTACTCCCTGTGTGACCCTGGGCAAGTCACAAGTCCCTCAATTAAGGCAGTGCCTGACACATAGTGGGTTCTTATTAGATACTTAGTAACTGACTGACCCCCTCTCTGGGCTGAGATTTCTTTAGCTGTAAACTGAGGGAGCTGGAATACTTGAACCCACTGCCCTAGCCATCAGTCAGTCAAATAGTGTTCATTAAGCACCTACTATGTGCCAGGCCAGGTGCTAGGGAGACCAAGACAAAAGCAATAGTTTCTGCCCTCAAGGGCCTTGCAGTCTATCTAGGGAAGCTAAAGTTGCTTCTCTCAGTAAATACAAAGCAGATACAAGCTAAAAACAAGGTAATTTGGGGACCGGGCATTGGCCACTTCAGCTGAGCTATGGAGGACATAAAAGAGTGATGTATAATAACCCTCTTCCCACAGAATGGAACTACAGGGGGAAGGGGAGAGGGGAGGGGGAGAAAAAGTCAGGCACACATGAGATCTGCCTATAGAGGAAATAAGGCATAGTCTTGGGTAAAGTTAATGGAGGATATCCAGCACTCTATCTCTATGGCTATATCAGACTTTATCATGGGCACCATGGTAGATTGTGGGGGAGGGGGAGATGCTGCTTGGGTGGAGCAATCTAGGGAGGCTTCCTGGAGGAAACAGTAGATGAGCTCTGTTTCAATGTAAGATATGGCACATTCTTGTAAGCACTCCCTGTGGTCCTATTGCCCTGACATTCTACAAAATTGGGGAAAATTTGTTAAGCATGAGAGCATCCCCAAAGTAAAAAGGGCTGTCTTAGGGGGTGGCAAGCTCCCCTTCCTTGGATGTCCCTCTATCAGGGTTGCTTGGTCAGCTACCAGAAGCTACTAGCTATGAGAAGTTTGGCTGAAATGTAGGCTAGGAGAAGAACAGCATGAGAGGAGCCTCAAAATGAGGCTTAGGGTGGTGGAGAGCCTCAGAAGCCAGTCGAGATCTTAGCCTTCATTCCTCAGCCAACTGGGAGCCACAGACGACTCTTGAGTGGAAGAGTATTGTGGCCATAGTGAATTTTCTGATGGAAATCCTTCTGATGAAGGATTCCCCTCCCCCCCATCCAGTGTCTCCATCTAGAAAGAGGAGCAGTGTCCTTGGAAGTCCTTGGGCTTGGGCCCCCAGCAGGGAGTGTTTTCTAAGCCTCACCTTGGCCTTCCCCTCCTAAGGAGGCAAGACCTGGGTCAGGTGGAGTCCTTGGCCAATGATGGGCTTGTTTTTCCTAATAACAAAATAATCACCTGAGCAGACACAGGTCTAATCAAGGTAGCTGATCAGGGAGAATTGTTTTGGGAACACAGTTAGCAAGGCAGCAAGGGAAACCAACTCCAAGAGCACCTCCCTCACCCCCTTCCAGGTCCTGTTCTTTGTTTTTTTTTTTTGGCTAGGCAATGGGGTTAAGTGAGTTGCCCAGAGTCACACTGCTAGTAAGTGTTATGTGTCTGAGGCCGGATTTGAACTCAGGTCCTCCTGACTTCAGGGCCAGTGCTCTATCCACTGCGCCACCTGGCTGCCACCTAGCTGCCTCCTCCAGGTCCTGTTCTTGCACCCCCTAGGCCACTCCTCAGCAGGGCTTTCCTGGCTCCTCTAAGAACAAAAGAAGATGGCCAGCCTCCCCTCCATCCCTGCTGCATGCCAGACTGCCCAAGCTATCTCCCAGGGAATGACCTGCAGTGACTACTTCCCCAAAAGTCCACTCACTCAGTGCAAGAGAATGGGCACAGGGCTAGGAGCCAGGAGGGAGAGGGGGAGCCTTGGCTAGAAGCCGGTCTCCTACACTGACCCACTGTAAGGAAAATGCTTTACAAACCATAACATGCTATAGAAAAATCTGTCGGCATTTTTACTGGATAAAATTGTCTTCTCAGTTGAGCGTTCAGCATTCTCCGTAATTTGGCATCCACTGTTAAGCTGTGTGGACTTCTCTCCCATGATCCAAGAAAACTGCTCATTTCTCAAACATGTCCTGTGTTTGCTGCCCTCAGTATCTTTGCCCAAACAGCTGCCTATAGCTGGAATGTCCATCCATCCATGTGGGTCCAACCTTCTGAAATTCTGCTCATCCTTCAAGGCCCAATTTAGGCGCCACCTCCTTGAGGAAGCTTCCTAGGATCCCTCACCCTTTCCTCACCCCAGCTGGAGGTGCTCTGTTTGTCTTCTGCAGTCCTTGGAACCAGGCAGTCAATAAGCATGTACTAAGCACTATGTTCCAAGGGTTGTGCAAAAAGGGGGTGGGGTGGGGAGGGAGATGGTTCCTGCCTTCAGGGAGTTCCCATTCTAATACAGCATCGTGTTCATTTGGGGTTTCCTAAGTCAATGGGGGGGGCTTTTCTATTTGGGTTTGACACCACTGGCCTCTTCCAGCTGGATTCTCTCAGCCTGCCACGCCAGAGCCTTCTCTTCTCCAGTTTAAACCCCTTCCCTGGTCCTTTGTCATTGTACACGGTCATAGTAACATTGCACAAAGATCGGCCATGAATGACTTAGCTCTTCTCAGCAATGCAGGGATCCAAGACAGTCCCGAAGGACCCATGATGAAAAATGTAATCTGCCTCCAGAGGAAGAACTGATGACGTCTAAGAAGCAGATTTTTTCTTACTTTATTTTTTTTTCATGTTTTTGTTTTTGGTCTGTGTTTTCTTTCACAACATGACTAATATGGAAATACGTTTTGCATGACTGCACATGTATAACCTTTATCAAATTGTTTGCCTTCTCAAGGAGAGGGAAGGAGAGGGAGGGTGGGAGAGAATTTAGAACTCAGCATTTTAAAAATGAATGTTAAAAAATGGTTTTTACATATAATTGGAAAAAAATAAAATATCAGAGTATTAAAAAATATGTGCTTGTGAAAGGATTGAAGGGAGTGAAGACATTTGTTAAGTGCTTCCTGGGCTCCGGGCCTGTAGGGTTGAAGGACAAGAGCCCAGCCAGCCCCTGCCTCCCCTGACTTCCATTCTAAGGAGCGAGACAACCCCCACAGAGGGAGTGTGGCTCTCTGGGTACATGTGTCCTGGGATCCTAGAGCCGCAGCTGGAAGGGCCCTCAGAGGGCAGCCAGGGCAACCCCCCATTTTCCAGGGAGGGAAACTAAGGCCCACGTTGCAGAGGGACTCTGCCAGTGCTGAACCCAGCTGGAATTGGAACCCGAGTTGTGTCTCCATCTGTCTGTCTCGATGTGTCAGTAGGCCTGCCAATGTGTGTGTGTGTGTGTGTGTGCACGCGCGCGCCCCTGTATGTGTAGGGGGGCGGGGGGCTGCGGAGGCCAGGGTCCCCCTGGGAGGTCCAGGGGCGGGTTTTGGAAAGCAGGGCCCCGCCCCTGCCCCGCCCCGCCCCGCCGGGCCTCCCTCCCAGTGCCCGTCCTACCCCCGACTCTGCTGCTGAGGCTGCGGCAGCTGCTGCTGCTGCTGCCCCGACCCCCTCCCCCTGCCTCCGGTCCCGAGGCTCGGCCTCCGCTGGCACCAGGGCTGCGAGGACAGAGGGACAGAGGTAAGAGGCTGGAGGAGGCCGGAGGAAGGTGGGACCCCTTCGGGGTCCAACTGGCCTCCGCGCTCGGGGAGCCTTCCAAGTCTGCAGCAGCTGGCCTCTGGGTGGGGGTCTCGGGTTGGCTCCGGCTCCAGCTCTTTCCTCTCTCACTCCCCCGGGCTCTCCCCACCTCCCCCCATGCCCCCAAGTCTCTGTCTCTATTTCCGGCTCTCAGTCTCGCTCTCTGTTATCTTGTCTCTTTTTTTCCTCTCTCTCTTCATCGCTGGGTGTGTTTATGTGTGTATGCGTGTGCGCGCGCGCGTCTGTCTGGAGTATGGATCCCTCGATCTGCCCATAGCA
>NW_020950172.1:302709-313468 GCF_900497805.2 Vombatus ursinus
TGTGTGTGTGTGTGTGTGTGTGTGTGTGTGTGTGTGTGTGTGTGTTCTCCCGGTCTTTGTCTCTCCCAGCCTGAGTAATCTCCTCCCTTCCTAAGAGCTCGCAGCGTTACACGGGGCTACCTGACTGAGACCCGGCATCAGCCTCGGGGTGGGGGCAGGAAGGAGGGACGCCCTGCCCCGGCCCCCTGTCGCCAGCGCACCGCCTCTGCCAGGAGGCAGCGCCCCACCTTTGCGGGTCTTGGGCCCAGCACGTCGGCTCTGGGCCGGACGAGGAGAGTGAGTCTTGAGGGCTGCGTGTCTGCGCGCTCGCGGTCACGCTCTCAGCTCGCTTCAGTGGCTTGGTGTCTCTGTCGGTTTGTCCCTGGGTGCCCCCGGCCTGGCAGCCGGGGAGGGGGAGGGGAAGGGGGAGGCAGGGACAGCGGCGAAGGGTCCCAGGGGGCACCTGAGGATCGAGGGGCTACCCCAAGTGAGGCCAAAATCCCCGAGGAGCGGGGTGACTCTGAGGAGCTCTGTGTGGAAGACACACCTGCAGGGCAGCTGGGCTTCCCGGCCCAAAGGGTGTGCGTATGTGTGTGTGCGTGTGCACGCGTGTGTGGATGTGTGTGTAGTTTGTTTGGCTGGGTGTGTATAGCCGTATGACTGTGTATGGAACTAGCATGGCTGTGTGTGTATGTGCGCACGCGTGTGTGTAGTTCGTGTGACTGTGTATAGCCGCATGACTATGTGTATGTAACTTGTATGACTCAGTGTGTGTGTGTGCGTGTGTAGCCGTGTGACTGCCTGCCTGCCTGCCTGTGGCTGTGCGCTGCCTCTGTGTGTGTGTTGGGGGACTGGGGGAGGCATGTGCCCCCCTGCGCCTGCGGCTGCCCGGCCTTCCTCGTCCTCTCCCCCTCTGTCTCCCCGAAGGGCGATTTCCCCGTAGCTAGATGAATGTTTGCAGACCCCAGAGGTGCGGTTCTCCTGGTCAGAGTGGCGCTATTGTCAGGCATCGAAAGAGCACTGTGGGGCGCCCCGCTAGGAACAGGAAGAAAGTGTAAGGGGGGAGGGTCTTAGCAAGTCCAAAATGAAGGCTGTCCTTCGGAGCATTCTTTTTTTCTTTCCTTCAATAGTGAGCCTTTATTATGCACCTACTGTGTGTGGAACCCATAGCTGGAGGTGGGGGTGGGGTCTGTATGGGAAGCCTTGTTTTTTGTGTAGGTGTGTGGGAAGACCCCTGGACTGGGGAGACCCCGCAACACAATTACCTTGCGAGCTGGAGCAGTAACTGCTGTGTGCCCCTGGGAAAGTCTGTTTCCCTGAATGCGGTCTGTGAAAAGGAGGGACACAACGCTGTGGGATTGGTTCGCTGAGGCTGGGTGACCGTCATCCTGCTGTGTTATACATTTGTAGACTGGGCTGAGCTTCCTGGACTCTGAGCCTGGTGTCTTTGAGTGAGTCTCTTTTTCTGGCCTCAGTTTTCCTCTTCTGTGAACCAGGACAGTAGCATTTCTGACCGTCCATGGACAGGATTAAGGTGAGGACAGGACTGCTGTGTAAGCCACAAAGCAGTGGAGTTAGGAACATTAGGTTGTAAGTGCTGGGATTGATGGTTGGATTAGAGCTCAGCCTCTGAGTGAGGCCCCTTCTAGCTCACAGAGTCCCTGCCTCAGAGAGCTTCCTGTCTGTGACACTGTCTCTGAGATGCTGAGAGCTCTCAGGGATGGCCACCATCAGGCTGTGCCTCTAGGTGAGCTCCAAGCCCTGCCCCCATTTCAGTTACCACCTGGATTTGGCATTTGAACCGATGGGCAAACCTGCACCTCTCCTTCTCCTGTTAGCCTGGTGTCTTACTGGATACTGGTGGGGTTTCTGAATCTCAGCTGGGATGGTTAGAAGCTGGTGACCTTGCTAGATTCACAATGGAATTAAAGGAAGCACCACCCCCCCAACACACACACACACACTGTTCTTTCTGAGGGGAAATGTCCCCTGAGAAGACGCTTGGATCTAATGGCCTGCAGCACCTCCCTTTGGAGACTTCAAGTCCAACCACAATTATTAATTAGTTCCAGGTCCCCAGCTCCACCTAGGAGGCACAAAAGTGAAAGAGAGAGAGAGAGAGAGAGAGACACACACACACACACACACACACACACACACACACAGAGATGCGCAGGGGGGGGGGGGGCGGGAATAGACAGTGGCCTGAGGGGAGGAACCGACAATGACTTGGCCATGAGGTAGAATGAGGAAGAGGCCCCAGCCCATGGACAGGTCCAGAGCAGGGCCTGAAAGGAGACTTGGAGAGGAGAGCTTCCTCTCGAAACTTGGTGGGGGGGGGGGGGGGTCAGGGAGGGTGCTCTGAGCTGGACCTTGAAGTAAGAGAAAGGCTTCCCAGGAAGAGAGGATGATAGAGGGAGGGAGTAGTGGGGGAGCTTCCAAAGGGAAGCCCCTTGAGGGGAGGGCTTGTTTCATCTTCTTTGGACGTCCAGAGGGCAGGTGCCGACCAAACCCTTGTCGTCTGAGGCTTCTGCTACTCCAAGCTCTGAGGGGCCAAGTGCGTTGGAACGTGGCTCCCGGAGCCTAGCCCAGTGCCTGGCACATATGGATACTAGAGTGGGCGAGCGCCAGAACATGTTCAGGATGACCCAGCTCATTCCCAGTCCCGTCTCATGTGCCAGAGGAAGAGCCTGGGTCGTTTCTCCAGGAGGGTGGGCAGGGTTATGCCAGAGAAGGGTGAAGGCTCAGCTCTTGCCGCTGCCAAGATGCTGCTTCATCTCTGGCCTGAGCTGGGGGCCCCTGGGGTTCAAACGCAGCTGACTCTCCTGCCTCCCCCTTCTGGGATCTTTCCCTGCCCTCTGGGAGCTTCTATTCCCAAGGTTTATCTCAGTGTGAATTTCCAAGGTGACAGATATGAAAACCAAAGAGTGTTGATTCCTCCCCTCCTTCCCACCATTACTTTGTGTGCATTAGCCCATTCGAGCTCCATAGGGAGAAGCCTCGAGATCGAATTTGTTTTAAAAGGATGAAATGCCCCCATTAAATTGGAGTGGAAGTCAATGTAGGCTCCGTACAAGGAGCCCCTCCTAGCAGCGACAGTGGGTCCCAGGGAAGAGTGAACCCATCCCAGGAGCCTTTTAGGACAAACCCTTGCCAGGGGTGCTTTGGGTGCGGAGAGGGAGGACGAGGCAAGCCCACTGGTATCCGCGGTCCTTTCTGGCCCTCAGCGACCTGATCCTCGGCTCCTTCAGCCACTCTGTGTCTCACAGCCATGTTGCCTAGCGGCCTGTGGTAGGGCCGTGCTCAACCTGGCATGTTCTGTACTATTTAGCAGAGTTATCCAGTGCCTTCTTTGTGCCCTGGCCAGTGCTCAAAGGGAGCTGACTGCCCAGCCAGAATGAAGATGATTTACCTGCGAATGAGATGTCTTGGTCAGTTCATTAGAGAGGCCAAGAGCTGTGTGAGGTCTGCTGGGGTCCGTTGTTGCTAAGGTCAGGGGAGGAGCGAGGGAGGGGCAGGCATTCTGCTTAAGGTAGCTTGCAAAGGAGAAGGGGAAACATTCTAGTCAGAGGGCACAGCGTGAGCAAAGGTACTGAGGTGGGAAAGGAGCAGGCTGTCGGGAGCCCCGGAAGATTATTGAGCAGAAATGAGCCCATTGCACCAAGTTAGGCAGGTAGTAATGATGTGTGATACTAAGGGTGGTGGCGAGGAGATGGGGGCTCAGGAGACCTAGATCTGAGTCCTTGGTCTGCCATTTACTACCTCTGTGACTTTGGGCAAACTAACTCGTCTCGGGGCAGCTAGGTGGCTCAGTGGGTAGAGCACTGGCCCTGAAGTCAGGTGGACCTGAGTTCAAATCCGACCTCAGACCAAACACTTGATACTTACTAGCTGTGTGACCCTGGGCAAGTCACTTAACTCCAATTGCCTAAAAAAAGTAAATTAAAAAAAACCAACTCATTTCTCTTAACTGCAGTTTACTCACCTGTAAAATGGGGCCAATTAAAAAAAATTTGTTGATGTCTTTTGTTGTTATATCCTCTTCATTTCCAACTCTGCTCCTGTCATACTCAACAAGAAAGAAAGAAAGAAAGAAAGAAAGAAAGAAAGAAAGAAAGAAAGAAAGAAAGAAAGAAAGAAAAGGGACTGTACATGTGGCATGTGGCATGTGGCATGTGGCATTCCACCCCGAAGTCCCCACCTCTGTAAGAAGGGAAGGGATGGCTCCCCATCGGTCTGTTGGGGGGTTTGGCTGTTGTCTGTCGCTGCATGTGCCACCGGTGGTCAGCTCTGCTGACCTCCTCCTGTACCGATTCTCCTGAGACTCTCTTTGCTTCTCTGTACTCATTCCACTCCTTTCTTATAGCCCAGGAGTAGCTGCTCCCATCGCAATTCTCACTGGTCATTCCCTGGCAATGGGCGTCTCCCTTGGTTTTTGGCACCCAAACATGCATCTGTAGGTGTGGTTGGGACCTTCTTGGCCTCCTTGGTCTTTGGCCCCCACAGCAGGACCTCAGGGTCAGAGCTCTGGACACTCGAGTCCCTGCTTTAGAATTCTCCAAATTGCTTTCCTAGTGGTTGGATCTTTCCCAGCCTCACCAGCTGTGTGCGCCTTTGCCTCTTTCCAGGACCTCTCCAACGCTGGCTATTCCCATCTCCTGTTGGGGGCCTGGGGAAGCCTTGGGGCTCTTTCAGTTTTTATTTTTCTCCCTATTAGTGATTCAGCACAATTTTTCATATGATTGTGGATAGTCTGAGAACTGCTTCTAAGCTGGGATCCACTGGGGAACTGAGGTCAATAATTCTGACCTTGCAGACTCTTGGGAATATTCAAGGGATAACTTAAGGAAATGGTAAGCAGCACGTATCAGGCAGTTAAGAAATGGTTATGGAATCATACACAAATCTCTTTGTAATGATAACGGTAATAGAATATTGTCTACATAGGGGCACCCTGAGTATTAAAGGAATGATCTGTCTGCCAGTGAGTAAGTCAGTGAGCTGCCTGTCACTGGAAGTATTCAAACAGTCTGGATGGGCTCATCTATAAGGCATGCTAAAGAAAATATTCTCACCTGGAGGAGATTGTACTAGATTGCCTCTAAGATCCCTCCCAGCCCTACCATCCCCTGCTCTAAGGCCTCTCCCAGCCCTGCCGTCCCCTGTTCTAGGGCCCCTCCCAGCTCTGATCTTCCCTGTTCTTTTCAGTTCTACAGTTCTATCAAATGAGATCATTTAATAACCCTCAGCTGAAGACCTTAAGTGGCAGTAGTGGAAAGAGCAAGGAATTTAGACTCAGAAGGCCTGTCCCACTCTGCCCCTCATTATGCTTTGTGATCTTGGATGGATTAGCTCCTCTATGTGGTCCCCATCTGTAAAATGGAGATAATGCTACTTTTTGATACTGACCTCACAGGGTCTTTCTGCCCTGCAGGCTTCACTGATTGCTACCATTCTTCTTTTTTGCTAGGCAATGGGGTTAAGTGACTTTCCCAGGGTCACACAGCTAGTAAGTGTTATGTATCTGAGTGCAGATTTGAACTCAGGTCCTCCTGAACCCAGGGCTGGTGCTCCTTCCCCTGCACCACCAATCCTCATCCCTTCCTTCTCTGGCCTGGCTCTCTTCCTCTTGAACCTGGGCCCTGCCTGGCCTCCTTCCCGGGCCAGCGACAGGATGCAAGGATGGCTGTGTCTGTGAGAGGCAGCTTTTCTCTCAGGAACCACCGCCTGCCTTTCCCAGGGAGAGCTCAGGATTGGGTAGCAACCAAGATGCTGCGCCCTCAGTCCCTGTGGACAAGCCCAGATGAAAGATTGATGGGAGACTTGGCCGGCTGCTGCCCTGATGAAACCCCGCCGGGCTGGGCTGGAGGAGGGGTACCTGAGGCTTCGTTTCCATCCCGTGTTCACAGGGCTGCTTCCATCAGCTGGAGGCCTCAGAACAGAAGAGTTCAGCTGAGTCACTGTGGGGACTCAACTCTGTCAACAGTTTACTCACCTCGGAAATGGGCAGATTGATGCCGTGTTACCACAAGGGCTGACTAACATTTCCTAAGCTGTTGGAGTGCCCAAAGTCATTTAAAGGGCTTCTGGAACGTCAGAGTGATATCATAACAACCGCAAGAGGATGGCTTTCCTAATGCTCCCTCGGGGTGATGGACCTTGGAACAGAGGCTGTGCCGAGTGGAGCCTTTGGCCTAAAGAGAGCAGAGAAGGGGCCAGAGGAGGGAAGGGGAGAGAGCTAGGCACTGTGCTATCTCATCAGATCCTCACAACAGCGCTGGGAGGGAGGGAGGTGCTGTTACCATCCTCATTTACAGTTGGGGAAACTGAGGCAAAGAGAAGCTTCTTGCTCGGGGTCACAGTGTTTGAGGCAGTCTGATTTGTACAAGAATATTGGGAGTGGCAGTTAGGGGTGGATGAACAAGTGGTGGCCTATGATAGAATCCTGTGGTGCTGTTAGAAGTGATGGAGGGTCAAAGGAACCTGGGAAGACGTGGATGAACAGAGGCAAAGGGAGCGGACCGGGAGGACGTTTATAAAATCACAACCACAATATGAGAAGGCAATTAGCGCTTGTGGCAGAAGCGGTGACTGCCCACGATTCCAGAGGACTGAGGAGGGAGCGCTACTGCCCTCCAGAGACGGAGGTGGTGCGTTCAAGGGGCCCAGTGAGACCCACAGCTCGGGGCGTGGCCAGTGGGGACCTTGTTTAGCTGGAAGTGGTGGTGAGGCCTTATGTCAGATGGAGGGGATTTAGGGGCTGGGGGCAGCAACAAAAAGGAAGGAAAAGAGGCTCATTGAAGTGTTTTTCCAAATGTATAGAAGGAAACAGAGACAAGCAGAACAAGACTGAAGGAATTATGGCACATGTCTACCTTTTTAAAAAGCAAACTGTGCATAGGAGAGACTCACAGTTTCCTGTCCTGTTTGGTATATGGAAATGTTTTCCCTATTCCAGTATTCATTAAGTTCAGAGTGAAAACGAAATCTATAAAGCAAAGAGCATGAAACATGGAATGGCAGAGCTGGGAGGGGCCTGAGAACAGGGGATGACAGAGCTGGGAAGGGCCTTCGAACTTCTCCAGCCCCCTTTACCCTCTCCCCCTATTCTATAGAGAAAGACACCAAAACATAAATGGAGGGAGTAATTTGCCTACAGAGCAAATCTGGGGTAGAAAAGTGGGCTTTTACTGTCCAGGGCTTGTTCCTCAAGGCCCCCTCCTGCTGCCAGGCCCATCCACTGCCTGCCCTGGCTGTGGCAGTGAGGAGTCCACAGCGAGGCGCAAGAAGTGGTCAAGGTCCTCTCCCTCCACCAGGCTGCTGGAGTCTCTTTGTGAGAGCGATCCATCAGAAGGCTGCTGGCTGGCATGGTATGAGGTTCCGGCATTAACAGAGAGAGAGCATTGCTAATGAGGTTCAATTCCTTGGAGGTGGCTAATGGGACCTGTCCCCTCTAATGGTGGAAGTGAGTCCAGAGCCAGGGGAAGGGCATCAGCAGATGTGAGGGAGGGAGGGAGGGAGGGAAGAAGGAAGGAGGAAGAGAGGAAGGAAGGAAGGAGAAGCAGCTGTTGCCATCCCACATCCTGGGGCCCGCGAGCTTCCTCTGGACTCTCGTGTGCGTGTGGTCAGAAAGGTTGATTCTTGCGTGTGTGTGGCTGCCGCTGTAGGCTGAGAGAGCCCAAGATGCTAGACCAGAATGGGTCCGAGGCCCACCCTCTAATTTTTTTCTGATGGTACAGGGCACACATCACATAGTCTGAGCCAGAGGACCTAGCCTGAGTTTCATTCCTGCTACTTAGGTCATCGTGGGTCAGTCCCTTCACCTCTTGCGGCCTGTAAAATGAGAAGGTTGGTCTAGAAACAGCATTAGCCCAGAATTAGGGCTTCAAAGGCCCTTTCCAGCTCTAAATCTGTGAATCTTAACAAATAGAAAACTAAATGGTGGAACCCTGGGTTTGCATGAAAGCCCATAGCACAGGTCCCAAAACTCTGCCTTTGGAAGAGGGCAGGGGTGTGTGCGTGTGTGCGCGCGCGTGCTCAACCTGGACAAGTCACCTCTCGCCTTTGTGACTCAGTTTCCCTGTCGGTAAGAAGAGCATGGTCACTGACCTCTGAGGTCCTTGAAGCTCCACACCCTGTGGGCATGAACAGGGCTCAGCACAAACATGTGCTCCAATGGAAATAAGCCTAACTGAGGATTCTAACCCAAACCCTAATTGCGCTGTAGCTCTGACACTGCCTGCGTGACTGTGAGTGAGTCAAGTCTCCTCTCTGGGTCTAGGTTTCCTCACCTGTAAATGAGGAGGTTGGACTAGCTGGCCCTTCCAGTCTTAGGTCTGGGCACCTTTGAGAAAAGAAAGGAGGGAGGATGGAAGGAGGAAGGAAGGAAGGAAAGAAGGAAGGAGGGAGGGAGGGAGGAAGGAAGAGAGGAAGAGAGGAAGGAAGGAAAGAAGGAAGGAAGGAGGGAAGGTGGGAGGGAGGAAGGCAGGCAAGTGGGCAGGCAAAGGATGCTCTAGAAGGGGTCAGCTATCCCAACCCCCTCATTTCACAGAGAAAATACTGAGATGTAGAGGCTTGTCCAGGCTCACACGGGGAGTAACCTTCAGAGGTCTGATTTGAACCCTGGTCCTCTGACCTCAGAGCCAATGAGATAGACAGGCAGGCCCATGATGCTTTGGCATTTCTCCAAATTATCTGTTGAATATTAGTTAGATACTCCTAGGAAAAGGCCTGCCCCCAGCGACCCTTCCCTGTCCAGCCCACTGCCCACACCCCATCTGCCGGAGGAATCCCTAGGACCGGTCATGAGCTCTGGGCTAAGGGTCAGGACTCCTAGACCTGACACTGACCTGCGCAGGTGACCTGGATGAGGGCACTTCCCTTCTTGGTTGGAATCTCAGTTCCCCGAGGAAGATCTAGCCCTGGGTAGAAGCAGCACCAAGGTCCATTCTTGCTCCTGAGAAGGAAAAGCACGAGACAGAACCCTCGGGGATGATGAGCCATCTCTGAAAGGGGGAGAGAGCGGTGGTCTCGTCCTCACTGGAGGGCAGCATCAGCCTGAACTCTTGGGAGGTCCTTGGGATCCCTCAGCTCTGAGCTTCTGCCATCCTCGGACATGATCACTGGCTTCTCCAACACCTACCCTGCTTCCCCTGCCCCCACATCGCTGGCTGCCCCCTCCCTCTGCAGGAGTCACCTAAAATTGATTTCATATGTGGTATGTGTGTGTTTACACATGTGCATGCTGTCTTCTCCGATGGTGCATCAGCTTCTTGAGCCAGGGGCTGGTCCATGTCTGTGGCACCTGTGCCAAGCCAAGTGCTCATTGCCCAGGAGGTCTTTGACTGATTCGTCCTGGTGGGGTGGGAGATAGAGAAGCCCACGGTGGGGAGAGGACTCACTCTCTCTCATCCAGCAAGACAACCTTGGGACCTGGGAGGCAGAGTGGGGCAGTAGGAAGAGATTTGGCTTTGGAACTGGAGGACCCTGGTTCAAATCCTGTCCTTGTCACTGGTATTAACTGTGTGATCTTGGGTGCGGTGCCTTCTCGATCAGTCACTAAGCATTTATTAGACACCTAGAACATCTTCTTACACATTGCTTCTCCACTGCCTACTCTTCTAATCACTGCCTCCAGCCTCCGCAGCTTCCATCTGTCAGCTCCGGGCATTCTCTCTGGCCTGGGATGCTCTGACTGCTGACCCCTTGGTTTCCTTTAAGACCCAAATAAAATCTCACCTTCTACAGAAAGCCTTGCCCTTCTTAATCTTAATTCTTCCCTCTGAGATTATCCCCAATTTAACACATGCGTGTGTGTACACAGATATAGGTATGGATATGAATAGCTTGTTTGCAGGTTTTCTTCCCCATTGTATCCCTATCTCTTAGCACAGTGCCTGGAACACAGTAGGCACTCGATAAATGGTGGTTGACTTGATGACTATTGTGCCAGACCTATGCTAAGCTCTGATGATACAAAGAAAGGCAAAAACCAGTCTCTGCCTTCAAGGAGACTACAGACTAGTGGGGAAGACATTGTGTAACAACTCTGTACAAACAGGCTATGGAAAGAGCAGATGGAATCTGCTGAATCTGAGAAGGGAAGTCATTTGCTGTGGAGATGGAGGTGGCAAGAAAGGCTTCCTTCAGTAAGTGGGCCTGAACTGGGTCTGGAAGGAATCCAGGCAAACCAAGAGGCAGAGGTAAGGGGGAACAGTGTTCTCGGCACGGGGGACAGTCAGTGGAGAAGCGGAGCAATGAGGATGAAGGCTTGTGTTTGAGGAATAGCAAGAAGGCTGGTGTGAGCAGACCATAGAGTGTCTGTGGGGGAACAAAGGATAAGGAGACGGGGCAGGTTATGAAGGGTTATGAATGCCAAACAGAGGACTTTGTACTTGACCCCAAAAACCACGGGAGCCACTGGAGTTTGCTGAGTATGGGGTGACATGGTCAGACTTGCAATTTAGGAAAATCACTTTAGTGGCTGGAAGGAGAATGGACTGGAGTTGGGGAGACTTGAGACAGGCAAACCACCCCCTCCCCCAGCAAGTTATTGCAATAGTCCAGATGTACCATGCTGTGGGTCTGTTCTAGGGTGGGGACAAGAGAAAAGGGGGAATATTGGAGAGATACTGGAGAGGTAAAATCCATGAGAGATGTTGCAGAGGTGAGATCAACAAGAGATATGGCAGAGGTGAAGCTGCAGGGGGTAAAACTGACAAGAGATGTTGCAGAGGTGAAATCCAACAAGAGATGTTGCAGAGGTGAAATCCAACAAGAG
>NW_020950172.1:313478-324811 GCF_900497805.2 Vombatus ursinus
ACAAGAGGTGTTGCAGAGGTGAAATCCAACAAGAGGTGTTGCAGAGGAGAAATCAGACAAGAGATGCTGCAAAGGAGAAATCAGACAAGAGATGTTGCAGAGGTGAAACTGAAGAGAGAAGGCTCAGAGGTGAAATCAATAAGAAAGGATCCAGAGGTGAAATTGACAAGAGATGTTACAGAGGTGAAATTGACAGGCCCTGGCAACAACTTGGATGGGGGGGATGAGAGATAGAGTAATCCAGGACGACTCCTAGGGTAGGAGCCTGTGGGACTGGGAGGATGGTGGTGTCCTCTACAGTAAGAGGGAAACCGGGAAGAGGGGAGGGTTTAGGCCTCAGTTCCGATTTGGTTATGTTGAGCTTGAGATGCCTACAGGAAATCTCGGCGGAGATGTCTAAGATGCAGTTGGTGATTCAGGCCTGGAGCCCAGGAGAGAGCCTAGGGCTAGATGTAGAGATCTGGGGCTCATCTGTATAGAGATGAAGGTTGAGAAAAGGCACTAGGTTTGGCTATGAAGAGATCATTGGTAACACTGGAGAGAGCAGTTTCACTGAATGAGGAGCCCTGGATTATGGAAAAGCTGGATGAAATGGCCTTTGAGGTTGCCTTCCAGGTCTCAGGAGATGACCTGCCAGGTCCAGTGTTGCTGGCACTGAGCCTCTGTGTCTGGGTGTGAATGCTTCCCTGGCTAAACTGCTCTTTCTTTGTTGTTAGGTACCAGCGTGGGGCTCAGCTTGGTGCTAGTCCCAAAGCTTTCAGGCGGCTCCATGGTGTGAGTGTGGGGGGAGGATCCAACTGTCTGTCCTCATCAAGCAACCCTTCTTTCAAGGCTGAGGGGCCCTTCGCTCAGCGCCCTGAGCTCTCAGTGGGGGGAGGATTAGGACTTGTACAGGAAACCCACACAATTCACTGGTTTTCAGAGAACTGTTTCGACCCTTAACAATGTGGTGGAAGCTCACCGCAGAGAGGAAAGAGGACACCTTTGCCCGTGCTCAGATATTTCTCCTTGTGAACCCTCCACAGCTAAAGCAGGGGAAGGTCAGAGCCGGGGGAGGAGGCAGTCAGACTGGACTGAGGCATGTGGTCCATCCAAGAAAACTCCTTGCACTTGCTTTTTTTACCCCTCACTCCTTAATAAATCCGCCTTAGCCCTGAGGCTGGGACCACATTGGAGGGAAGGGTGTGAAGTGGGGGGTCTGTTAGGAGCCAGAGACCTTGAGTTCAGATCCCACTTCTGTCAATCTACTGGGCAGGCCTTCAGGGGCTCTCCTGTCGTGGGCGATGCCTGACACCCTTCCCCTTGAAGGCCAGAAGTGTCCCTCCTTGAGTCTGCCAAGGATGAAGGCCAAGGACTGACAGGTCTCAATTCTGGAGGGTGCCAAGGCAGGAGAGGACAAGCATGAGCACCCTGCTTCCCCAGCTCACTACCTGCTCACTACCCTCCGCCTTGTCCATGGCCCCACATCTGAGCACAGCATTCCAGGCAATGGACAGCAGACCAGTCGCTCTGCAGAGTCACCTCCTTTTCAGGGACTCAGGCTCTGCAGGCAGGGGTGCTCTGGGCCTGTCTGGCAACCCACAGGGACAATGGGGCCCTGCCTCCCCTTTGTGCCTCGAGCCATCTGAATGTGGAGCCTGGCCTTGTCCTCTTCACTTCCTGGGCTTGCCCGTGATTTAAGGCCCTGCCTCACTCAGGACCTCGGTCTTCAAAAACCTCTTCCCCAAGTGATGCCCTGGCTTGCTGGTCCTGGCTCTGATCGTTTCAGGCAGTCACTGCAACTCAGTAAGCATTAATTATCAACTGCATAAAACATTCCCTGTGTAAAAGGGAAGGACTGATTCCCATTCACTCCCAGCCCAAGAGCTTCCTTTTTTTTCCCATCCAGCCAGCAGTGATTGAGTGCCTGCTGAGGGCCAGAGGGAGGCTGTCCCTGTCCTCAGGGAGTTTCTACTCCAATTAGCTCCTTTCTCTTAGACGCCAGCTGAGTCCCTGACAATTGGCTCCCATCCCAGTCTGGTATGTTCCAGCCTCATGTCAGCCCTCTGAGTCAGGCAGACCAACTATGAGTACCCTCATTTCACAATAAAGGAGAGATCCAGAGAGGTCAAGTCCTTGGTTGCTACTTGCCGAGGACAGGGTCCCCTGAGGTACCCTGTGTTTGGGACACTGTTTGCTGTCCTGGGCATGGCCTCTTAGGGTGAGGGGCATTTGTGTTCATCCAGGTTGTAATGGAAACCAAACCAACAACAGAAAACCCTGGATTCCCTCAACTGGCTGAACCACTCACTTTCCCTGTGACCTGGGACAAATCCCATTTCCATTCTGGCCCTCAGTTTTCTCAGCTGTAAAAGATGGGGTTTAGATAAGATGGATTTAGCCGAGGATAACATTCTATGGAAAGTATTCAAAGGGTTATTTCTGCTCTAGCATTCCATCTTCTGTGTCCTAGCTCTGCCATCCCCTGTTCCAAGGTCCCTCCCAGCTCTGACCTTCCTATTCTAAGCCTCCTCCTACCTTGTGCTCCTTGGCTTCTGAAGCCCCTTCCTGCTTCAGATGGATGATTCTATAAACTTCCCCAGGATATAATAGGTGTGCCCCACTTAACCTCCACTTCAGGAGGCTGGGCCTCCATAGAAGACGTTCTTTAAGGAGGGCCGTTCCCATTTTACACTTACTTCCTCCTCCCCTACTCGCCATCCTACTCCCTACTAGGGAGACCTAAGGCTGGACATGGTGAACAATTGTCAGGTGTGTCCTTCTCTGTCTCCCAGAGGACAGCCCTACCCAGTGATACCTGCTGCGGGGACCCACAGCTCCCCATCTCGGGCTTCAGGATTCCTCTTTCCTTGGCCCAGGAAGCTGCTGATTTGAAGGGTCCTTCCCCATCGCACACACTGTTCTCTCTTCTCTCCCTGAACTGCCTGGAAGCCAGAGCCAGGCCTCTGACTCTCATTCCTCCCAACTTCCTCTTATCTTCCTGGATTACAAAAGCCTGGGAAAACACAGATCTCTCTCCATGCCCTCTTGCCACAGACTGGGCGGGTGGAAAAAGGAAGAAACTGCCACAGGGCTGATCAGATGCCGAAAAGGGACCGGGGGAGGGGAACCATGCTGCTGCCTGGCCACTCCATCCCAATGCCAGCCAATGGCATTCACTGAGTGCTTACTGTGTGCCAGGCACAGATTCATGAGTATTGTTGGGCATGGAGAAATGGCAAGTCTGAGGACGTCAGAAATGTGAGAAAAGGAGCCATAGACACATTGACCTCTGCAATGTCAGTGGAAAGGTGGCTGAGCTGAGGAATGGGCAGGCCCAGAATGCTGCCAGAACCAGATAATGAAATGGCCTCTCACTGGCACCTCCCCAGCCTTCTAAGGGTAGAACCTCAGAGGTCTCAGAGGCCCTCGGGTCTGACTCTGTCATTGTACCAGATGTTGGAGGTCTCTTGAGCAGTGAAAGGACCAGACCAAGGTCACACAGCACTAACTACCCAGACAGACTTGGCCAGATCTGCATGGCCAGATTTAATCATTGTTAGTGTTTTGGCTTCATTTCCTTTCTCCCTCCCTCCTCCTTCCCTCCTTCCTTCCTTCCTTCCTTCCTTCCTCCCTCCCTCCTTCCCTTCCTTTCTCCCTCCCTTCTTCTGTTCTTCCTTCCTCCTTCCTCCCTCCTCTCTTCCTTCCTTCTTCCCTTTCTTCCTCCCTCCCTCCTTCCTTCCTTCCTCCCTCCCTCCTTCCATCCTTCCTTTTTCTTTTGTTACAGGAGAAGGTCATATGGGGGAGGGCAGGTGAGGAGAGCCTTTCCCCTCACATTCCTGGGCTATTAAAACCAAAGACATCAATAAAATCTACTTTCTTACCAAGGTCCGCTTGGTCCTTCTTGTCCTCAAGCCCTGTGCTTTCCTTCCTCTCCAGGGCCACCGTCAGCCTCGGCAGGTGTGGCCGTTCCCTCTCAGGCTCCCCTTGACCAAGATTCTGCCAGACTCCTGCAGCCCCTGAGCAGGTGAGGCCAGTGGGGACACGGGGGTGACACAGGGGTCTCCTGTTGAAGGGCCCTAGCCCCTGAGGTACAGCCAGACTCCCACAGAGGATGTGCTGTCTCCCTCTGTCCAGAAGCCCTCATGGCAGGAGAGCAGAGGACTGGGAGCAGAACAGCAGGGTTCCAGTCCCACGTTCAAGGCTCGCTGCCTGTGTTGACCTGGGAGAGCCCCCGCTTCCCTCTGAGGAGCCCTGTTTGAGCATGTCTCTTTTCTAGAGCTGCTTTACCTGTGACAAAGGCATGAAACATTTAGTAACCCCATTTTACAGATGAGGAGACTGAAGCTCACAGAGGAGGCACTGGGACTTAAAGACAGGAGGGAATTGAGTCTAGCCCTCATTGAATGGTTGAGGAAACCGATGTGCTAAGAAGGGGAGATGTGCCCAAGGTCACTCAGGCTGACAGCTCTCGGCTAGAGATTAGGGGGCAGGGGCCCAGCCTGATGACCCCCTTCACCTCTCCGGAGGTCGTGGCTGGTAGCTCTCAGCCACCCAAAGAGCACGTGGCAGTCCAGGGACACATCTGCCCTCAGATGGGATGGGAGGATGCCTGTTTGTGGATGGGCCCCGGGGCCCCTCCTGAGGTCACAGAGAGTCTGTTCTCTTCAGCTGCATCATCAGATCAGTGCCTGCAGTGGGCAGAGCAGTCTATTAGGTGATGAGGGGGAGGCCAAGGTTAGGGGAAGCTTCCTTGGGCTTACTGGGCAGCGTGGCTACAGATCCCGAAGGCTCAGGGGTTGACTCCTTGAGACTTGACTCTCACTGGCAGCATTAGAGACCTCCTTGCCCCTTGATACAAACCTTGCTGGCCCCTGGCACCACAGTGATCCTGATCCCAATAGGGGTGTGTGTGTGCGTGTGTGCATGTGTGTGTGCGTGTGTGCACATGTGTGTGCATGCCTTCATCTGTGTCTGTGTCTGCTTGCAGATGGTCTCTGGGAGTGCAGCCCCCTGGGAAGAGCTGCTTGATCTGTAAATTAAATGCACAGGAAGATGTCCCAGAGCAAGAGCAGCTTTCCTTGAAGATCCTAATGACAGCAGGAGGAACCAAAACTAAGCAGTCACATTGTGGGGCTTTGCTGTCTTAAATGGGAACCTAGAATGTCAGTTCTGGGGGAAATCCGACAACCGAGAATGTCAGAATTGGCGGGGTGGAGGGGCACCTTAGGACGTAGCACACCGAGGTTTCTCCGGCCTTAGAGCAAATGCCTCATACTTAAGGCCGAGAGGGACCTGAGAGAGAATCTCCTTTAATGACCTGTTTTACAGAGAAAGCAAGCCTGGGAGAGAGAAAGGGAATTGGAGGGGGAGGGGTAAGTCCTGGAAAGTGCCTTGCATGTGAGTGTCTGTTGCCATCACCACCACCATCATCTGCCCCCTGTAGGTTGGAAAAGCACTTGAACACCTCCCTGATCTCTTTCGAGCTCCCTATCTACCATTGGAGCCCGTGGTGCAAATATTATCATCTCCCCTTTACAGAGGAGGAGACGCCTGCATTAGCGGCCAGGTGAGCCTTTTGTGCCTGTAAACCCAGCAGGTTAGACTTGAGGGTCCCAGTCTCCAAGCCTCCTCTGGACTGAATCCCCCACCTCTGGCAGGGTGGGCACAAGGTGTGGGCTAGGACAGTCACCCACTCTCTGGGCCCAGGAGAGTTTGCACCTTCTCTCCCGCACCCTATCTTTCTGCCTGTCACCCTCCCAGGATACTCCATCTGTTTTAGGTCAGCTTTAGGCCTCTGCCTGACCTCCCATCTTTTGTCACTTCTAAGGGACTTCAAAAGTGACAATTTGGGTTCATAGGAGACAGCAAGGCCAATCCAAGTTACCCGCTTAAATCCCCAGCCAGAGAACACAGATATCACGCTGGCGTGGGGGAGCCCCTGGGGAGCTCTGGAGGGCAGATTGTGAATGTCTGTGAACCACAGATGGGGAACAGCTGCCTGGAGCAGCCAAGCTCAGCTCAGCACTGCTCACTCTAAAATCTCACTGCTATTTTATCACCTTTTTTTTTTTTTGTCATCTGCCATTGAGATGAGCTGAACTGAAGGAGATTAAAAAAACCCCAACACACACAAACACACACACACACACACACACACACACACACACACCTCCTGTTCTTCAGAACCTGAACTCACCGAGTGATTCAAAGTGACAGCTTATTCCTCTGAAGCAGGGAGGCTCTTGTAGGAAGCCGGGATCACAGCCAGTTTCAATGGAGGCACATGGACCCTGAGTCTGGCAGAATCAACCACCTTAGAGAAGAAGTATCGCTTTTCCCTCCCAGACTCTTCAGACCCTGCAGTCATTGAATTGTAGGCTCAGAGAATCCAGGCTCCACTGACTCTTTGTCTCATAGAAAATCCTGGACTCTTGATCCATGGAGGATTAGAATTGAATTTTAGGTTCAGAGGGTCATAGGCTCATGGAATTTCCCAACTGTCCAATCTTACATTCGTGGAATATCAAAATCATCCCTGTCTTAGGCTCAGAAAATGTTTGAATCTTATGCTCATAGAACCTTAGACTCAAACTCATAGAACATTAGTCTCTTAGACTCAGAGAATCTCTGACTCATAGATGTATAGAATCCTTGAGTGCAGAGAAGATCTTGGAGGTCATTTTTTCCATCCATCCATCTGTCCATCCATTTCTCTGCCCATCCATCCATCCATCCATCCATCCATCCATTCATCTGTCTGTCCACTTATTTATCTGTTCATCTGTCCATCCACTCATCTATCTGTCCATCTGTCTGTCCACCTGCTCATCTATCCATCTGTCCATCCACCTATCCATTCATTTGTCTGCATATCCATCCATCCATCCATCCATCCGTCTGTCTGTCCATTCATCTGTCTGTCCATCCATCCATCTGTCTGTCCATCCATTCATCTGTCTGTCCACCTGCCCATCCATCCATCCATCCATCCATCCATCCATCCATCCATCCAATGCCAGAAGCCCCCATGCCGCATCCTAGCAAGTGGCCTATCAGCCCTCTGCTCAAACACCTTCAGTGATGACAGCTGTGCTATAGTGGATCAGGGTGGGGGGTCCCTGGGCCATTTTCCTCACGTGTGAAAGAGGGACAAGCCGGCCTGTCTTCAGGCCACCTCTAGGAGGGTCCAAAGAGATAACTAACACATGGACTGCACTTGGCCTGGGTCAGCTGAGGGCCAGGCTGTGGAGAAGATCAGTCATCAGGCATTTACTGAGCATCTCAGGTGGATAATGGTGCGGGGCCCTGAGGACCAAGAATGAAGCCATCCCTGCTGTCAGGGAACTAATGTCGCAATGAGGGATACAGAAAGTTTAAAAAAAAAAGGAGGAAGTGCATTTATGCAAATATATGCAAAGTGGTGAAAGCCAGATAGTTCTGGGGGGAGGGGATGGGCACTAGTGATTGAAGGAGGGAGGAGATCGGGAAGGGCACCTGAGCCTTGAAGGAAAAGAGAGCTTGGATTCTAGGAGACTGTGGTGGAGGTGGGGAGGGGCATGCACCCCAGGCATGAAGGATGCCCAGTACAAAGGCCGTGAGGGGGGAGATGAAGCAGAGAGGTCAGTCAGGTTGGGAGTGCAGAATGCAGGCAGGGACAGGGAGGGTCCAATGATCTGGCTGTGTCATGCTTTAAAAGCTGAATAGAGGGTTTATCTTGCTGGAGTGAAGAAGAAACCACTGGAGGAGACTGGGTAGGAGGGTGACATGGTCAGATCTCCACTAGGAAGGAATGCTTTGGCTGCCACAGTGTGCAGAGTGAGCTGGGCAGTGGGAACCTGAGGTGAGGAGGCTGTTCCAATAGTCCAGGTCAGAGGCGAGCCTGGACTAATAAGAAGGAAGCTGTGGGAGCAGGGGTCAGATGCGAGACAGGTTGTAGAGAGAGGGAAAGATCTGACAGCTGATGGGCTTGGGATGTGAGTGTGGGGTGTCAAGGCTAATCCAGGAGATGAGCAGGATGGTAACAGCTGGGATAGTATTAGGGGAGCCTGGAAGAGGTGAGAACTTGAGGGGGCAGGGCAAGGAGCTCAGCTTTGGAGGAGTTGAGCATTCTGAATGTCTAGTCTGACATGTTCAACAGTCCATTGAAGATTCAGGCTTGGAGCTCAGGGGAGAGACTGGGCTTAGGAGTTGCCTATGTCAGGGTAACAATTAAACCCATGGGAACTAATGAGGTCACTGAGAAAGGAGAGGACAGAAAAGCAGATGAGAAGAGGACCCAGGGCAGGACCTTGTGGAGTCTCCATGGTCAGGGACCACAATTTGGAGACCAAGATGGAGAGGTCACTCAGGGTGAAGAGCCAGGAGAAAATAGCATCCCATAGACCCAGAGAGGAGAGAGTGTGCCGGCAGACAGACGGGTGGTCAGCAGTGTCAGAAGCCACAGAGAGGGGGAGAAGGATGAGGGCTGAGGACAGACTATCCCAGGTGGCAGTCACCTGCCTTTGGGAGTGTTTCCAAATACTTTCGTATTGGGAAAGCTGGATATATATCCCCCCAGGATAACTGCCGGAGGACAAAATCCTGAGCCTGGGAACCCCATCCTGGAGGCCATTGGATGACAGCCTACTAGTGGGGAGAGGGTGGGTGGGCCCTGGACTCAGGAGGAGGGGAAACAGAGGTGGATAAGTGAGAGCCCAGGAATAGGGCAGGAACAATCTGCCTTCTGACCTGGGTCTTCCCAGTGCCAAGCCCAGCCCTCACACCAATTAGGGTGCCTAAATGCTTGTTTACCAGCTGACTGCCCATTAGCCCTGCCCCCAAGGAGCTCAGCCAGCCTGTGCTTACCTGCACATAGTGGGGAGAAGTAGGGGCCTCTAGCCTGCGCATGATATAACGATGCTCACTCTCCCTACCTCCTTGAGATCCTGTGAGAAAAAGGTTCTGTGTCAGCTGGGAAGTGCTGTGGAAATATTCGTAACAACAACAATGCCGATGATTGGCCTCTGGCAAAGGCTCTGCTCCCTAAACAGGACTTCAGAGGGAGCCCCCGCTTCCGGCCCTGAGCTCCACCAGCACCCCTGCAGGGAAGCAGCTGCCAGCGAGCCCAAGCAGGAACAGCCAAGATTTGAGCTGAGGGCTCCTGAGGCCAGGGCCAGCACCTTTAGGTTCATAGACATAGAGAATGGACCTTCACGGTCATCCAGTCCAATCCCTCCCCACTTTGTAGATGACATAACCGCTCCCAGGGGGGATCCGGACCTTGTCCCCTGAGCCAGTCATGATTCTTTCTCCTGTGGCCCAATACCTTAGTGGGGAGGGAGGGATGAGACAGAGAGGGAGAGTTTGGTCCCCTCTGACTCTGGTCACTCCAAGGGCCGCCTCCCTCCCTGCAGGGCCCCTGGCTCCCTCGGCCTGAGCAGATGGAAGCCCTTTCATCCAGCTCCACAGCTCCCAAAGGCCAGCTCTTAGCAGGCTGCAGAGCTACCAGAGGGTACAGCTGCTGGGCAGACAGACCCCTGGGGCCCAGGGCAGCCGGGGGAGTGGGTCAAGGACATGGACAAAGGAGAACAGAGTAGAGAAGAGAGAACCAAGCCCCTAGAGGTGATGTTCTTCAAACTCGGATGAAAGTCAACACATGTGGAGCTGTATGGAGAGCCTACTAAGCCTGAGCTGAGCCCTAGTGCGAGGAGAGGCGGGAAGTGAAAGGTTAGCCTAAAGCTCCCGCCCTGCCCTCCGGGGGCTCACAGGCTGGTGGGGGGATGGGATCCAGCCATGGGCAGCACCAGTTCATGATATTGTTGTTGGGTTGTATCAGAGGGCCCTCTAACACAATGGGATGCTGAGGGGCGGGCCAGGAGTGATGGGAAGTCAGACAAGGGGACTTCCCTGGGGACTGGCATTGGAGTTGGGTTTCATGGCTGGACACGGTACAGAGTTGAGAGCACTTATTGCATCTTCAGAGGTCAGGAAGACACCCCCTTTGACTGAACTCAAGTTCATGGAAGGGAGCAACATGATTGAAGGCTGGAAAGATGGGGTGGTGCTTAAGAGCAAGGCCTTGAGTGCCAGGCAAGGAGATGAAACTGGACTGAGGAGGTTATGGGAGCCACTGACGCTCTGCCATCCAGGAGAAGGAGAAGCAAGGGTCAAAGATAACGCCAAGGTCTCTGATGCACCAGGAGTGGATGGAGGTCCCATAGACAGAGGTGGAGAAAGGGAGAGCAGGAACACCAAAACCCAGGTGGGGGGCTGTTCTGAGTGCCAGATCTCTAGAATGGAGATGACAAGTCCTCCCCTGGTCATTAACAGAGGCCCTCTAATGACGAGCAAGTGGGCACAGGTGGGAGCCAGCGGAGGAGAGGCAGAGCGTGGAACCAGGAGCGCTGGGAGCTGAGTTCCAGGGCCAGCCCTGCCACTGCTCGGCCCTGCATCCACTCTATTCCACTGCTGAAAGGGCAGTGAGCCTTCATGCCAAGCGACATGGAAGTCACGTCCAGTGACACGGTGGCCCCATCCTGTCCTGTGCCCCACCCCCCTCTTGGCACTGGCAGTGGGGGCCAGTCAGCTCCAGGATGTGCTGAAGGTCTCCTGTGAATCCAGCTTTCAAAAAGATTTTACAAAGGTTCTAGGTGGGCTGGGGGCCAGGACATTTGGGGTTCTGGTCCTGTCCTCCTGAGAAGTAGATGGAGAAATCAGTAGGCCCTTCTGACACTTGGGTTTCTTCCCTGGAAATGAAGGGTTCTCTCAAAATTGTGATGTTCTAGGTTCTAAGTTCCCTTTCTGATGTGATGGTCCCTGTCCTAAAGCCCCTCCCAGCTCTGACCTTCCCTGTTCTAAGGCCCCTCTCAGCCTTGACCTTCTCTCTTCTAAAGCCCCTCCCAGACTTGAGTTGATTGTTCTAAGTTCCTTCTGATTTCGCCTGATCTCCATGGAGTCTGACCTCCCCACCACATTTGCTTTCTGCTAGAATTAGGCTCTGCTCTCTTGGCTTTGTGGGTCTCCGAGCATGGCCAGGCTGGGCGTCCACGCCCACGTTTATATGCCCAGTAGTGAGAAAGGGTCCAGAGGCTGGTTCTTGGGGTCTTGTGAAGAGAGCCTCCTGTTTGGGGTCTGACGTCCAAGTGGTCTTCAGCTGAAGCTCTGTGTGTGGTGTAGGACGTGGAACCGAGGCTTCCAGGAGGGTCATCAGTGAGCTCTGGTCAGAGCTGGGATCTGAGCCCAGGCCTCAGGCCTCTGAGTCTGAAGCTTCAGTAAGTTGACCCTTGGCCACGACCCTTGGACGTGCCCTCCAGCCTGGCTGGAGCTTATAAACTCAGCTTCTCAGCCTCATTCCCTGATCGTGGCCCCCCCCC
>NW_020950172.1:324911-326840 GCF_900497805.2 Vombatus ursinus
CCCCCCCCCCCCCCCCCCCCGTCCAGCTGAGCCTGGACCTGGCAAGGGCCTGGGGAGAACAGCTTTCTTCCTCAGTGATTACTGCTTACTCCAGATGGAGGACAGCATGTGACCGGCAGAGGGTTAGCTCTGGGCCAAGGCCCCATCTCCGGGCACCTGATCAATCACTCAGCAGTTCTCTGTACATAAGAAGGCTGTGAGCTGATTCAAACAATGAAAGCTTTCTAGAAATGCCCACCTGGGAGAGCGGGTGAGCCTGGCATGGGCTTGGGTCTGGACCTAGTAATGCAGGCAGTCTGGGTCATCCTTGGGCTTCCCAGGCCAATGGACTTCATGGTAGCTTCAGGGGTTTGGGGGTGGTTCCTCCAGCCTCCTGGGGGGCAGGCACTTCAGTAAGGTCCAGCTGGGCAGGGAATGAATGGCCTGAGGCTGGGAGGTAAGAGGCTGGGTCTTAAGCCTGAGCCTTGCCACTGATGACCAGCCACGGGTCTTCTCATACAATTTCCCAATACCTAGAAAGTCCTCCTTGCCCTGAGGCTCCCCCACGATGCTCTTGAGCATCTGCAGGGCAGAGATGACCTTGTTTCTTTTTCCTCCTGCTGCCTTTGGGGTTGAGGAGCCTCCTGGCACCAGGCTCCCTGGCCTGGGGCACCCTCCTCATTGGCATTCCCACCCAGAGGCATCATGGGGCTGGAGCAGCCACAGGACCCCTAGATATGGAGTCTGGAGACGTGGGTTCAAATTCTGACTTTGTGACGTGTGCCAAGTCCCTTCCCCCGTTTGGGCCAGCTTCCCCTTCTGTAAAAGGAGGGGGACTGGACTCCAGGGTCGTTTTGTGTCCTAGCAAGCTCTCAGCTACAAACTTCTGCACCCTCCCCACACTGTGGGTTTCTGGACACATGCCTGGGGCATGGAGGGCCATGGGCTCCCTGTCCTGTGGTAGGAAACCAGTCCTAAGTGGTAAAGCCTGGCTACCTCCTAATTATTTCAGAACTTCACCTGGACATTTGGGGGCCTGGGGGTGGTGCAGTGCTAGATTTATGACTTCTTTGGAATAGGGAACACTTGGTGCAGAAAGTCACTCCATCAGTGCTGGTCGGTGCCTTCTCTGCCTTGGGCAGGATCACCCAGCCAGGAGGTGTCAGAGGGAGGGAGCTCTTTCTGATTTTGAGCTCAGCTTTCAGGGACATCTCAATCAGGTGAGATCAGGAGACCTGAGCCCTGGGCCTGGCCCTCTTCCTGTCGAGGTCCAGGTGAAAGAGGCCCCTGAGCCGCCTCTGACCATGAGGATGGAGGCTGGGGACTGAATGGCCGTCGCCAGGGCTGCTGCTGGGTGGGGGAGTTTGTCACGACTCTGCAGGAGGCCTTGGCCCTGCAGCCTCAAAGACATCAGGCCTGTGTCACAAGGGTGCTTGTCTCTAAGTGTGTAGAGTCTGATGGTTGTGTCCCCAAAGGTGTGGTGTTCCTGCCTGTGTTGTGTCTGGAGACCTCTGGGTGTGTCTCTGGGTCTGAGAATGTGGCGCGGCAATGTCCAAGTCGGTGGAATCCTGGGGCATGTGTGCATGTGTATGGGGGGGGGGCTTGTGTGTGCCTCTGGGCGTGTTCTGTACTTCCTTGGACAGGACGGGTGCTGTCTGGCTCTGTGCCTTACGAGCTGGTGTTTGTACATGTGTGCGTACTTCTCTGGGGTGGGGAGGCTTGTGTGTGCTTCTCGGGGTGTTCTGTCCTGTGGACGGGCAAGGCGCCGTCTGGGGCCGAGAGTCTTTCCCTGTGTTGGCTCCAACTAAGCTTTGTCTGGGACCATGTGTGTGCCTTACGTGCTGTTCAGAGCATCTCTGAGCGTTTTCTCTGGCTGTATCGTCGCATGTGTGCTCACGAGCTCTGTGTGTGTGTGTGTGTGTGTGTGTGTGTGTGTGTGTGTGTGTGTGT
>NW_020950172.1:326850-351271 GCF_900497805.2 Vombatus ursinus
TGTGTGTGTGTGTGTGTGTGTGTGTGTGTGTGTGTGTGTGTGTGTATGTGTGCGCGCGTGCGTGCGTGCGTGCACTCACTCTCCAGTGCCCAAATGTGCTAAGGGGCCGCTGGTTTCCGGGAGAGGCCACAGCTGGAGAGGCTGGAGGGAGGAGCCTCAGGGTGACAGCTGCAGGGAGGGAGGGGGGAGCAGGGGTGGAGCTGCCTGAAATGCTGGGAGGGGGTGGGGGACCTGGAGCGTGGGGCTCCCTTGGATCCCGCCCCGGCCCGCCCTGCCCCGCCCTGCCCAGGCTAGCCCCCGCTGGGCCTCTGCCTCCGGTGCCCAGCAGGAAGGCCACGCTATCTTTGTGTGTGTGTGCGTGTGTGCGTGTGTGTGTGTGTGTGTGTGTGTGTGTGTGAGGGAGAGAGTGTGTGAGTGCCAGAGAAATGATTAACCCCAGTGTGTGACGTGCGAGCAGGGCCGATTCAAAGTTTGCTTTCTCCCCGCGGGCAGAGGCTGCCCGGGAGAGGCCGGACCTCGCGCTCCGCTGGCTCGTCCGCTCGCTCCGTGGCCTTTCCCTCGGCCCGGCCTCTCTCTCTGGCTCTGGCTCTCCCACACTCGCTGACTGTCTCTGCATCTCTTTAACCCTTCGCCTCGGAGCCCGAGCCGCAGAGGCAGCGGCGTCTGCCCGCCAGCCCAGGGCGGCACATGGGGGTGGAGGCCCCCCCGGCAGCCCTGACCATGAGGACTCTCCGCAGGTTGAAGTTCATGAGTTCACCCAGCCTCAGTGATCTGGGCAAGAGAGAGCAGGCAGCCTTGGATGAGCGAGGGGCCCAGCAGCGCCAGGCCTGCTCCAACGCCACCTGGAACAGGTAAGGGCTTGTCTGCCTTCCCCGGCCGGCCCGTCCCACACACTGCCGCTGCGCTTTCTCTCTGCGATAGGCTCCTAGATTTAGAGCTGAAGGGACCTCAAAACTCAGGCAGTCCATTTTACAGATGAAGAAACTGAGGCTCATCAAGACCAAGGGTCGTATCTAGAGTCATACAGCTAATGAGTTAAAGATGATTCTGGGTTCCAGCTTTACCACTAACTCACAGTGGTGAAGCACCTAAACTTTCTGGATCTCAATGCCCACAGTTGTCAAATGAGTGGGTGGGCTCTTTCACTGGTAGATGAATGAATAGATGGATGGATGGATGGACTAGGTGATCTCTAAGGTCCTTCCTGGTTCTAAAACCTTATTAAGAGCAAACATTTCCTGCCTGCCTCCCTCCTTCCCTAATGGCATTTTTGTACAATTTCGGTGGTGTTTTTGGCTAGATACTCGAGGTGACCTTTATCTAGACTTATCTCCCCAGGCAGGCATGTGCACTCACTGTCTTAATGGCCGAGGAGCACACCTCCCCTCCCCCTTCCCCCTCCACACACATACTTCATAAGGCTAAGTCCACTGAGGACGTGGGACAAGCCCAGGTTGGGAATCCTGGCTGCTCCAAGGTGGTGCAAGGGTGTCTCTATGGGCCAGCCCCAACCCAGCACCCCAAAAGCTTTCCTCTTCTCCTTTTTCATTCTTTGTTAGAAAGGATGAGGGAGAGGGGAAGGGAGAGGGACTTGAAAATGAAGGTGATTGTAAAAAAACACCTCTACAGTGTGCTTCCCTCTTACCAGCCCTGGGAAGCATGTAGCTCAAGGATCAGCATCCCCACTTCACAGATGAGGAAACTGAGGCTCTGAACAAGGAGATGAGTTGTCTAAGGTCACCCTTTGAATGAAGTCTTCTGTTTGTATTCAACTCAGTGAGTCTCTGGAGCAGCTCCCCTGTTTTCTGGGCTAGAAAAGTGAAACAAACAGGCCTTTTCTTCAAAGAATTTATTATACTGGTGGGGGAAAAGGTCTGTGCCCAGATCACTGCTTTCACGAGAGGTAGCAGACATTTCAGGGGTGGGAGCACCAGACAGCTGGGGCGAGAGCAAAGGCTTCCTGTGGGAGGTGATTGCTAAGTGGTGTTTGAGCTGAAGGTGAGGAGACATCACTCCAGGGACGACCCAGAGACCTTGCTCAGGAAGCACTCAATCCGTGACTTGGGCTGGAACCCAGGGTGTGTGAGATCTGCAGGGGGAGAGCCAGATGGTGAAGGGATTTGAGTTCTCCTGCCAAGCTGGCATTTTCTCCTCTCTCCCCAGCATTGCACAGCCGTGGGGTGCCCTGGGACCTGCCTCCATCCCTCCTCCAGGTGGAATGAAAGGGGCTATTCATTCCTCTTTGCAGCTCCAGGCCGGCTGCTGTGGGAGGCAGCTGAGAAGGGAGGGATCTGGGCCTTTCAGCAGGCAGAATGAGGGCAGAGCCCCTGCTCTGGTGCAAGACCGCAGCAGACACGTTCAGAGATGGTCCCATCTGGCATGGTTCCACCACCCTGACTTCTTGATTCTCAAGACATCCTCAATTAAAAGCTGGAAGGAAAGTGAGAGGCCTGATAGTCTAATCTCACTTAGCACATAGTAGGTTCTTAATAAATGTATATTGGAGCCCTCATCTTACCAAGGAGGAAACTGAGTCTCAGAGAAGTGAAGTGACTTAAGATCATAACTCTGGGGCTAAGAGGGAGCTTTTGAGGCCAGGTACTGATCCCCTTCATTTTATGGGTAGGGACATTGAGGCCCAGTCAGGACTCTCCCAAGATCATGCAGGGAGTGAGCTGTGGGGCCAGAATTCACACCGGCTCTTCAGACACCAAGTCCTGGGCCCTTGTTGTCCCCAACCTCCAAACAGCTGTGGCAGCCCACTGCCCACACATCCCAGGGCTGTGCTGTCCCCTCCAGATCAGGGCTGGGCCCTTGGGGGCGGGGGACAGGGGTGAAGTCCTTGCCTCTGTCCCAAAGTGCTCTCTCATTGGGGACCCATTGGTCTTCTTACTCCCTGAAGCCCTGGGGGAGACAGAGCCATAGGGCCTGCTTTACTCATGGGGAAATTGAGCCAAGGAGGGAGACATCGCTTGTCCAGGGTCCTGAAGCTGGGTTCAAGGAAGTTTGGGGTTTTTTTTTTCCCCCACTGCTTAGGCAGAGTGTCTTGGAATTAGGAGGGTTAGAGTTGATTATAATGACCCTGCTCTAATGTCTGAGTTCTTTACTCCAGCATACCCCTCCCCCCATGACCAGGCTCATAACAGGAGACCTGGGGGGAGGGGAAGTTAGTATCCTGGAAGCCTAGAGGTTATCCGCAGTGGGCCAATGTCATAGGGAGACCCCTGGGCCTTGAAGAAGGGGGCTGAAAGGGTCGAGTCTCCGTGTCCCTCTCCTGGTGCCCCTGGCTCAGCTCCTTCTGGGGATCACAGTAATTCTCACTCTTAACCACTTTAAGAATGACAGATAAGCAATCAACCTTAAAGCTGCCAAAGTACTTTCAGTGCTACAGGTGTTAATAGTCCCATTTTACATTTGGGAAAACTGAGGCTCAGAGAGGCGAATTGCCTATAGTAGCAGAGGAAATGGGATGTGAACCCAGGTCTGCCTGACTCAGAGGCTGGATGCTGGGATGTGCTGGGTCCACTAAACTTTAATGCTGGGAGGTGGCTAGAACAGGTATTAGCATGGAAGGGAAGGAACTGGCCTGGGCGCTCTGATCCTGCTCCCTTCTGTCCAGCTGAGGGTCCTTCTGACCATCCCTCACTCCCGCCCCTGACATCTTGGGCAGGGCCACTCGGTGTTGGTTTGAGGGCCCTGGGGGGAGGGGGAGGAGATCTGCAGACTCCAGTTATCTTCGATTTGTGTCTCCTTCCCCCACCCTGTCTGTTTACCTTCCCCAGGCCCCACCCTGAGTGACCCAAGGCTGGGGGGATGGGTTAGTGTCTAAGGATTGACCTGGCAGGTCCAGGCCCCTGAAGGGCAGGTGGGTCTGGTGTCAGGGAGCAGGTTGGCACAGGCCTGCTATGGGGGGATGCAATGACACCCAATAGGTGCAGGATCTTGCTGGGGCTCTGAAAGGTAGAAGAGGCCTGGAAACCTGGACCCTCCATTCTGTATGTAGCTGGAAAAGGGAAGCCATTCACCCGAGGTCACTCCTCATGAAAGGAGGCGGGGAAGCAGCCAGACTCAGTCTGTCCTGGTCTCTTTCCACTCTGCCCCAGAACCTGCCTGCCTCATGGGCCCAGGCAGGGGCTCTGCCCAGAACCTGGGCCAAGACAAACTGGATTGAAGGAGCTCAGCTCCTCCCCACCACTTTGTGCTCACACAGAATCTCCCCAATCCTGGAATCGTGGGAATCCAGCTCTGACCTCAGAACCTGGGCTGGCCTGCCTCCCATGGCCTGGGGGTCCGGAGACCTCCA
Source organism: Vombatus ursinus (assembly GCF_900497805.2). NCBI lineage: Eukaryota > Metazoa > Chordata > Mammalia > Diprotodontia > Vombatidae > Vombatus > Vombatus ursinus. The sequence goes on from NW_020950172.1 coordinate 331,154, forward strand.
GTCCTGCTGATAGCCCCTGTGAGGTCATCCAAGGCCTCAGAGCTCCATTGTATAGATGAGGAAACCAAGGCTCTTACAAGTCAGAACTGGGATGGGAGTGCTAGTCTCTGGCTTCCCAATCTGGTCCCCTTTCCAGGGAATCCTTCCATGGCAATGGCCCCTGGTCTCATTGGAAGGCCTAGGCAATTCTCTGCTGGAGGGAGGAGGATGTCCAGGGGAAGAGGGGCCTGGAGAACCAAGAAAGAACTGGGCAGGTGGAGCTGGGAGGAGAGAGGGGTGGAACATGGTGGCCATCTGAGGCCTGGGAGGGTGGAAGAGGAGAAGGGCTAGTTGAAGCTCAGGGAAAGAAAACCTTCCTGGCCACTCGAGGCCTCTGCCTCCCCTCTGTCCGTCTGAGAAATGGGCTCCTGGGGAGGCAGTAAACCCCAATTCTAGCGGAGGCTGGGAGACCCCTGGGGGATGTTACTGCCCAGGCCCAGAAGGTCTCTCCCAGCCCTGCATCTGGAAATGAGAGTACCTGATCTTCCCTGCTGTCCTGAGGGGTTTCCCAAGTGTCTTATTTCAGCCAACATGCATTTCCTAAGAGCCTGCTATGGGCTGTGGACTGTGCAGGGCCCTGGGGCTACACAGACAGATATGAAACTAGCCCTGCCCTCAGAGAGCTGACTGTTCTCTGGGGTTTGCCATGTGTAAGTAAATCCAATGTTATAAAAGGTTGTTAAAAGCAAGAGAGAGAAAACTTACCACCTGGTGAGGTCTGTGCTTAGAAGCAAGTCGAGCATTCTACGAGGTACAGATGAAGAGGGAAGGTGCACCAGGCAGTTCCTCTGGGCAAAGTCTCAGAGGAAGGAGATGGCTAATGGCACACTGAAGGGTTAGACATTATAGAAATTGTGTGAAAGGGAAGGGTATGGAATAAAGTCTGGAAAGGAGTGTGTGTGTGTAGAACATTGTCCTGGTTATTAAGTCCCAGGGCCTCCCAAATCTGCCCTTCCCAAAATAGTCCTTCAGATACTAAAAGGCAGCAAGTGACCAGTGCAGGGTAAATGGGCTGGGAGAGTCTGCCCTTCACGTCACATGCCAAAGCTGGCTTGGGCCTGGCTCCTTCTGCCACTTAGTGAGCCTTGTCTTGGCTTCTCCAGTCCCGTGAGGTTCCTATTGCCGTTCTCTCTGAGGATGCCCAAGGCTGATCATCCCAGGCTTCCCTGGCATGACCATCCAAGAAGGAGCTGGGGAGCCAGGTCTCCCCTCGCTTCTGGACAGGTTTCTTGGTGGCGTTTTCTGGGAGGCTTCGAAATGAGACAGAGAGGCAGCAATGGCGATCAGCACAGGGCAGAGCCTTGGGACAGAGAACGTCAGAGCTTTGAGGGACCTCGGAAGGAGCCATATCAGACCAGGGAAGGAGCTTGGGGAAGAGTGTCAAAGAGGTGGCTGGTGGTGCAGTGGTCAGCACAATGGGCCTGGAGTCAGGAAGCTCGGAGTTCAAATTTGACCACAAACACTTCCTGGATGTCTGCTTCACCTCCTTCTGCCTTTGCTTTCTCAGGAGATAATAATCACCTACCACCGTCAGCATGGTGCCTGGTGCTTAATAGGTACTTAATAAATGCTTATTCCCTTCCCCCTTCTTTTCAGAGCTAGGAGGTTCCTTTGAGCCTGGAATGTCAGAGCAGGAAAGGCCTGGTCTACGCCCACACTGAGTTACCAAGACAAGACTTTCACTGTGGACAGTCCAAGGAGGCTTCTGGGAGGGGGGTTCTGGGGAAGGGGGATTGTTGGGAGCTTTGGGTGAAGCAGAGGAGGCAAGTGCAGGCCCAGAGACTGAGGAGAGCCGCCTAGATGGCGGAGGGGTAGGGGAGTCCAGGGACATGAGGTTGGTAGACTAGCCAGAGGAGTTTGATTATATCTCAAGGTTAGGTGACCCTGGGCTGGGAGTCAAGAGATCTGGGTTCAAGTCCTATACCTGCCAGTATTTTTCTGTGACCCATGTGGTCGCCATTTTCTTCTCTATAAAATGAAGGGGTCGGACCAGCTGGTCAATGAACCCTCTGTCCAACTCCGGCTTTCCCAGCTCTAAGGAAAGGCCTTCCATCCCACGACTGGCGTTTTCTGTTCTGATGTCTCTTCCAGAACCAATGTTCTGTCCTGTCCTGTTTTGTTCCAGTGGAGAAAGTGTTTGGAGCCAGGCACTGACTGCTCTCAGGGCCCCCCTGCAGTGTCTCTGGGACTAAAAGTAGTCAGCTCCTCATCCCCCCCCAGGAGGGAGCATCTGAAAAGCCCAGGGCCCCTCCACCCTTGGCCCAGCTAGAGATAGGTCTCCAAAAGGTAGGACCCATCTTCTGACCTCTCAGGGCTTCGATGCCATGCCTGGCAGGCTAAAGAAGAGGAAACCCCTCCCCCTTCCCTGTGGTCACCAACCTGCCCCTCAGGTTTTTCCTGCCCCCTCCACACCTGATCAGATCAGCCCCAGGGCAGAGAAGGGCCTGGCCTCTGAGTCACTGGAAGTGCTCTGTCCAGTGGAAGTTTTCATGGGACAGGGGAGATGAAAGCCAGCCCTAGCACTGTTGCAGTTTGGGGTACCAGGGGCAGGGGAGGGAGGAGAGTGATTCCTGAGCCATGGGGTGAGAGAGGCTTCATGGAAGAGGCAGCCCCTGAACTGAGCCCAGCAGAATGAAGGCAGAGTTTTCACCTGCTGCTTTGGGCTTTGTCCTCAGGTCACCGGAGCAGGTTGGTAGCCTTGATAGCCCTGGCCTTCCCTTATCCAGGCTAAAGTCAGGGCTCCTTCAAATGGTTCTGGGAGGAGGGGTCTCTAGTCCCTTCCCTGGTCTCCCTCCTCTGGACGCAATCCCACTTTGTCAATGTCAATGCCCTTCCTCCAAGAGGTCACCCACCACTGCTCACGGGCTCCCAGAGGGGTCAGCCTGGGCAGAGGACAGCAGCGTGATGACACCCCGGCTTCCATACACAATGTCTGCTGGCCCAGGGTCTTACTTATTTAGGCCCTTCTTGAGTACCTACTGTGCGCTAAGTTCTAGGCACTGTACCAAGTCAAAAATGAACAAATTCCTGTCCCATTGGGAGACGGCAGTGTGTACATGGGTGAAGATCCACAGACAATATACAAAGTAGGGGTAGGGCAGGGGGTGGGATGTGGGAGCAGGTGTCCCAGCACCTAAGATTCTAAGAGCCTTTTCAGCTCATCAGTGAGCATCCCCAGGGGCCCGGCATAGGAGCCAGGCATAGGGCCCAAGGCTTCCCAAGTCAGTCGTTAAAGGACCCTCTTCCTGGGCATTAGCAATAGCCAAAGGTCTCGGGGAGCCAGGACCCAGCCCTCCCCTGCTGTGCTTTGTTCCTTTTATTAGTGGAGACAAGGAAAGGGAAGGGTCTCTAGCCTTTCCCCTGCCATCTAGCCTCTTGAGGAGGATACCGGGGGTCAGAGTGGCTGCTGCCATGCCCGGTAGCCATACTCCTGCTAAGTAACCTCTCCTTGCTTTTCATCCCTAGCATCCACAATGGAGTGATTGCCGTGTTCCAGAGAAAGGGCCTTCCAGATCACCAGTTGTTCCACTTGAACGAGGGCGTCAGGTGAGTGAACTTCACGGAGAGAGGGCTGAGAGTGAAGGGTAGCCCTGGGCTGGAGCCAGCACAACTGAGATCCACTAGGGCCCTTCCAGGGGGTGAGGCCAATGTGAGCAGAGAATCAGGGGCTGCTAACAGAGCCAAAGCTGAGAAAGAACCACCCAGGGAAGGGGTCAAAAAATGAGAATCCACTGGCACAAAGTAGGTGCAGAGAATGATGGAGGAGCCAGGAGGGGCAGATGTCCCCAGGGCCTCTGTGCAGAGGGGCCACTGCTGTGGAGCTCTGGGCCCCCCTGGCCACCCCAGCTTTTGACAGTGCCATCTGCGGGTTTATCAAGAAACCAAATGGAAATTGCTGTTTCTAGAAGTGATGCCTCTACCCAGCCAAAGGTCACGGAGCTGCAGCCATCATGGAGATCTTTCCATCCAGTGCCTTCAGTTTACAGATGAGAAAACTGGGGCCCAGAGAGGACCAGGGATTAATACACATCAGTGGTGGGATGGAACCCAAGTCCTGTGGCACCAGGATTAGCGCTCCCTGTGCTCAGCTCACGGCTCTGACAGTTGCTGGGGCCACGTCGCACTCCCTTGGTTTCCAGGTGAAGAAAGTGAGCAGGGACAGGCATCTGGCTACCAAGTCACAGGCCCAGAGCCCTGGCACCCAGCCCTAGGGGTCTCGTGGGATGATGTCTGCCTCTCCCCTCAGTGTCACTTAGAGGGCTGAAAGAGCCAGGGATTAGCTGAGTCCTCAGTCAGTCAGTCAGTCAGTCAGTCAACAAGCATTGATGAAGCCCTTACTGTCTGCCCTGCCCAGCACTAAGGACTGGAGATGCCAAGAAAGCAAAAAATGGAAACACCCAGGCTCTGCCTTCAGAGAGCTTTCACTTGCACTGTCCCCATACTCTGTCCAGCTGGGAAACCCATGCCCTAAGGCAGCTCTGGGGCCTAGTAGGCACCTTCCTGAGTTGCTTTGGCGAAAGCTATCATCAGCCTTGCCACCCTCGGCTGGCCGGGTCCTTGGCTAAGAGACCCACCATCCAGTGCCCAGCCTTGAGCTGCCAGGCCCTGAGCCCTCCTGGCACAGTCTATAAGAGCCCAGAACACCATGAGACCAAGGAGGACCTCAGGGGAGGGCCAGAGGCCCATCAGTCAAGCCAAGGAGTCTCAGCTAATCTTCCTTTTACGGATGCAAAACCCGAGGACATGGGGCTATCTGAGGTCCCCCAGCTTGTAGGCAGTGGAGCCTGGCCCCCAGGGAAGGCTTCCGGGGGGAGGGGGAGGAGAGGTCACTGCAGGGTCCTCTTACATGCGACTTGTTCTGGGCTAATTTAATCCAGGGGATCCCAAATCCCAAATTCAGCTGGGGCCAAATGACTGACTCCTGGCACCCTCTCCATTCTCACACATGACAGGCCCTGTCCTGTGACCTCACCCTGGATGCCTCTCTCTGCCCCTCATGCCTGGAAGGCCCTCCCTCCTCACACTCACCTCATAGACAACCCCCCCCCTTCATTTATAGAAGGGCACGACTGAGGCGTGTGACCTCATGTAGGCCTACATAAAGTGTGTGAGAAATGAGAAAACAAGTACAATATAGAAAGGGGAGTCTGGCTGGGGCCTGGACCCACAGAGGAGCAGACATTTGATCTTGGAGGTAATAGCAATTGGTGTTGATTGGCTAGGGCAGTGACATGCTGAGAGGCACATTGAAGGAAATCCCTTTGGCACCTGAGTCGTGGCTCGCCCAAGGTGTCCTGGAAAGGCTGGTAGGAGTGGGGAGAGAGAAATTGGGAAGACCAGACAGCATGTCCATGCAATGGTCCAGGCATGGGATGACGAGATAGAGAGGGGCCAATCAGATAGGCAGGAAGAGGGCCGGGCAAGACCAGTGTCATGGAAACCTAGAGTGGAGGGAGTATCCAGGAGAAGAACATGATCCACGAGGCCATCGAAGGCTGCAGCCCCATCAAGAAGGATGAGGCTTGGAAAAGGCTGTGAGATTGGGTAATTAGGAGATCTCTGGTGACTTTGGAGAAGGCAATCTGAGATGGTTGGAAGCCAGAGTGTGGAGGGTTTAGAAGAGATTGAGGGGAGAGGAAGTGGGGGTCACAAACATGACTAGCTTTTTGGAAGAGCTAGACTGGAAAGGGAAGGGGAGATGTGGGATGATGAGTGGATCTAGGGAGGGATATTGGGAGGCTGGAGTAAACACTGGCCTCTGTCTAGGGAAAAACACGGCAGAAGCAGTAAAGCTTTTCAGTGAAGAAGACAGAGAGACTGAGGTGAGTGAGAGTGAGGACGGATGGAGAACAGAAGACAAGATGGCATCCCCTGAACCAATAGAGGCCCCAGGGGACTTGATTGTGCATGTGAGCCACAGGGTCCCAGAGAAGAGGAGAGAGTGGGGGGGGGGGCTGGGGCCAGACCCACGTCTGTGCACTCGGACTCCTGTGCCCTTTTCACTCCGTGATGGTACTTCAGACCCAAGAGACTTTTCCACTGGATGGTTTAATGGCAAATGAGAATTCCAAGATCACAGAAACCTCATAGCCTAATTCCTTTCTGAGGGCTACATGTGATGCTAGTAATTAATTAATCCTATTGCAAATGACTGATGCTTTTGAGGCAGGCAAAGGGAAAGAGGGAGGGAGGACATAATCTTTGTGTTCTAACAGGCTCCCAAAGCGAGGCTAGATAAGGAATGGATAAGAATCTCAGAAAGACAGAATGTACAGAATGGGAGGCATGATGGAACATGAAATATCAGAGCAGGGAGGGGCCTTAGAACAGGGGATGTCAGGGCTGGGAGGAGCCTGAGAACAGGGGATGGCAGGGCTGGGAGGGACCTTAGAACAGGGAAGGTCAGAGCTAAGAGGGGCCTTAGAACAGGGAAGATCAGCTGGGAGGGGCCTTAGAACATGAAATGTCAGAGCTAGGAAGGGCCTGAGAACAGGGAAGGTCAGAGCTGGGAGAGGCCTTAGAACAGGGGATGTCAGGGCTGGGAGGGGCATTGGAATAGAGAATTCCTAAGGTATAGGTGCAGTACAATGCAAAACAGAATGCCGCAACTCAAATTAGCATGTTGTCTAATGCATTAGGAAACTGAGAGCCAGAGAGAGGCCAGGACTTTGCCACAAGCACATGAGTACTAAGTAGCTTAGTGGAACTCAAGCTTCAGTTCACTGATTCCAAATCCCATGCTTGTCCTCCCAGGGCACCACGTTGCCTCTCCGAAGTCCAGCTGTGTTACAAGGAGCTCACAGAGGTCAGAGTACACAATGATTTGCACTGAGGATTTGCAGGAAGCAGTCCTAGTTTTATTCAGTTGGGGAGCAGCTTACCAAATCGTGGTGCCTGGATGTATTGGGACTCTTAAGAAATGACAAATGTGAAGGATGAACGGAAATAAAGTGAAGGAAGCAGGCCCAAGAGGACAATCAGCGCAATGACTGCAAGCCTGTAAATGAACAGAGCAGCAAGAACACCCCAGACGGAGCCTTGTGGATTGTGGGAAGGCACCTCCTTCCACTTCTCTGCTGAGGTGGGGGCCTATGGATGTGAAGCACTGCACACTTTGTCCAAGCAAGCTGATGAAGTCACGAATTGTCTGGAACCGCTCCTCCCCCTCCCGTTCTTTGTTACAAAGGATGCCGGGTAGAGAAATGGGACAGAAATATTTGGAAATGAAGGCAATTTTAGAGTAGGAGATATACATAAAAATGAAGAACTGAGGGGAAGAAGGGCTCGATTTGCATTCCACCTCCAGCAGTTGCTGGCTGGTGACCACAGGGAGTCCCATGACTGTCTCAGCTTCAGTTTCTTCATCTGTAAAAAGGAGCATCCCTAGAATGGAAGGAAAAGGTGGTTGTGAGCTGCTTTGTGGCTATAAAGGCTGTGCACGTGTTTGCTCTTGAAGAGGGCACCTTGACCGGGATGGTCATTTCCACCCTTGGTCTTTGAGGGTGTGTTCAGATGGGTGGGACCTCCTGAGCCTGGTGCTGGCCCCGGGTGTTCCAGAAGGAGCCTGGATCTTCATCCAGCAGGGATGTGGATCCTCAGAACATCATCCATGGGAACAGCCCCAAATGGTGCATTAGTCCTGAGAATGTGGCTGGGGGAGGAGGGGTAGGACAGGCAGTGAGAATACCACACAGAGCCAGCAGACCCACATTCAAGTCACCTGTGCCAAGTCTCCCTCATCCATGAAAGAGGGAGGATGCTGATTGCAGGCCCCAGCTCCCAGGGCTGCTCGGGGAATCCAGTGTGGCAGCAGCTAGAACACAGAGAGATTGGGTTCAGCGGATGACTGACTAGGACTTGGGGAAGTGGGGAAAGGGTCCAAGGACCAAGGTTCAAATCCTGGCCCTGCCAGGTAAGAGCTGTGTGTCTCCCCACAAGTCCCTGGACCTCTCTGGGCCTCAGTTTCGCCTTCTGTAAACTGGATTCAACAAACTTTGGTTAAGGATCTCCAAAGTTAGGTGTGAGACATAAGAGCCCTGCCATGGAAGAACTTGCAGTGGGGAGACCAAACATTAACCTGGGCTCCTCAGGATGCACATGAAACATCATGTCAGGGATGGAGGCAGGGGCACGAGGGTCAGGAGAGGACTTGGGGCTGGTACTAGGGAGCTAGGGATTCTCTAGGGGTGGGGGAGAGGGAGGGAGGAGGAAGTGTCTGGTTAGCAGGCAGCGTAAATGGCAGGAGATGCAGAGGCCCCCAGATGTGGGATCCTGGGGAGCAGAGGGCACCCCTGAAGACTTGGGGCCTGAGAATCTTCACACTCTTCCGGCTCTTGATTTGAGGAGCCCAGATCTGGCTGCTTCTCCGTGGGTGTACAGAATGAGCGGAGCCATGGGGGAGGCACCCTGTTCTGATGTCTGCATCTCTTTGTCTTCTGAGCACAGGCAGCTGCTGAAAACCGAGCTGGGCTCTTTCTTCACGGAGTATCTCCAGGTGAGTGTGGTCATCCTGCCCCCTTCCACTGAGGGCTTGGGTTTGGGGCTGGGGGCCAGCAGGAATAGGAATGGGAAGAACTCCCTCCCCCCAACTCCTGCCATCATCATCACTGCATTTGTACGGCGCCTCGCAGATTAGGAGAATGGAGCAGATTAGGGATGGAAGCTTGGGGGGATCAGTAAGAAACCTTTAAGGGGGTGGAGAAAATATTTCTGGCAAATTCCTATGTCATCCTTTTGAAATGAATCTGTGTTTTATTTTTTACCTTCACATGCCTGTAAATGCTAGAATTTCTTTCCTTCCATGATGAATGGGGGTATGGGAATATTTGCTGAAAGCCGAGGGGTTGGGGACCAAGCCAGGGAGCTTGGGATGTCCAAGGCCCCTCTGCAGTCATGACGTCCCACATTCTAAGCTCTAACCTCCTGACCCCGTGTGATTCTGGAAAGCACTGACACCTTGGGCTCTTCTGCTTTCAGAATCAGCTGCTAACCAAAGGCATGGTGATTCTCCGGGACAAGATTCGGTTCTATGAAGGTAAGGCCAGCCAGGTGATCCCAAGGTCTGAACACCTGACCTGCCAAGTGTGATTTTCATCCTCATTCATTTAGCAAATGTCTGTCAGGTGGCTCCTATGGGTAGGGCCTCATGCTATGATCCCACAACACTGGCCTCCAACACGATGGCCCTCCATCTCCCGACTCCCAGCATTTGTGCTGGCTGTCCCCCATGCCTGGAATGTCTGCCCTCCTCACCTTTGCCTCCCCACTTCACTGGCTTCCTACAGGGTTCACTTCCCACCATCTGCAGTAGATGTTTCCTGGTCCCTGCAGCTGTGAGGGCCTCCCTTCGCACATTACGCCTCCCATGTGCCTGCTGCGTTGTGTCCCCTGTGATACTGTGGCCGTGTCGAGGGCAGGGGCTGTGGTCTCTCTCTCAACTTTCTTTTCATCCCCAGGGCTTAGCCTGTTGCCCCATCCGTGATTCTAGAGCACAAACTCACTTACACACGGGAAGGAATTCGAGGGCGTCCCTTCTGGTTGGGGGCTGGGGCAGGGATCAGAGAAGGCTTCTTCAGGGAGCTAGCCCAGGACTCAGCTTTGGAAGATGAGAAGAATGTGACCACACCGATGGGGCAGGGGCAGACACACAACCATGGGAGCAAAGGAGTGGAGGTGGGAAATTACTAGGCATTTGGGGGTGGGAGAAAATAGCTCATAGTGCTCCCAGTGGAAGGGTGGAGGGCAAGGTGAGAGAGAGAGAAAATGGGTGTGTGTTATAAGTGTGGTACCTGTTATTACTGTCATACTGGCGTGCGAGGACCTCTGAGGTGTGACCAGTGGGACAGCCTGGCGTCCCAGAAGAGCCTGGTCAGGGTTAGTGGACACAGAGCTGTGTGTGTCCCTTCAAGGGATGGCTCTCCTCTGGGAATGTGACGCTGGCCCCCCCTCATCCCTATCAGGGGACTTGACTCATTCCTTTTCCCCATCATTTCAGGTCCTTCCATATTGTGGGCACCCCCCACCCCCACTACACATGCACACACCCCTCCCAGGAGAACCTGGGGGCCAGTGGCCAGTTCAGCCCAACACTCCTCCTCATGAGGGCACAACCTTGTGGACCCATTGGAAGCAAAGATGCCAGAGACAAGCACCATTTGAGTCTCTCTTGAGAACACAATTCCATAGGATTGTTGATGCAGAGCTAGAAGGGGCTTTAGGTCTCCTCTTGTCCCACTCCCTTGCAGAGCAAAGGCCCCCAGAATGCAAAGGACTTGGCCAAGGGCACGCAGCTAGCAAGTCGCCAGCCAGGATTTGAATCCAGGTCCAGCACTGTGCTCAGGGCACTGGGCTTCGTAACCCATCCATTGCTCATGAGAGCTTCTGGGAGAGGGGCAGGCACTCGGAGTGGGTTTGCCAAGTGCGTGATGGGCTCTAGCGTCTCAGGGGCCAACGGACAGGAAAGGACAACAGTGATAGCGCTGTCCATTCTAGGGTAGGGTGGCGCTGCCATGATGGCAATGGCGATTGATTTATCCCCTGATTTGGGACTACAGGTATTTCACTGTGGGGGAGGGGGTATGCAGGGGGAGGGAGGGGGAGGGGAGAGAGAGCTCTCTCATGACAGTAGAAATGGTGACACTTTAAAGATGAGGACGATGATACGGACACATGTTATATTATCACATTGTAGCACATCATATGTTGTTTCATCACATTACATTGTATTCTATCACATATTACACCATATTGTGTTATCTATTACATTACATTACAATACATTCTGTCCTGTTAACTGTATTCTATTATGCAGAGGGCAGAGAGGACAGAGCCCTTTCCTGCAGCTGTTACAACAAAACTGGGGCCTAAGTGTTCCCATTCTCCCCATTTCACGGATGGAGCAGCTGGGAAGCTCAGTCCATAGAGTGCTGGACTTGAAGGTGGGAAGACCTAAGTTCAAATCCTGCCTCAGACCCTTATTGGTCATGTGGCCCTGAGCAAGTCACTGAACTGCCATCTGCCTTGATTTCTTCAGTTGTGAAATAAGACTAAAAAAAAGTGGTGACTTCACAGAGTAGTGGTGAACGTGAATGAGATAATGTCTGTAAAGTTCTTTGTAGACCTTATTGGCCAATGTGAGTGTCAGCTGTTAGGTGAGGAAACTGAGGCTCACAAAGGGAAAACGACTGTCTCAGGACTCATGGCTAGTGAGAGGCAGACCTAGGACCCCCCAGGCCTCCCTGAGATTGGAGAGATGTGGGCCAGACAACAGCAGCTGACTCAGCCTTGATGTCACCCTGGGTGGCCACTCAAAGCCTCCCAGTATGGCACTCGCCCCATTGTCTAGGCTTGCTGCATATGACTCCCTTTCAGGTCAAAGCCAGAGGGACCTTTCCCCCTTATGTGCTAGGCCATCTCCCACCTCCGAGCCTTTGCACAGAGGGTCCTCAGCCTAACCGTTTCCCCCTAGCCGCCACCTCATTGACAGCTGAGGAAGAAGGGAGTGAGGGAAGTGCTGTGCATCTGTAGAGTTATGAGTGGAACGGAACAGGAAATAGAGCCAGGGCCTAGACGAAAGACCCACGTGGCCCAGTGCTCCTGGGATGGGACCCTCCCGCAGCAGCTCCTTCTCATATGTGGCCTATGAAAAATGTTGCTGTGCTCTGTAGAATGCCCCTGGCTTGGGCCCCAGGTCCTCCTCCAGAAAGGACTGAGCTTCCTTTCATCCCACCCCTTGGGAGGAAACTCCCAGGCCTTTGTCTGGGGGAGAATGCCTGCCGAGTCAGGGGCCCTGGGGCAGATCATTCAGCCTCCACTCTCTACCCACCCTGCCGGAGGGGGCTTCTAGGCCCAGCCTGGCTCTCAGTCTGAGCCTTGGCTGCTGTGGGGGACAGCGGCCAGTGTGATCCCCAAATCCAGGTTGGGAGGGCCTCCCCAGGCCTCTGGTGTGACCCAGACTTGAGCAAGTCCCCTCTCTGGCCTCCCTGACCAATGGCCATCTGGCATGGGCCTCCAGGATGAGGAAAATCACCCTCTAGCTCCCCAGTACCAAGCCTAAACATGAGCTGGTACTCCCAGGCTAATCCTTCTGCTGGGAGACAGCCCTTCTGAACACTGAAGACAGTCTCTTCTACCCTACCTCCCTCCCCGTCTTTTCTTCTCCAGCCTAGACATGCTCACCATCCAGTCCTCATGGGCCTGACTTCCAGGCCCTTCCCCCACCAATATCCTTTCTGTGCTGCACCCTCAGTTCCTGCCGAGCTCTCCGGGGGGGGGGGGGCGGACCCCCATCCCCGCCGAGTCCTGGACACATCCCTGATGAAGGGGCAGCAGCGCCCCAAGCTGCTGGCTCACTTTGGAGGCTTGCCCCTGTGTGTCAGAGAAGCTGTGGAGGATCAGAGGCATGTTCAGCATTTGCTGTCCCTGCCTAATGGGAGAGACTTTCTTCAGTGCCCTGCTAGAAGGGCACTGCTGGGCCGGGCTCGGATTGCCCCTGGAGCATCACCCTGGGCCAGACCCAGGAAAGGGAGAGGCTCGTGAAAGGCCACTTTGACCTCTGAAAAGAGCCTGGGCTTGAGGTGAGAGGCCTGGCTTTCCCACTGACCGCCACATGACGAGAGCCACATTGGTAAAACGGAGATCATATATGCTTGCGCCCTTGAATGGACATGCGGCCCTGTGGAAACAGATCTACCTAGGGAGCGTGCCCAGGGTGTTGCCCAACAGCACTGACATGGAGAGGGGGCACTGAGACTCCCAGGAAGTGTAGAACTGAGCGGTTCCCAGCCTGTGGCTCTCTCAAAAGCTCCCCTCCCCCCAACAGCAGCTTTGGAGGGTCTCTGGCCCAGGGAGAGGCAGAGGAACTGATGTCTCCACCTCTCTCCCCTCAGTATTTAGGCTTCTGCCACAGTAGCGTGGGACCTGCTAACTTTAAATTCTCCTGCACCTGGAGAATTCATTTCTACCAGACTGAAGAAAAGCAAGGCTGGTGAGCAGGGTCCCAAATCTGGAGGCAGTGAGGCTGCCACCACCTCCACCTCTGCTGCTGCTGCGGCTGCCTGGCGCGAGCTGTGTCTGCTCCCCCTTGGATGTCACCCAGTCTCTCTCCCATCTTGCTCAGTCAGACAGTGTGGCTTCCATCAGTCTCCATGGCACCAAGTTGGAGATGGGGTGGATTTCTCCTCCCTGGGGACTCGAGGAGTCCCTGCTCAGAGCTGCAGCGACCTTCACAGGCACCTGCCCTTCGAGCTCGCCCTCCACCTGGAGACCTCTGGCTGTGGGGCTTGGTCCTGAGACTGGGCGAGAGCCAGAAAGTGGAAGCTCAAGGACGTCCAGGCCAGAGGAGTGTGGCGTCAGGGGTCCCAAGTTCTCATCCTTGTTTTAGCCTTGGCCAACTTGTCTTCTGTGGACCTCAGTTTCCTTACCTGCCAAAGGTTCCTTCTAGCTTGAACCCTGCAGGTCAGAGCTTTCTGGAAGAAATGCCACCAGGGGTCCCTGAGGACAGGGGGAGAAAAATGGCTCACGCTCTGGGAGCCAACTCAAACTCAGGCCAGACCCAGTCAAGGGTCACACCTCCTGCCACTCAAGGTCTCTTGCCAGGATCCCACCCTCAGTCCAACACCAGCCTCCTTCAGCTGGTGAGACTGGCGGGGTGTGACCAGAGCAGAGGTGGATTCACACTCAGTACCTCAGAACCAGGAACATGGGGAGAGGGGATGCCTGTGGTCATCCAGTGTGCACGAAGCACAGTCATGTGTGAGAGAGGCCCCAGTAAGATAATGAGATAGTGGGGTAGGAAAAGAGCTTTGTGAGTGAACCTCAAGGCCTTGGATGCTGACATCAGTGGACATGTATTAAGCACCTGCAGTATACCAGCCACTAGGGACAGTCTTTGTCTTCAAAGAGTTCACTCACCTTCAGTAAGAACCAGTGCACGCGTGGACACATGTATGTTCAAGAGATACAAAGGCGATTATGCAGGAGAGAGGTCAGTGGCTGGGAGGAAAGGGGCAAGAACAGCCTCTCGAAACTGAGCAGAATAAACTTAAAAATATGTCCTGTAGCCGGCTGTTAAATATTTACTAGTATACCCCTCCATTCTCCCAAGGACAGCAGGGAAACATTTATTCACAATGAATATATATATCGCTAAGGGAAGGCAGTTTCTGTCTTCAGTGGAGACCAGTAGCCAGAGGAGGGCCCTTTAGTCTGGAAAGCTGCGGGATGGTGAGTGGGTGGCGATTGACACATCCCAATCTTGTACCATGCCGAGGGAAGAGGCCGGCAAGGAGGGGTTGAAAGGTGTGACCGTGTTCCCCCTCAGGGCTTTCTCTAGAATGCCTAGGGATGTCCTCTGGGTAGTAACTGGCTTTCTCTTCTTCTAGGACAGAAGCTACTAGATTCTCTGGCTGAAACCTGGGATTTCTTTTTCGGGGATGTCCTGCCCACCCTCCAAGCCATTTTCTACCCCGTTCAGGTGAATAATTTTGTTACAGTGGCTTGCCACCTGGGTCCACATCCAGCTTTGCCATTTGCTAGCTGTGTGACCTTGGACAAGTCACTTAACTTCTCTGAACTTCTTTCCCAACTATAAGATGGGACAAGTAACTTGCACCATCCCATTCCTGGGATGCTCTAAGGGAACACATGCTGTGGACAGTGAGGCAGCCATGGTCCAATTTGGGCATTCCCCTGTCTCTGGTCCAGGCACGGGCTCGGGGTGCTGATTGGCATTGACTTGGGGAGGTCACTCTAATCTTGGTCCGAGGGCTGTGAGATCCTCAGGGAAGGGGGAGCTATGGGCCCTGTCCTAACTCTGGCCCTTGTGTCTGCAGGGGAAGGAGCCCTCTGTCCGGCAGCTGGCCCTCCTGCACTTTCGCAACATCATCACGCTCAACATTAAGTTAGAAGATGCCCTGGCAAGGTCTCGCGCCAGGATCCCGCCCTCCATTGTCCAAATGCTACTGGTCCTCCAGGTCAGTGCTCATGTGGGGTGGCCCCTGGTGGGCTCCAGGATCCCTAGAGCAGCCACACGTGGCCAAGGCTGGCCTCGCCCGTGCTCCTGGTTGGCACCTCGCCCGTGGGCCATGCCCTCCCCTGCCAGCCTGTCACACACTGTGCCTCGCCAGGCCCATCTGAGGGCTGATGCAGAAAAGGTGGTGAAAGGGAGCAGGTGGTGTCTGGTCAGGTAGTCCAAGTGGCTTATCCTTTGGGGGTCCCAAGGGAGCCACACACTCAGGAGAGCTGGGCGGAGGGATCGCTGTCACTGGCTCGCCAAAATACAAGTGTAAATGCATCAGACAGGCGGTGCCAGCACCTGTCCTCTGAGGGGCCCCTTGGATGGCGGGTGACAACAGGTTTTTTGTTGTGTGAGAGGCCTCCATTGTCTGCCCTAAGGTCAGCCTCAAAGGTTCAGGTGCCTGGGCCATTCTCGTCCAAGTGGCCACTTGGGGCCTTCCCTGGAGACTGACTATCTCAGGAATCCCAGCTCAGACCTCTGCTGATCATGCATATCCACAGCAGGGCCTTTGCTGATCACAGTGTTACGTCATTGATGAGATACTATAATCATGCATCATTGCTCACATGGCTTCATTCATTCAACAAGCATTTATTAAGCTCCTACTATGTGCAGGGATAGAGGAAGTGAATGGTTAGAGAGCAGGAAGTCCTGGATTTCAAGTCCCACTCTGACACACAGGACCACCAGTGGGGCTGTGTGACCCTGGACAAGTCACTTGACCTCTGGGTGACCAGGCAACTCTCTGAGGCCCAAAGTTACAGACAAGCTGTTGACCTGTATCGATAGAGAGCATTTCCACGTTCAGAGCTCCCTACCTTCATGAACTGGGAGGCGGGCAGCTCTTCCCCATCCAGGGCCTCCTGTGGCCCAGCCCTTGGCAGGGGCAGAGGAAGGGAGGCCTGCCCTGAGAAGAGGCTTGGCCCGAGGGCCTGGTGTGCATAGCTGGAGGTCCGTTCCTCTTCCTCCATCCAAGCAGCTGGGGGCTGCACACTCTGGTCAGGCACTGCCCAGCTGCAGGGGCATAAGAGAAGGGAGGCAGATAGGGCTGGTGAGCAGAGCCCAGAACCTGGGAGAAACCACAGAGGAAACCCATGACTAAGGCCAGCTGGGACCCCGTGCACCACTGGGTGCCACCCCCTCAGTTACAGATGAGGGAACCGAGGCCCCAGAACAGGAAGCTACTTGGCCCAAAAAAGGAGCAGCCTCAGGACTGTGGCCCAGGTCCCCTGGATGCAAATGTAGGGCAGCACACTGGTCACTAGGCGTGGAGCCTGGACCTTCCCAGGAGTCGCTTTCCTTCACTCTTGGATGAGCCCCTGAGGCCAAAGAGGCTCGTGGCTTGCCCAGGGTTGTACCAGTTGTGAATCAGCAGTGGTGGAATTTGAATGCAGATCATGGGTTTCCAAACGCAGGCTGAATCACAGACTTACAGAATATCCAAGGTGGAAGGGACTTCCTAAGACAGCGGGGGCTCCCTCTTGGCCAAGCTCCCCAGCCCACCTACCCCAAGGGACTCCTCGAGGCCAGCGGCTTGCTTTCTTTCATTCCTTTTCTTTCTCTTCCTTTCTCCCTCTTTTTTTTTTTTTTTTTTTTTGTGAGGCAGTTGGGTTTAAGTGATTTGCCCACAGGGTCACACAGCTAGTAAGTGTTAAGTGTCTGAGGCTGGATTTGAACTCAGGTCCTCTTGACTCTAGGGCTGGTACTCTATCCACTGTGCCACCTCGTTGCCCCTCTTTCTTTCCTTCTCTCTCCCTTCGTATCTCCAGCACCTCACATAGCACCAGCCACATAGGGAGGAGACACTGGATAAGTGGGTGATGACTATAACTGAATGATGAACACCTCAGTACCTCCAAGTCAAGCTTGTCCCCATTTGGGAACATCTCAGTCCTTAGGAAGCCTTGTCTTCCACTGCTACGTGGGACAGAACCCACCTGTCTGAGGCTTCGTCCCTGGTCCTGCCCTCTGGGCCCAGGCAGAGCCAGGCTAGCCCTCACCCTCCATAGGACAGCCTTCAGATCTCATGTTCCCTCCCCAGGTCTCCTCTTATCCAGGCCAAACAAATCCCATATGGGGCCAACTCAAGGTTCTTCCCCCGGGAGCTGACCCCCTCCAGACTCTCTCCAGCTCATTAAAGTGTTCTTGTTAAGCCATGGTGTGTAGAGCTCAGCCTAGAACCCAACTGTGAACTGGCCACGGAACCAATGGATTGACTGACCATTCTGTTCTTGGCTTGGTAAGGTTCTAGGCTCAGCTCTGGGCTGTGTAACACAACCCAAGGTAACCTCCCTGTTCTTGGCATTAGATTCCTAGAGAGCTGGTGGTCCACTTAGACTCTCAGAGCCTATTCAGACAAACTGCAGTCTGACCATGCCTCCTGCACTCTTTCTTTGTCACAGTTCAGCATCTTTCTGGCCCCCTTTGGGGGTCACCAGCACTCCAATTCTTCAGGCACTGTGGATGTCTGTGGTTTGAAGCCCTGCCTCCGCTATGGCAGGGAAAATGGGGCTCTGATTCAGATACAAGTCTGGGGGCCCTGAATGCCTGACACAATTCCTCTTCCCCTCCCTTCTTCTCGTGACTTAATCATCCAGAGAGATTATGGGATGGAGAACGTCAAAAGGGAGCTCTAAACAAAATGGCGGATTTGTCCACGTGTCTTCAGTTCAGCTGAGTGGTGACAGAATCGCCCTGCTCATGCTCTCCCAGGATTCCTTCTGTTTTCTTCTCCACGTCTTGTTTGTTGGTGTCTTCTTTCCCCCCTCCTCCCCAGCCCAGGTGCAAGCCCCCTCATCACCTCCTCAGGGCATCAAGCCCAGCACAGCCCCGCCCCGCCCCCCAGAGGTCTGGCCGCCTCCTCCTCCTCCCTTTGGGGGGTGCCGGTGACACCTTCATTCTGGGGTTTCCGCTCTGACCCCGCCGCCGAGTCAGCCTGTCTACAGTCTGTCTGTACAGAATTGTTTGCTTCTTGTCTTCCCCGCAGACTGTAAGATCCCTGAGGTCCCGGCCTGTCTTCTGGTTTTCTTTGCCTATATCCCCAGTGCTTAATACAGGGCCTGACACACAGTAGGTGCTTAATCAATGCTTCTTGACTTGCCACCACATGGTCTGTCCCCTTAAGGAGCTCATGGTGTAGGATGGGTGTGCCCCCTGCCCCCAACACAAACACAGCACCTTAGGGATCAAAGAAGGACACCTGACTATTGCTTTGAATATGGACTCTGCTCCACTCCCCTACACATAGCTTGTAGATATGCCCTGAGGGCAGCCTCTGGTTCTTGAGGGTCATTAAATAGACTGAAACCCGTGTGCTTCCTTCGGAAGCAAAGGCAGCAGACCCAGTGGGGCCCACACAGTCAGTGAGGAGCTCTGTCTACAAGCATTAGGGGGATTTTTGAGAAGGGATAGCAACCCAGCTTGGGATGGTCAGGGAAGCACTCAGGGAGGCAGGGAAGGACGGGAAGCGTGGGTCGAGGGGCCATTCCAGCCCATGTGGGGCTGTGGGGACAGGCTGGGAGGCAGAAGGCCACAGGTGCCCAGAGCATGAAGTCTATGGAGATGACGTGATGTGGGATAAGGTGGGTAAGGTGGGGATTGCAGAGAGCCTTGGAAACCAGATTAGGAACCTGGCCTCCATGTAGTGTGTGTGAGGGCAGCGTCGGAGCCCCTTGGGAAGGGCGGGGCTGGAGGATTCTTTGGCAGCCCTGGAGAGAGAGGAGGGAGAGGAGAGCCCTGAGCATGAGGGGGGGGGGGGAGGGAGGCGTGATAGAGCCTGGCCAGAGCTGGGTGCCAGGAGGCAGCAGAGACCATGGATGGGAGCTTAATGGGTAGGGGAGGTGTATCAGCTGTGTCTGCCGCTCTGCCAACCTCAGGCTCAGAGGAAGGGTCTCAGGAGAGTGACCCCGAGCTCTGCAGCCGTGGTTGAGATGCTGGCACCCCTGGTGGTGACGGCTGCAGATGCCGCATCTTTCACCCTAGAGACATTCTAGGCTCTGGGAGATGGGAGCCTGTCAGAGGAGGTATTGGAATGGGATTCCTTCCCAGCATGGCCCATCACTTACCCCAGGCTGCCGACCTGGCAGCCCCTCACTCCCTCCACCACATGCCTCGTGCCCAGTGGCTTTCCCTCTGCCTTCTCAGGGGGTCCATGAATCCAAAGGCATCACAGAAGACTATTTGAAGCTCGAGGCTCTAATCCAGAAGGTGGTCTCCCCATACCTGGGTACCTACGGCCTCTATTCCAATGACGCACCCTTCACACACTCCTCCTGCATCTTGGGTAAGGAAGCCGGGGCCTCTGGGCCCCACCAGCAGGGAGGTGCAGATTCAGCTCAGCAGCCCAGGCCTCAGTGGTGGCTCTTGGGAGAGGAGGGCCCCATCATCCCCCTCAGCAGCTCTTCCCTCACCCCTCCTCAGTGCATGGTCCGAGAGGCATCCCCAAGAGGTCCTGCTCCCCAGTGAGTATCAGGGTGACTGCTGCTGGGGAAGGGGCTGAACACAGTCACCCTGGGGAACTCACCTGCCATCACATTGTCACTAACTGTTCCTGCTAATTTATCAGCTATTAAGCGTTCTTGCTTCTGCCTGGTCAAGAATTACACATGTGGTCAGTGCCCTATACATTCTGGTGCACTGAAACAAAGGACCAATCACCCAGTCCTAGTTATATCCCTCTCTAGCCCCTTTAGGTTAGAAAGCACCTTCCAACACTTGCTTCACCTAGTCCTCACACAAACAACTTAGGGTGTGTATCATCTCCATTTCACAGATGAAGAAACAGAGGGAGAGAAGGACTTGTCCAATATTACACTTCTCACAGATGATGGGGCTGGGGCCCATTCATTCATTCAATAAGCATGTTGTGAAGTCCTTCTGTGATACTGCCACTGTCTTCAGGAGCCTCCATGAAGCAGGACCTTTCGAGTAGAGAAAAAAAAGAAAGGACAAGGAGAGAGAGAGAGAGAGAGAGAGAGGGAGGGAGATAGAGACAGAGAGAAAGAAAGGGGAGGGGGAGAGAGAGAGACAGAAGGAGGGGGGAGAGAGAGACAGAAGGAGGGGGG
>NW_020950172.1:351281-359327 GCF_900497805.2 Vombatus ursinus
AGACAGAAGGAGGGGGGAGAGAGAGACAGAAGGAGGGGGGAGAGAGAACCCTTCTTTGTACTTTAGCCTCCTGGGAATTGGTAGCAGATGTTCTTTTGCTCGCTGGCCTCATGTGACCCTGAGTTTTCTTCCTCCAACAGAAAAGTGCTTTTCCCGCCGTTCCAAGGCAGGCGACATCATGGCCAAGAATCCAGTCGTTCGCTCCAAGAGTTACAACAACCCACTGCTCACTCCCGTGGCGGAGTACGAGACAGAAGGGCTGGCGGCCAATGGCACGGGCATCCGCAGACATTCTGTCTCCGAGATGACGTCCTGCCCCGAGGCCCCAGCCTATGTTGACCTCACCGCTGTCCTTGACGGTGGCTCCAAGGTCTCCATGATGGCTCCCAAATCATCCCTGGCTGCCGAAGCTGAGCGTTCCAGTGCCAAGGTCCATCCTGCGGGGCAGCCGCCACTGCCAGGCCTGTACCACCAGTGCAGTGAGCCCAGCCCGACCTTCAAGCTGTCCAGAGACCCAGCCTCAGTCTCGGCCCCTTCCTCCAGCCCAGAGAACTTAGTAGACCAAATTTTGGAATCCATCGATTCTGACTCTGAAGGGATTTTCATAAATTTTGACCGAGGACGCTCTAAGGCAACAGGATATGGTGGGGATGGGAATAGACAGAGCGTTGTGTGACCATCCCCCACCAGGAGGACAACCTGGCTCGTGTCTTGGGCCATGAATGTATGTGTCAAAGGCGGCCTGGTATGATGGAGGACGCCCTGGACTGGGGAGCAGGAGGCGAGGGTTGGAGTCCCTGCTCTAGTCATCGCTGGCCCTGCAACCCTGGGCAAATCACCCTCTCTGAGCCTCAGTCTCCTCATCTGTTAAATAGGGCAAATAATCCCTGCCCTGCTGACCTCCCACGGTGGCCATGAGGATCCCATGAGATAATAACACATGTGGAGGCACTTTGTAACTGATGGGGTATGTGTGTGTGTGTGTGTGTGTGTGTGTGTGTGTGTGTGTGTGTATGTATATATGTGCGTGCACGTGCGTGTGATGTGTATGAGAGAGAGAATGAGAACCATTTCTTGGGTGTATTTCCTCACTCCCTGGTTTCTTCCCCCCCCTCCCATCAGGTTTCTTGCCACCCGGGCAGGGCTTCTCCAGGGGAGGGGCTTTCCCGAGGGATCTGTCTCAGTGCCCCTTCCCATCTCTCCGTGGGACCCGTCAGCCTTCTGTGTCCTTAGGAGCCACTGTTTTTACATTCTCAATCAATTGATCACCAAACATTTATCAAGTGTTTGCCCTGACCCTGGCACTGTGCCAGATTTGTAGAGACAAATGAACAGTCCAGCAGTCCTTGTCCTGATGGAGCCCATACTCTACCAAAGGGATATAACATGTCTATAGACAAGTAATTATAAGCTATAACACACACACACACACACACACACACACACACACACACACACACACGGATGTGTGAGTCTGGTGAGGCCCAACCACAGGCAAGCACCAGGTCAGTGGACAGCCGTGTTCTCAGCCCTGACTCACTCCAGACCCCCAGCCAAGAGGAAAGCACCAAGGCTGGCCCCAGAATATATGATGCCCAGCATAAGTCGGACACTCACACACATACCTCCTCCCTTAGTGTCCTCCCAGGGGTCAGCATTCCAGGAGAGACTTCCAGTAAGCATCACACCAGAAAAGCCTCTCAAGGGGGCAGCCATACCCAGCCAGCATCCACCACCTTCTCTGAGTCAGGGTCACTTCCTCAAAGTGCCCCAAAGCTCCATGGGTATGACCAGTCTGTCCTCATGGTCAACAATAACCAACCTTTCCCCCTCCATTCCCCAGCTGAGGCTGCTGGCCCCGTCTCCCACCACCCCTGTCCATAACTTGGCCACTGGCCCCCACCCCCACCCCCACCCCACCTTTCAGCAGTGATGGCTCAGACCCCTCTGTTGCTAAATCTGCGACCGGAAACATAGCCAAAGAAAGGCTCTGCTCTAGAGCTGGCCTCTTCCTCCTCTCCCCAGCTGAGGCTGCCTCTTTCCAGGCTTCCTAGAGGCAAGTTGGCAAAGAGGAAGGAACGTTCCACGGGCTGTGTCTGTGGAGCCAGCTGTATCTGGCCAAGAGCAGCACATGGGCTTAGGCACAGCAGGAGTTTACCTGGCCTCTCCCTCCCACCCCCTTCCAGGACTAAGGTAGTTTGTAAAATGTGGGGCAGGGAACAGTGGCTGGAGACTTGCCTTCCCTCCTGCCTTCTGGGCCCTTGGACTTCAGTTCTCTTTCCCCCTCATTGGTCTAAGCCCCAGACAGCCCGTGGAAATTTAAATTAAAGTCCATGAACATCCAACTGTGTTGTGTGTGTAGATTCAATTCTCTGCAGTTCATTTCACCAACATTAACTGCCCCCTCTGGGCAGAGCATTGGAAGGAGATGCAGGTGGTAAACATCCTATTTGATGAATGTGGGAGACATACCCAGGCATGGGTGATACACATTAGGAAATGAGCAGTTCCCAGAAGAGTTCAAATGGCCTGAGAGAACCACCCCTTGTTAACTGGAAAGCCTCCGAAAACCTTGAGTGACCATGCAAGGCACACAGCAGAGGCTTAATAAGTACCTGTGGGCTGACCCATCAGTTGGAACTGAGCTTTGGAGCAAGGGAAGGATTTGTCCACAGGAGTTCACTGAATCATCTTCTCTGCACACCAGGTCTAGGCTAGGCACCCAAACCAAGCAAAGCCCTGCCTTCAGGGAGCTTCCATTCTCAGGGCTGGAGGAAGACTACACTGTTCGCAGGTGAGTGATTGCACATCATTTCAGGTGGTGAACCGCCCTGGCACCTGGCCGGGTGAGGTCAATTACTGCCCAGGTGCAGATAATTCTTGTCTATGCTTCCCCAGGAGCCCAACCCCCTGGAGGCCTTCCCTAGGCAGCGAAGGGTTTAGCAATCCTTGGGTTGCCCATCACCTGTGCTATGAGCAACTCACCTCCTTCTGCAGCCTGATGCCTCCAGGTGATGTGTTCTCAGCCATTCTCATGCACAGGCCCTGGTACCCACCATGGACCTCTCTGCTGACTTCTGGGTCCCTGTCATTCGCCTTCCCACATCACTAGGAGATTCTAAGTATTATAAAGATGAATTTTTGAATGAGGCAGCAACTTGGGTCATTAAAAAATCAGTCCCATTTCCCATACGGCGTCCATTGCACTCCCTTCGAGCCCAGATCTGGCTGACAGAGACAACCAAAGTATTTGACTCGAAGACAGAGCGAGCGGAAGGCGTTTAGTTCGTTCCTTGCAGGAAGCAGGGGTGTTGCTCCCAAAGAGCACACACAGCGACCCAGAAGCAAGAGCGAGTTCTCACGCCTCAGGGAAGCTAATTAAGCATGCGCAGATGCGAGAACAGCTCTTGGTGATTTGTCAATACTTGTAGTTGAAGAGGACCTGCTAATCAGGATATACTAATCCACAGGCATCCTGTTTGTACATTAACTTCCGTGGAAACAGAAAACTTCACAAACATCTCTTTTTTTTCCCACATGGCCCATCATGTTCCTGCTGGGCCACCTTGCAGGGCCACCCAGCCAGCTGGATGGCATTACCTGGGCAACGGGCATTACTTATCCGTTTAGTCTTTCCCGTGTGGATTGTCAGCCCAGTTTCTTTTGAGCAGCCCTGGGTCTCACTGAGGAGGTCCTGTTGTCTTCTGAAGATTGACATCATCTTTAAACAAGTAGCAATTTGAGGGCCACCACCTCCAGTCACCTTCCCCTGAATCCCCTTACTGTACACAGTAGGTGCATAATAAATGCTGAAGAATGAATGAATAACAATGGCACTGTGGAAAGAAAGCAGGATTTGGAGTCAGAAGATCGGTGACCTTGACTTTAACATTTCCCTTCCTGAGGATTCAGGCTTCCCACCTCTAAAATGGCCAACGCTGAATGTCCTCCTGACCAGCTCTAACCCACGTGATGCCAAGTTTGTTCGGAGGGGTTAGAGGGAGCTGCATCCTAGCAGAGAGGGGCAGATACTAGTGACAAATACGCTTCCTTTTCTACCCCCTCTGGCTCTTGGCAGGGAATGAGACACCTCTCACTTCTCACTGGGGTGATCAGGTGTCTCCTTCTATGGCAGTGTGCCCCACTCTTCCCCACCCTGGGCCTTTTTCCTGGCTGCTGAGAATAGGCGAAATCTCAATGCCCAAGTGTCTGGTCCTCAAGGCGAGAAGGTGCCTGCTGCCCTGGACTATGATCGCATGAGATCTTGGGGGACTTTGGAGATCATTAACCTCCTGGGGAGGAGTGTGTGTCTGAGACCCTGGCTCCCATGCCTGCTCTGTGTGATCTCGGGGAAGTGTCACCCTCTCGGAGCCTCAGCTTCCTTTTTTGTACAATGAGGACTAGTCTCTATGGACTGTCAGGTTCCCTCCAGGTATGATTCTCAAAATTAAACCTTCTCCTTTCATAGATGAGGAAATTGGACCCAGAGAAGGAAAGGACTAGCCCAGAGGCATCACGCATGGGTCGATAAGAGCTCAGGCCTTTTGACCTGTGGGTTTTTTCTCCACTGACTCCTCATTGATTATCAGTCATTCTGTGTATGGTTGTATTATGTATGTTTGTGAGGAGCCCTTGGGACCTACAGGGAGGAAGTAGATCGTTGAGTTGGAGTCAAGGACCTTGGGGCTGATTCTTGTCTATAAAACACAGGTACAACATGCCCTGTGCCTCAGTTTCCTCATCTGTAAAATAAGGACTGATAATCCCCAGAGTGTGAGGAAATGCTTTTGTACCCCTTAAACAGAGGTGACGTCATCATCACCATCATCATCACCAGGGTGCTCCTTCGGAAACAAAAAGTGAGAGGAAGATGTTGGCAAAGGTTCAAAAATGATCCTCTGGGCTTGTGGATAAACCTTGATCAGACCAAGGGCACCAGCAGAGCCCCTTGGAGTGGAAACCTCTTATGATAAAACAGAAGCACTTTGCTGCAAGGGACCCCTTAGGCTAGCTGTCCAACCCTTCATTTTACAGATGAAGAGACTGAGGTTTGAGGAATTCACCCAAGGTCACATGGGAAGTAAATGGAAGAGAGGGATCTGACTCCCCCTCCCCCATTCTCTACCTCCAAATCCATCATGCCAGGATAAGTAAGGAGCAGGGTCAGGATTTGAACCCATATCCAGAGTCTAAAATCAGTTCTCTTCCCCTAATGCCATGATACCCCTCCAGTCAAGAGCAGGGATCACAAACCAGGAGATAAGTACCCCTGTTGCGAGGACTTGGGGGAAGAGGAGGGAGTCTGTTTTGAAAGGATAGAAATCGGAGGAAGGTGGGCAAATTCTGCATTTAGCAGCAAAAGCTTGGGAGATCAGGCCCACCCACAAAGCTGGAAGAACGGGAGAGCCCTTTCTGCTCGTAAGTGTGTGATGCACTTGCTGGATTGTCCTTGACACGACAGGGCCCCAGTATTTTCCTTCTGGATTATTCTGTATTAGTGCTCCGGTGTCCTGTGAACAGCTCCAACACTCCGGGTAACTGAATAGGCTGGCATTGCCCTGGAGACTTGGGGGTGGGGAGGGCTTCTCTAGGGCCCCCTGATGGAGAGTGGCGGTGGGGGGAGGAAGCCTCCCGGGATGTCATTATCCTGTGACTATCTCCCCACTTAGAGTCTTACCACAGCTATGTTTTTCCAGAATTTGTAACCAAAATGACTTTCAGAGGAGAAATTGAGCAAATTGTTTCCCTTTCAAGGGAGACTGATTTTATATGGACAAAATGGTGTTCGCGTAGCATGAAAAACGTCAAGCCTGATGGAGGCTATTGGGTTCCAAGTTGGAAGGGCCCTTAAAGCATGGAATGTCAGAGCTGGATGGGACTGAAGACACCATCTAGTCCAACAGGGGCTGCTTTGATGCAAACCCTGGCGGACGTTCCCATAAGGCAATGTGGGATGGAATGACCTGGGCTCCATCACACCTCTAGGCTTACAGTGTCAACTCAAGACAGTTACTTCACCTCCTGGGCCTCAGGATGACAGGGTGGTCCCCTCAGCTCTAGAAGCCTGGATAAGGGGGGCGTTGGGGTGGACTGGCCAGCATAGCAGTCTTGTCGATTGGCAATCAGAAAACGCTGGTTTGGGTGCCTGCCTTGGCACTTCCTAAGGCATGACTCTTAGGGGTAAGTGGGCTACACACTGTACCTGGAGACTAGAAGCCCCCATTTAGGAACTTCAGGATGGGAAGGGAGGAGCAGGCTTTCATTCACAGAGGTTCTCATTTCTTTAAACCTTGCTGCCATACTTCTGGGATCCATGAACTCTTCAGTGTGTATTTGGTGGGGAGGGGGGGTGGGGGGTGGGGCGGTGCGTGGGGCTCCTCCCTCCCTCCTTTGCATCCTATAAGTTTCATGGTTGTGACCAGAACAACTCCTCACCCCTCTGGAGGCCACCTGCTTGGCTGGGCTGACGCTCTGCCCATTGCCACCCAAAGCATTTCCGTCTTGGTGGGACCAGCCAGAGCTACTTGTTGTCCTCTGGAATCACCTTCCAAAGCCCAGGTGACCTCCTGCCATTGAAGAGAACTTCATCTGACCACTGAAACACTTATTGAGTGACTACTGCATGCAGAGCAGGGTACTGAGCTGGGAATAAGAATGGAATGTTTTCATTCAGAAGGGTTCTCTTGGACCTCAGCATCTAGTGGGGAGAAAAGCAAAACTATATACCACTTTAATATATATTGAATTGGTAAATGCAGGAGAGAGGGGTAAACAGGCATGGGCAGGAAGTCTAGGCAGGCTTCCTGGAGAAAAAGACTAGAGCAGAAGGATGTCTACCAGTCACTCGCAGAGAAGGCATTAGATGGGACTGACCAGGTCTTCCTTCTCCCCTCCGCCCTGCAACCCTGTGCTGAGGCTGGGGCAGAGGACTGAGAGGCCCGAAAAAGGGAAGGGCTCGTGTTGGCCCATAACTGGGCCATCTCTACAATCCTCGAATCCTGGAACTATTTCCCTTTTTTGGTCTTTTAATCTCTGGGGGCTAGTCACAGTCATGTACACGCTAGGTGCTTAATAAATGTTTTCCTTGATGGCAGGGCTGAGACTCAAACGTGGGCCTCCTCTGGCCCACCCAGGCCACTTTCAGGACAGGGCTGGGGAGCATGGTTCCCTAAGGGCCCTGTGCTGCTCATGTACTTTTTGTCACTATGACCTTGGCTAAGTCCCTTCACCTTTTTCAGTCTCAATTTCCTCATCTGAAAGATGTGTAGGGAATGAGGAATCAGCCCTATTCTGTGGACCCCCGCCCCCCAAACACACCTAGGAATGTGAGAGAGGAGGTTTACAGGGACAATGATTTCAGAGACGTGGAAGGAAAAACTGCCCAGCCATGGCAGGCAATGGGAATGGTGGGCAGCCCACTGAGACCAGAGTTCAAAGTACACTTTTGTAAACTGAGGCTGTTGGACTTGGTGGCCTCAGGAGCCTTCCACCCAGCACAGGGGGTCCCCAAGTGGGAGAGGAGGGCTGCCGAAGGAGCCCCATTCACTCTGTCTTCAGGAAGAAGCCGCTGACCTCCATGGGGGATGACTTAGTAAGGATTCTTGGACTAGGGCAGTTCAGTGGCTTCCGGGCATCTTTGGCTGGACGGTTTCTCTTGGCCCCTCCCTTCTTTCTGATGCCCCCTCCTTTCCGGTACCAGGGGGCTCCTTCCCCTGGAGTAGCGGCCTGGGCTGGGGCTCTTCAAGGTCAAGGGAATCGGAACCAGAGAGATGAGCCAGGGCAGCCAGAGAGCTGTGGGGCTGGGGCAAGAGGGGGTGAGGTAGGGAGAGGAGGAAACCTGAGATCTCGGGGAGCCGAGCCAGCTAGGCCCAGCCTTACGGCCGAATGCAGGGATGTGCGCGCTGGCCGGACCCCGAGGCACTTCCTCCCTCCGACCCTCCTTCTGTCCCAGTCCCGATCGCCTCCCAGGGGCCGCAGGAGCAGGTGAGGAGCCCGCAGGAGGGCAGAGCAGAGAAGAGGAGCCCCTACAAAGAGAAGCCCTGTTTT
>NW_020950172.1:359337-383700 GCF_900497805.2 Vombatus ursinus
GCCGGAGGGCCGGGTGAGTCAAGACTGGGTTGGGCTAGGCTGGGGAGAGGAGGATGTGGGATCAGGGCGCACCTGTTGCGGGACTAGAAAGTCGTTAGGGAGAGGGAGGGGCCGTTGCACTGAGGTCACCTGGCTGGGGGCTGGATCGTTTGGCCCAGCTCCTACCTCCCACCTCTCCCCCCACCTCTAGAAAAGAGTTCTGGGTTGGGGAGCGCCTCCCCGCCTCCTCCCACGGGGTCCTTCCTTCCCGGGGTTCCCAGACTCCAAGTCAGAGCTGGAGGAGGCTTCCGCCCCTTTTCCCAAGGGGTTGGGGAGGGGGCGAGGGACTTTGGAAGGAGAGGCTGGGAGTGCGAGGAGCCTGGAGCTTCAGGGGGCCGCTGACATCCTCCCATTCATTTTCACAGAAGAGGAAACTGAGGCCAGGAGGACAGAAGAGCCTCACTCGCCCATGGAATGGGCGGGAGCGGCCAAGCCGGACTTGGTTTCACTTTTGTCCCCGGGTCCCTGGCGCTCTGGCTGGGGCCCGGCACACCGGACGTGCCTAAAGGCGGTTCTGTCCATTATCTGTCTCCCTGAAGCCTCGCTATTTAGTTCTGAGGTCAGAGCCCTGTTGGGTTGAGGAGCCCCCACCTACACAGCCGGAAATCTGAGAGGGGTCACCGACCCTTGGGCCCATAACTAGTGACAAAGCGAGGTAGGGGTGGGGGCGGGCCTGGAGCCCCAGCCTTCCTGAATCCCTAGCCGCTGGTTGTCACCGGGAGCTTTCTTCGCCCACAGATGCTAGAATAATCGGGGTCACATGGGGCTGAGGAAGGAGTATGTGAACCGTTTGGATAGTAAAATGGCTCCCCCCACCTCCATCTTTAAAAATCTGTAGGGTCCCGGACTTGGGCATCCTGACACTCAGGCTTGCCGAGCTGGGGTGCTGGGCTTGGGTCCCACACACTTTCAGCCTTGCTCTGAGCTTGTGGGACTGAGTTGCCTGTGCTTTCTCTCCCCCCTCCCCCCATTCCAGCCTGGCAGAGGAAGCTGGGAATGTCCCAAAGGTACTGGGTTCCAGTCTCTGCCTGACCTTGGCAAATGTCAGAAACCTGTACATTAGATCAAGAGATTATGAGCTGTGGACAAATTGGGCTAGAAAGGACCTCAGGACCCAGGAAATCAGGAGTCCTGGCTGCCAGCCATGGCACACCTCTGGAGATCTTGGCAGCAATCAGCAGCAGCATTTCTATAGAGCCTTAATGTTTCCAAAGCCCCATGGCATCCCCTCTCTCATTCTAGCTTACAACCCTCAATAAGTAGTAGCATCTCACCTCTATCCCCTATCACTGGGTAAGCATGGGAAGGGATATGCCCCATTCACCTACCTCTACTTCCCATCACAAACCCACATCTCCTAGGGCTCATTGAGGAGGGGAAAGAGAACCTAGAAATTGAACCATAATGTGCCAGGATAAAAATAACTAGAAATGTATCTTTTAAAAAATGTCATTATTTTTCAAATTCTGCACGTAACAAACAGCGTATAAAATGAGCATTTCCTTATACACAGCAGAGCAGAAAAAGAGGGTTGTAATTTAGGTGAAAGTATAAATCTCTGTTGTTTTTCCTTTTAAATATGTAATTGATTTGCCCCGTCACTTTCCAAACTGTCCTGCTGATCTGTGTTCCCTTCCAGCCTTCCTGCCGTTCTCTTCCGTGCATGCATGTAACACTTTGAAAATCTCCTGATCGCAGACTCGGGCACCCTGACATTCTCAGGCTTGCAGAGCTGTGGTGTCAGACTGTTCCCCGAGGGGTTTCTTTCAGGAGGGGCCCAGCCCATTCTTTCTCATCCCACTTTGTCCTCTGCTTCTGAAAGATCCCAGCTGTTTTCCTTTAAGAGTTCTTGAAATATGATCTAGAGGCTCTTTTTTTTTTTTAAATTGGTCATGACTTTCAGGTGGTCTAACAATTCTAAATTTTTTTCTCCTGTATCTGTCACACCCTCACTTGATCCGACTCTTTGGGGGCCAGCAGGGAATGGGCTGCCATTCTGCTGTGTCTCTCCCCTAGCTCAAAGTTCAGAGCCTGGCATATGATGAGTCATAATGAGGTGGAGTCTGGGGATGTGGATTCCAATTCCACTTCAAACACTTCCTAGCTGAGTGACCTTGGGCAAGTCATGTTATCCCTGAGCCTCAGTTGTACTATTTCTTGTTGTCTCATGGAGTCATTGGCTTCTATTTGCTTCATTCTAATTTTTAGGGAGTTTGCCACAAGGTTGCGTACATCTTGTGCCAGGCTGTTAATTCCCTTTCCAATTTATTCATCTTTAGCTCTCGTTTCTTTTCCAATTTTTTCCCCATGTGCTCTCATATCATGGATAAGACACTTTTAATTTCCTTTTAAACTCTTGCTTTATCTCTTCCAGGAATTCTAGTTGAGTCTGTGTCCAAGCTGTGTTTTCCTCTGAGGCTTTGCTTGTAGCTGTTTTGGAGTCACCCTCTTCTTCTGGGTTTGCATCTTGAGTGACCCCGTCACTGTGATAACCTTTTATGGTGGGACTTCCTTGTGCCTTCTTCCAGATTCCTGACTTTGAACTTCCCATTAGGGCTCTTCATACATCTTCAGGGAAGGTCCGAGTTGGTCTTGCTGCTCTCTTGGAGTATTAGATGTTGTGTTATTCCAGGCTCTCTGGCTGAAGACCTGACAGCTTTCAATGCTCCCAAAAAGATCTGGTGGCGTGATGCCTGATCCCTCCTCCCCCTGCCCCCATCTAAGCTCTGCAATTTCCTAACCTAAGTTTGGACCTTAGCAGCAGCCTCCGGGCTTGCGAGCCCTGACAGAAGCTTCAGTAGATGCTGTTGGATCATCAGCGAGCTGGCAGGTATGCTGCTTCAGAGCGATAGAACTTCGGGTTCCCATTTGCTATGGGATTCCTGCCCTGGTTCTTCCTCTGTGGGCTTCAGATTGGGCTAGGAGCTAGAACAGAGACCCTTCTCTGCTCCTGAGGTCAGAGCCACACAGCTGCTGCCGGCTTCAGAATGATGCCTCTCTTGTCCCCTGCCTTAGGCCCTTCCACCACTCCTTACCTCAGAGGGAAATGCTGCCCCTAGGTGTAGGTGACATCCTCGTCTGCCTTGGGTCTGTGCCCTGGCACTTGGGGGGACACAGAGGGGAATGCTGGCGCTTGGCACCATCTCTTGCTCCTGTGCACAGCTTCTCTCTGCCCTGGAGGGCTCCAGGGGGCATGCTCCTGGCCAGACTCCACCCCCCGTGAGTGGTGACCTCCCTGTGTGTAGCCCTATGCCAGCCTGGGCTGGAGAAGTGACTCCTGGAGACTGTCGTTTGGCTCTCCCAGTCAGGATTTGGTCTGCGGCAGTTTCTAGATGTTTGGAGGAGTCAGGGTGGGGAGAGTGGAGGGGGAACTTGATGTATTTTTTGCAGCTGCTTCGCTCACCCCCATTGCATTATAAGGTCTTTGAAAGCTAGGGGCAGGTCTGGACTTTGTCATATGCACACACACACACACACACACCCCCAAACACGCATATGCACACACACGCGTGTAAACATATGTACTTACATATGTATACATACATACACGCTCACACACATATACATACATGCACACTCAAATAAACATATACACTCACATATGTATAAACACACATGTGCACACATAAACATATCACACTGACATACATGCACGTGCATAGACATGTACATATGCACACGTACATATACACTCATACATGTGTATGCATACACACATACATGCACACCCATGGACTGAACAAGGGCAGACACCCCCTGTGATTTTGTTAGTTTAGAGAAAGCCCAGTGTCTGGGGTCGTGTGGCCAATGTGACGTGTCTGCTACAGGCTTTGAACCAAAGATGTCCTGCCTCTGCCTCTCCATTTCTGGGCAAGGCCACCTTTCCTGTCTTATCTAAAAATTGGTGAGTCTCCCAGTCCAGAGCACCACCCTGCTCACAGTGGGCACTTACTAAGTGTTGAATTGAGTTAAAATACCTGGGTCAGCATTGAGCTCCTGCAGGGTCCTTGGCCCTGGAATGAAGACTTTACAGGGTATAAAGGATCCCTGCTCTCAGCAGCGGGGGTGGGGCAGTGGAGGGTGCTCCCCTTGGAGTAAGGGGGTCCTGGGTTCAGATCCTGCCCCTGCCACTTCCCAGCTGTGTGGCCTGTGCACCCTCATTTCATCTCAGAGCCTTAACTTGAAGAACATGGGATTAAGCATTCTGCAAACCTCAAAGGGCTTTAGAGATCCTGCTGTGATGACTACTGATGTGGGCTCACCTTCTGTGGCCAAGCCCGCTGCTTTGGCCTGGCCCTGCCAGGTCCAGATCCAGAAGAGGGCTGCTTCTGGCCTGGCCTCTCTCATTGTGCCCTCAGGTCCCAAATGCCATTTCCAGAGAACTTGCCCGAGGGACCGAGGCACTAATTTGGCTGGGCAGCATGAAGGTAATTGCTGTCAGAGCCTGTTTGCACATTTCTATTTTTATAACAACAATCCACTTTACAGTGAATTGGGGGGGGAGCCATAGACAGGGTCTGGAGGGTGGGGGGCTGAGGGGTCCTGGCACTCCTTGGAACAATCTCTGAGCCCACAACCCTACATGTATGAGCAGATGTTGTTTATCATTCTCTTCCTCTCATGCCCAACACTGGTGAAAGCAGTTGTTGAATGAACAAATGAATAAGTGAATGAATGAATTTCCCACTGCCATTGGTGGATATAGGTGTTGTTATTGTTCAGTCGTATCTGACTTTTCATAACCCCATTTGGTGTTTTCTTGGCAAAGATACTAGAGTGATTTGCCATTTCCTTCTCCAGCTCATTTTATAGATGAGGAACTAAAGCAGAGTTAAGTGACTCGCCCAGGGTTACACAGCTAATAAGTGTCTGAGGTCAGATTTGAACTCAGGTCCTCCTGACTCCAGGACCAGTGCTCTATCCACTGTGCTGCCTAGCTGCCCCTTGGTATAAGTAGATTGTTTCATTTCTTTATGAGTGGAGAGAGAAGGAGATCGGGCTCATCTCTATACCAGGAAATGTTCTCCATCTCTAGTTTATCTTATCACAAAGGTTTGAGGTCAAAGGAGTTCCCTCAGTAGCATGTTAGCAGTGATCTGAGCTGTGCAGTGTTGCCCTAGGGATTATGTTATCTCTTTGGCACAGAGGAGGTATCCATCAAGGGAACATCAACACCTTGAAGGCTGTGAGAAATGAGACCTATTCCATCCGGCTTATGATG
Organism: Vombatus ursinus; assembly: GCF_900497805.2. NCBI lineage: Eukaryota > Metazoa > Chordata > Mammalia > Diprotodontia > Vombatidae > Vombatus > Vombatus ursinus. The sequence continues at coordinate 364,598 of NW_020950172.1, forward strand.
GGGTCCCCTGGAATGCAACTGGGTAGTGTAGGCATCAGATATAGCTGTCTACACAGACACAGGGACCTTTCCCTTCTCCCTCGTGGACCACTTCGGGTAGTCTAACTCCTGCTGTATTCAGCTTTTGAGACAGTTTCAGCCCAGGTTCTTTCTGAGGACATTTTAATCTGGTTGAAATCAGTGGGTATTTGTTAGAACTGGGACTCTGGGCTCTGGGCCTCAGTTTCCTCATCTGTAAAATGGGATGATGACCTTAGCTCCTTGCAGCTCTAGAGTCCTTTGGGCCAGGGAATCTGGGAGGCCATTCCTGGTGAGAGGAGGACAGAAATGGAAGTTTGCGTGTGGGAATCATTTAAACCCTGCTCTGGGACAGAAGGTCCTCCCAACCCCCATTTTAGGATGATCAAAGCAGACAGGCTCATAGAGTCATCAGCTGGAGTTGAAAGGAATCCTCTTTTTTGTTTTTTTTTGTTTTTTGTTTTTTGGTGAGGCAATCGGGGTTAAGTGACTTGCCCAGGGTCACACAGCTAGCCAACTCCTTTTGCAGATGAGGAAACTGAGGCCCAGAGAGGGGGAGGGATTTGCCCCCGGTCATCCACTTAGCTGAGAGCACAGGGCTCTCTCCATCGTGGAACACTGCCGACCCGAGTGATGTCGAGAATGGTGGAATTAATCAGTCGGGTTTTGATCACTTGAATGATCTTTGTTTTTTTCCCTAAGCTCATAGACTTTGGAAATGAGAGAGTTTTAAAAGTCTTGTCTAAAGCAGCAAGGTAAACAGTAGAAAGAGCCTTGTATTGGGAGGTCGAGGGTCTGGATTCAGGTCCAGCATCTGCCACTTCCTACCTGGGTGATCTGATGCTGGTCACTTCCCTTTCTTTCTTTTTTTTTTTTAAACAATCTTTTCTTTATCTTTATTTTTATTTTTACTTTTTATTTTCAGGCAATTGGGGTTAAGTGACTTGCCCAGAGTCACACAGCTAGTAAGTGTCAAGTGTTTAGTCTGAGGCCGGATTTGAACTCAGGTCCTCCTGATTTCAGGGCCAGTGCTCTATCCACTGTGCTGCCTAGCTGCCCTGTCACTTCCCTTTCTGGGCGTCAGTTTTCTCCCCCATAAAAGGAGATCAGACTGGGTGAGCCCCGAGGAGTCTGCCTTCCTTCCAGCTCTCAAGCTGGGATTCGTAATTTTGTTAGACTCTCATCAGCCATATGCATCCTTTCTAGAGCTGTCTGAGAAGAGGCGATCTGAGGACCAGGAGGGAACCCTGAGCTCCACTCCCAGCCTCCAAGCTGGATTGGCTTCTGCTGGAAACATGTCGGGGATTGACTTGGAGGCATTAGCAGAGATAGGTAAATGCTCCTGATTCCATTTCACTTGGTGTCCTGGACAATCTGGGGCCAATGTCAGAGACAGATGTAAGCTTCAGAGACAGCCAGTCACTGTGCCGTTTCCTACACCACGCCTGCTGGGAGCTCCTGATGGGGACCTGGGGAGGGCAGGGCCAGGCATTGTAGCAACGAGCTCTTATTTCTGTGCGCGGCTCATTTCTTCCGACAGGCAGGGAGAGCCTTGACTTCTCTGCCCGTTTTAGAGATGATAGAAACTGAGCCCCAGAGAACGAAGGGTCTAACCTAAGGTTAACAGAGCAGACTGGAACTCAGGTCTTCGTCCCCCCCGTGAGACTGCAGAAAGGGCCTATTCACTGGAACTCAGCCAATTAAGCAAACGGAGCCTCAAGTTGTGTGCTGAGCTCCAGGCAGAGCCCTTATCTCTGGGGGAGATGGAGAGTCTTCACAAGACACAGCCTTAGCCTTAGGGGGACATCCAGTCCAGGAAGCTCTTCTCCCACATCATAGAGGCTCCAGCTCAGGGCCACAGACCTAGAGAGGGTCTAAAGCCTCTGAAATGGAAGTGCGTGGCGCCCCTTGCTGGCTGGGCCTACACAGTCTTCTTGCTTCATCGGAGAAAGGGATGTGGCGGACTGACCAGTGGGTTTGTAGGTCACTTTTTTGTTTCTGTGATACATCACACGCATGCTGGGTTGGCCTTCCCAGTCACCCCATCTTCTCCATCCTCCTTCAAATGGGGCCCCAAGAAAGAAGCAGTGAAAAGACCTTGGCTTTGAGCCTGAAGACCAGGGCTCAAATCCCCTCTTTGGCAGGGGCTGTGGTGCAGAAAGTGCTCTGCAAATATCCATGTCCAGGAGACCCTGGAGACATGCCCAGGATGAGGATGGTGATGGTGCCATCTTCTCCTGGGTCTCCGGTGAGGGAGCTGCTCTGGCGGTGCTCCTGAGGCCTGGGATGGGGCCTCCACCGCCTCTGCCTATGGCCAGTGCACCGTGGAGCTGATAGCCTTCTTGCTGGGGGCGTCTGCTGTCGGGACCTCTGCACCCTTCAAGGCTTGTTTCTTGCTGCAGAATTACAGAAAGAGGAAGAGGAAGCTACTACATTAGGAGCGCCAAGGGTGTCACTTGCGTGCACCCCAGCCTGCAAGGACTCAGCACTGGGCATGGACCATCCATACTACGACGTGGCCAGGCATGGGATCCTCCACTTAGCAGGTACATGGGGCTGGAGTGAGGCTGGGGGGCCTGCTGGCCTTGCCCCCCTGGAGGGCCCAGTTCTGTTTGTGAAAGGTCTTGGAATGAAGAGATGCAAAGCTCCCAAATCTGTGAATAACAAAATAACTTAGTAGAAAGGCAGTGTGGCACAGTGGTCAGAGGGCCCCCCTTAGAAGGGCTGTGTCCGACCCTGCCTGGTACCATCCTGGCTGTGTGACCTCTTAGTGCCCAGGCAGCTTCCAGCAGGGGCTGATCTGGACCAGGTGTCATTTCTCTTAACACCCACCCGTGGGAGCAGCAGAGAGCACTGCCTCCCCTTTCCAGAAGCTCGGCAGGGGGATCCTAGCAGCCCACTGACCTCCTCCTACTTCTCTTTGAGAGACTCTCCCATCCCCCCAGTGCCTGAGATGTGTGGCTGGAAGGAAAGGACCGACACGCCAGTACTAGGACGGCAGGAGTTGGGGCTGGTCCCAGTTTGGCAAAGGTGAAGACTGAGGCCCAGAGAGGGGCTGACTTTGTCAACCTGGATCTGCTGCCAGGCCTGGGGTGTGCTCTGGCCCTTCCTCCTACGGCCAGCGAAGGAGAGCCCCAAGGCTCCCCCTCAGTCTTGACTGCTCTGCCCTGACCAGCAGATCTTCTTTTGGTTTCACAGGGGATGACAATTCAGGGAGACGAGTCATTACCTTCAGCTGCTGCCGAATGCCCCCCTCTCACGAGCTCAACCACAGCCACCTCCTGGGGTAAGCCTCCTGCCTCTGCCCCTCACGCCTTCCTCGAGAGAGGTCGCTGTCCCTGGCATTTCTGTGTGACGTAGGGTTTAATGAGCATTTATGAAGTGACTGCTGTACACCAAGGCCTGTACTGGGACCTGGTCTCCAACGAGGTGTTGTCCTTGCCCTCCTGGGTCTCACAGTCAAGGGAGGCAGAGCACCCAGAATTCTTCGCTGTGCATTCCAGCCTCTGCTTGGTCCTCAGGCCTTGCCTGGGCTCTCCCACCCAACTGGGCCTCCACTCAGACTTCTTCCTGTGTCCTGAATGCCTTTCCTGCTACCACGCTCCAGTCGGGCAGGTATCTGTCGCCCCCAGACCCTCTTGGCCCAGGAAGCCTTCTTGAGTCCTTCCTGTTGGTAATGGCCTTCCCCTCATACCTCACAGAATGCTAAGGTTAATGCCCTTAGCATGAAAGATTTTGTACTATGGTTACTGAGAAGAGCTGGAGGCTGGAGACCCACTGAATGGTAAAGGGGTCCTAGAGCAGATTCCTGCTCAGAAGATCCTTTCTGAGGCTAGCAGTCTAAATTCCCCCTAACTTGCACCTCATGGGAGACTCTTCTAGACTGTTGCTCAAGACTGACTAATTCGCAACTCCACCAACAATGCATGAGTATGCCTGTTTTCCTAACATGGGCTGCTTCCAGTTTTGTTTAGAGGTGGGGATGGGGGAATCCTATTCTAGGATTACTGAGCCCATGCCTCCTTAGACCAAAAAATGGTATTTTCTTTGGGGTTGGGGGTATGGGAGAGAGGCAAGGACTTCTTCTTGGCCCCAGAGGGCATTGGGAAGAGTGGGAGAGAGGGAGAGTGGTCCAACCATTAGGAAAGATTTCCTATTAGAGTTAGCTAGAGGTGGAGGGACCTGGCCCTATTCTGGGCCTCAGTTTCTTCACCTGCAAAATTAGAGAATTGGGATAGATGCCTCAGAGATACCATCCAGTTCCAGCTCTGTGACTTCCTTGTAGGCAGGGATCCTGGGTTTGAGTCCTGACTGCCACTCTCTGTGTGATCTTGTCACTGAACTGCTTCTGGAAGTACAAAAAGAGGGGGTTCGGGCAGGATAACTTCTAAGAACTCTGCCAGTGCTCTAGACACCCAGAAGCCTCATGGAAGTTTTCTCTAAATTGTAGATGCTTCTAGCCTCAGCACTGGGGTCTGCACACAGTAGGTGCTCAATAAATGTGTGTGGAATGGAGTCGTCTCATAAAGGACTCTGCCCAGTTGAGTTTTCTGAGTTTTTTGGTGATAGTTTTCTGATGCCTGGTGAGAGGGAGACCACTGCAGGTGAGGCAGGGGGAAGGAACGTGGTGAGGGCTAGTTAGAAGAAGCTGATTCGGACAATACGATCTCTCCCTGTCCCCTGGCCAGGTACCTGAAGTACACCCTTGACCAATATGTAGAGAATGACTACACCATCGTCTACTTCCACTACGGGCTGACGAGCCGCAACAAGCCCTCTTTGAGCTGGCTTCAAAGCGCCTACAAAGAATTGGGCCGGAAGTATGTCTGGGGTCCGGTCTTGGAGGGGGTGGGGGGGAGTGTCTGCCTTGCTGCAGGTGGGTAGGAGGGCTCCTCTTAGCTGAAGAGGAAGGGAAAGAACTCAAGTCAGATGGAGGGGAAGCCAGATGATGGGGGGAGGTGAGATTGAGCCCAGTGGAATGGGCAACTCCTCCTGGGACCAAACGTGGGAGCCAGGTTTGGGTAATTCTTAAAGCTGGAGATGGAATAGCTAATGGACAGACAGAAGTGAGTATGTCAAAGAGCTGGGACAGAGGCACTGCGGGCCCTCTCGATGAGGCCACACCCTTTCCCAAAGACTTGGTGAGTCACTGTGGCCAAAAGTGTCCATCCTCTTGGGGCAATGCTCTGGTGACGGGGCTTTCTGCAGTTAGGTAAAATGGTCCTCAGATGCCAGACACAGTTGACGACAAAGATCCTTTTTGGTATCATAGAAGGGATTTCAGAGGCCTCCTAGTCCAACCTCCTCATCTTACAGAAGAGGAAACTGAGGCTCAGAGAAGAGGAAAGGACTGAGCTAAGGTCACAAAGTGCAGAGATAGGATTTGAACTCAGGTCCTCAGACACCAACAGCAATGCTCTTTCCAAGACGCTAAGCTACTTGTTCAGTGATTTGATCATATGTAGACCAGGCTCCATGCTGGATGCTCCCAGAGTTACTGGCCAAGGAGGAGTAAGATAAACTGTTGTTAAGGAACCAACTGTCTAGATGCCTGGGAAACAGCTCAGAACAGTGAAGAGAGGACACAAGTTTCAGCAGCAGCACCGTTGAACAACTCTCTCTGGGCTGTGGGCCCCTCATCTGTAAAATGGGTTTAAACTCCCTCCCCTGCCTCCTCACGGAGCTGCTGGGAGTCTACTGAGAGACTAGAGGTGGCGGTGTTCATAACTGGGGCGGTGGGGGGCCTGGTAGTAGTGGCCAGAGCTGCTGGCTTCCTCCAGTCTGAAGCCTCTCTTGGCATCATAGAATGTCAGAGCTGAGAGGAAACCGAGAGCAGGGAAGGTCAGAGCTGGGAGGGCCCTTAAAACAGGTGATATCAGAACCGAGAAAGGCCTTAGAACAGGGAATGTCAGAACTAGGAAGGAGGAGGGTGGGCTGGGACTTAGAACAGAGAGTGTCAGAAGTGGGAGAGACCTTACAATTTACAGGGGAGGAAACTGAGGCATAGAGAGGGAAGAAAGTTGTCCCGAGTCACAGGCTGAATTAGTGATGGTCAGAATTCCAAGATCTTTCTGTCACACTACCGCTGCCCCTCTATCTAGGCAGGCAGGACATGCATCGTTCAGATTCCCGTCAGCTGTAGCCTTGTTGAACCAAGAGTCCAAAGTGAAGTGTCTGGACCTGCTTTTGTGGACCTGTTGCTGAGGGCCTGGGGCCTTGCCCTGTCTCTGTAGATGTTTTCATAGAAGAGCCCCCATCAGAGGACTCACATAACCCTGTGCTTCTTCCAACAGGTACAAGAAAAACTTGAAAGCCCTTTATGTTGTGCATCCTACCAACTTCATCAAGATCCTCTGGACCATTTTCAAGCCCCTCATTAGGTGCGTCTCCATTCCTGGGACTGCTGGTTGGCCCATTTCTGTTAGGACCACGGGCAACAATATTGTCCCCAGAAAGGGTTTCCCCAAGGCCTCTCTCCTGTGTCCTCGTATTTACCCTGTCCCTGATGGGACCCCCGCAGAACCTAATGGTGCCAGAGCCTTGCAGCAGAATGACTTTATTGTCAAACTTTGCCAGATGAATCCTGCACTGCTCCCTGGTGACCGGGGCCACAGACAGCTTCATATGAATCACGAGGGAGAGCTGCTTTCTGGTTATTTTTTTTTTATTCTGATTTTTGGACTCCTCAACAGGGGCAGCTACCACCTGGATCCTGAAATCTAGTCCCGACTTTTCTGGTTCCTTGCTCTATAACCTTGGGCACGTCCCTTTCCCCTTTTGAGCTGCCAGCGGGCTTTCCCCTTGTAGTCTCCACTCTTCTAGAGTCTAGCTTCCTAATATGCTGCGCTTCTCTACTACACCTTTAATCAGTGCATTTGTGCATCAGCAAACACTTATTAAGCACCTCTGGCATGCCAGATATGTCCTACCCACTGAGAATAAAACAATGGAAAAAAATGGAAACAGTGCCTGCCCTCAAGAGGGTTACATTCCATCAGGGAGGTTCAGTCACACACATACTCTCTCTCTCTCTCACACACACACACACACACACGTACAAAATATATGTGCACTCACATATACATACTCACACATATACATTTACACATATACACACACACATACATTCACATACACAGTCACACATATTCGCACAAGTATACAATATACATACACTCACACATACATGCACTCACATATACACATACACGTACTCACACATATACATTTACACATATACACACATACATTCACATACACATTCACACATATTCACACAAGTATACAATATACATACACTCACACATACATGCACTCACATATACACATACTCACACATATACATTTACACACACACACGCACACACGCACACATGCACGCACACACTTTGCTAGAAAGAGGCATGACCAGGCCTCAAACCCAGGGATCCTAATATTTCTGCTACCTACACACGGAGTGACTTGAGAACTTTTAAAAGCTAATGCAAAAGTGAGCTGAAGGGGTTGATGTTTTTAGAAGCAGGCTGGTCTTTTTGTCCAGTGGAGGCGCTGATACAGGGAGTGGGGCAGCATGCCCGCTAAGAACAACATGGTGCTTGGTTTGATGCTGGATCCATGAACATACCCATCTTGTTACTGGGTCTGAACTCAATCAAGTTCTGGGGTTTGAAGGTGCATTTGTCCCCAGGGCTCTCTCTGGGTCTTTTTCCTCTTCCTCTCCTGTACCATCACTAGCTCTGCACCTTGTTTTCTGCTGGGTGACTCCCTGAAGGACAACTCTCATTGGTAAAGGGCTGTCCTACGGAGGAGGAGCTAATCTCTTTCTCCTTTGCCCTAGGGGCAGATGTGGCAGAGAGGCCAGTGGAGGCTCCCAAAGTGAAAGGGGCTGTCTTGTAGGAAGTTCCCCCACCTTGGCTGGAAGCCAGAAAGGAGATTCTTGGTCAGGTCTGGGATGGACCAAAGGGCCTCTGAGGCAGGAAGAACATTTGGAGTCAGAGGGCCTGGGGCGAAATCTTGCCCTTGCCCCCCGCTCCCAGTGGGACCTTGGGTGGGTAACGTCCCTCACTGGGCCTCAGTTTCCTCCTCAGTAATGTGAGGGGCTTAGACCCGATCGCCGCTGAGGTCCCTTCCAGCTCTGGACCCCTCAGGCTTCCCAGATGATGCAGTCATCTCCCCCCAGTGCTGTTTGAGGGGGCTGGGCTCAGAAAGGCTGCAAACGTCCCCCCCCTCCCCCACGCTTCCTAGGAAGGGCTCGAGGGCATCAGCTGAGACTCACTCAGTTCCATTTCCTCCACTAGAGGGAGCCAGTGCCCACAAGTCGGCTGCTCCTGTAGTAAGCTGGTTAATGAATGTGTGTGGGAGCGGAAGGGAAGAGGAGTTCATGTTCTTCACCGAGCATTTATTAAGCTCTTGCTGTGTGCGAGGAGAAAACGGTCTCTGCCCTTTGGGAGTTCATATGCCACTGGCTTTGTCTTCTGGTTTATGTCTAGGGTTGGAGTCCAAGGGTCATAGGCCTAGATCTGGAAGGACCCTCAGGGCCAGCTCGAGGGGTAAACTGAGGCCCAGGCCTGGGAGGGACCTCGGAGGCCAGCTACCCCAGTCATCCCCCTCCTTTTACAGAGGGGGAAACTGAGCTTCGCTTTGCTCAAAGTTGTTCAGGTGGTCAGCTGGCAAAGTCCACCCCGGTCTATCGATGCCATCCCTGTAATCCCTGAGAGAGCTGGGAAATTCCAGTGATAAATGCTCCCTGCAGGGCAGCAGGATGCTTCTGGTTTTCCGCTGGGGGGAGAAGGGAGGGCTTGGCTGCCAGCCTACTGATCAGGCATGAGCCTCTCCTGGCTTCTCCTGGAAAGTCCTGTCTGACACATCCCAAATCAGCCCATCTCCTCCCCTCTGTGGTGCGCTCCCTCTTCTGACCTCACTCATCATCATTCACCTGGTCTCCCAGGTCTGGAGCCTCTAGGCCATCCTGTCCTCCCCTCAATCCCAACCACCCTCTGTTGCTGTCAACTGCACTTCCATGTGGGGCCTCCAGCTATCCCCAGCTATCCCCAGCACCCCACTCTTCATCAGAGAGGCTGAAGAAAGATTCTTGACTCCAGGCCAGGCTGGGCTAGACAGCTCCCATCCAGTGCCAGTATTTTCATCCCCATCTTCCAAAGGAGGAAACCGAGGCTCAGGAGGGAGGTGCCTTGCTGAAGCAGCCATAGAGCTCAGACTCCCCATTCTGTCCCTGTTGGGCCTGGCTGCCCATAAGCATGTGGGCCTCTTGAGGGGAGGGCTGGGCTTCTCTCCTTCCTCCCCATTCTCTCCCCCAGCTGTTGGTACCTTCCTTTTTTCATATCACCTCCCATCCACTTACCTATGGAACTGGTAGTTGTTTCCACATTATCTACCCCTTAGACTGTATGTTCTTTGAGGGTGATTTTGTGTTTCTTTGTATCCCCAGTACTGGCATGGTGCCTGACACACAGTTAGTGTTTAATGAATGCTGTTTGACCTACTGATCCCTAACATGTCATCTGTGGGGCCCAGCCAGTCCTTGCTGAAGTGACCTATCTGCTCTGAGGGTTCCGAGCCTCAGACCTTCGTCATCCAGAGGAAGTCCTTCTCTGACTTCCTACAATGCCCCCAGCTCCTAAGTGGCCTCTTACAAGGGGGTGTGGATTCCTAATGATTTTCGAAGAGAGTTTGTTGGTTTGGTTTTGTTGAAATGAGATTGTCAGGGAGCTTGGCTATGGGAAGGCAGTCCCTCCTGCCTCTGACCATGTTGGTACCCTTCCTGTGGCTCAGTGGCACAATGGCCCTGGAGGTCCAGGAATCCCAGCTGTGGCTCTTGCTGGCAGTGTGATTTAAACAAGTCTTGTCTCTTTGAGCCTCAGTTTCTTCCTCTATGCAATGGGATGATGATAGTGGTAGTGGCTTTTCACTCAGGCCGCTGAGAAGACAGGAAGCTCCTGGTCTTGTCAGGATTTGGGTTCCACAAAATACAAAAGCTTAAGCTGGCCTGGCCTCCCTCAGTCATCCTCTCCCCACCTCCCCAGCAGGGGCTTCTCTTCTTAACCCTGATCCTTTTCTTTTTTAGCCACAAGTTTGGGAAAAAGGTGACATATTTCAACTACTTAAGTGAGCTAAGGGAGCATCTCAAGTATGACCAGCTGATGATTCCTCCAGAGGTCATTCGGTGAGTTGGAGAAATGACAAAGGGGAACATTGATGACAATGGTGATGGTGATGGGGACATTGATGACCATGGTGATGATGATGGGGACATTGATGACCATGGTGATGGTGATGGGGACATTGATGACCATGGTGATGATGATGGGGACATTGATGACAACGGTGATGGGGACATTGATGACCATGGTGATGATGATGGTGGTCATGGTGATGGTCATCATGATGATGATAGCAGTGGAAGAAGCACATGTGAGCTCAGCTGGGGTCAGAGCCAGACCTAAGGTGGACAAGACAGTCATTGGCCCAGGGTGCAGTAAATGTGGGGGTGAGCTCGTCCTTCATCAGTGGCAGGAAGCTCTGCTGACCAGCTCAGACGTGGAGTTAGCTATATGGCTGGGGGTCAGGGCCACAAGGCCCAAAGTAGCCCTTGGCCTGGGAGGACACACTTTTCAGAGCTTGCCTAAGGCCCACGAAAGGAGCACTAGCCTCACTCCAGAGACAGAGGCTTATCATCCTAACCCCCAAAGGACCTTTCTGTGTGGCATTGGGCTGGTCCTTTCCTCTCTCTGGGCCAAATTTTCCTCAGCTTCTAAATGAGGACCTTGATCTAGATGACACGCATTTCAAATCAACAAGCATTTATTAGGCACCTCTTATGTACCAGGCCCATGCTAGGTCCTGGGGAGAGAAAACGAAGATGGGGGAAGAGGAAGTGCCTGCCTTTGAGGAGTTTGATTCTGTGGGACTTTGTGGGTAAGGACTTGAATACAGATGAGGCAGGTATGTTAGGATCACAGCTAGAAAGGATACCAGAGGTCATCACATCCAGCTGCCTCCCTTTACACATGAAGAAACTGAGGCCCAGAGTTGAGAGCATGGTCACAAAGTATCTGAAGCAGGATTTGAACCCAGATCCCCTGACTTCAGAGTTAATATTCTTTCCAGTACCTCACACTGTCTCCATGAAGAGACAGGATAAATTTGAAGACCTCTGGGGAGCCTTAACAACTAAGAGAATCAGGGAAAGCCCTTGTGGGAGGTGGCCCTGGAAATGAACCTTGAAGGAAGCTAAGGATTCTGTGAGGCCATTCCAAGCATGGGGGACAGCCTAGGCAAAAGCATGGAGATTGGAGATGGTGTGTTTAACTCTAAGTGCCTGCGTAGCCCTCATATTCTGTGAGTCTAAAACTTCAGAGCTTGGAGGAGCCTTGGGAACACTCTGTGGCCGTCAGTGGGGTAACCGTCAGTGATGTGATATTTGTTCTGTCCCCAGACATGATGAAAAGCTGCAGAACATGAGGCTGGGCCGCCCACCGCCCTTGGTGAAGATGCCACCACCCCGCCCTCCTCTGCCCACCCAACAGTTTGGTGTTAGCCTGAAATAGTAAGCCAAGGAGTTGCTCATTTCTCTTATTTCCCCCAAATTTCTGAATGTTTGTGTATCTGAGGACAAGTCAGGGATTCAGGCTCACCATTTCCAGGAAGTCTTCCTTGATTGCCTCTATCCTACCCCCAGGACATGAGCCTCTCTCTGATTTGTGAGTCATGTGGCATCTTTCCTGTCTGCTGGCTGTCTCGGTTGGTATCTCTTTCCTTTACTAGAATAGAAGCTCCCTGAAGGCAAGGCTCTGATACCTGCTAGCAGCCAAAGCTTTGAGCCTGGAGCTTCCATTCTGTGAATGAGAATGTTTCTCCTTCTTGTAAAATAAGGGAATTGGCCCACACGAAGGCCCCTCCAGCTCGAAATCCTGTGATTAGCTTTGGCCAGTCCCACTTGCCTCAGTGGGCCCCAGTCTCCTTCCTTCTAAAATGGGTCTGGTGATAACCCTACTCCCCACTTGAGGAGTGACTTGGCAGAAACAGACTTCTTTTAGGCCTGTCAGCATGGGGCTCTGCTCACAATAGGTGCTTAATAAATGGTCAAAGAATTGGAGAAGAACCTACTGGACACAAGATTGCTAGCACTTAGCTATCCTCACATGTAGCAGAGGTGGGGATAACAATCCCTTAGCCTGCTATTTGATTTGTTGCCATATTAATTCTCATAATCCAGGGAAATGTTTGAATATTTCCATATTAATTACTAAAATTGCAGCATGGCTATTATTAAACAATTAGCTCTGAGCCCCCAACCCAGGTTACTTTTCATTTAATAAACTGTATAGAGGTCATCTCTCTGTATACCAAAAATCTTCATCTCCTAGGCTTAAAGATATCAAATTACCGTCTATACAATTGATTTAAAATGGAAATAATAACACAATAATTTCTAACGTGGTAGCTATGAGAAATATCACATCCAGAGTCCATGACTTCCTTTTTTCTGAAACTCTGTCCCACCATTCAGCTGTGAGGATGGCAGTCATCTTCTCTTAAGAATACTTTTATTCGTTTGTAATATAAAGGCTAAACTCAGTCCTTTCAGGGAATAAGTTCTTTCCCTCTGTCTTGCCTTGCACAAAGTTCACTCTTCAGAAGGACCTTATCTTTGGTTCTTTTCAGGTATCAGCTAAAACACAAGCTCTTTACAGGTAACAGTTAAAAATCTGTCTCTTCACAAGTCCCTCATCATTAAAATTCAAACACTCCCCACTGAATCCCCAGGAGAGGTAGTTAAATTAATACTGTTAACAATTCTATTGCCTCTTAAAGGGACAGTACACATATACAATATGTATAGTCTCTGAGAGAGAAAACTCTGTGTGTGTGTGTGTGTGTGTGTGTAAGTAATAGCAATGTAATACCTGCCAATTATATATTTTTGTATATGTAATATGATATGTATATAAATATATACATATATAATAGTAATGTAATTGCTAATTATATGCATGTGTGTCATGTGTATATGTGTGTGTATCAAATCAGACCTGTGACTAAGGGTTTGTGATATAGTGGAAAGATTGGTGAATTTAGGGTCAAAGGAACTTTGGGTTAAAATGTCAAATCCCAGATCTATTCCTTACTGCCTCATGACGTCAGACAACTCAATTAACCTCCCCATGGCCCTGCCTGTCTCTGTCCCTCAGTTTTCACATCTTTAAAATGAAGTAGTTGGATTGGATGACCTCTGACCAAATCCCAAATCCATGATTTCCTATGATTTAAGCAGAGGCCAGGTGGCCACTTGTCTTAAATGTTTTGGAGAAGAATTACAAGGTAGGTTGGGCTTGGAGTGGAAGACCCCCAAGTTCCCCTCCACCTCTGAGATTCAAATCAACCAAGGATTAAAGAGCAGAGCTAGCAGGAAGCATGGATAGAAGCTACTGTGGCAGCTTAGCCCCCGAGCCTCCTTTTTCCTCATCTGTAAAATGGGAATGATTGTCTTGGACCCTTCTCTTCCAACTAGCAGTATTTATACCTGGACCCTGCTGTGCCTGGGACCACAGGCATGAAACATGTCCTCAGACAAAGGTGTGGCAGGGGATACAGAGGTCACAGGGGTGAGGCTGCAGACCTTCCGGCCACTTCCTATTTTAATGAACTCATCTTGATAGCTAGTTATTGCATCTCAAGGATTATGAGTGGCCTTGAGTCTGAGACAAAATTCTGGTTGCCTTCAACTCCATCTTCTAGTTAGAATAGCATGGTCCCCAAGAGATGGAACCTCGGCTTGTGGAGTTCACTAGGTCATACTTCTCAGACCTGGGGACACCCTGGTCAGTTGTATCACCAAGAGGAGAACACTGATTAATTAATGGCCTTCCCACACACCATTCATCTCCCCCTTCCCAAGCCTCAGCATGAAGAGTGAGGGATGATTGCCATCACCTCAATGGTGCTAATTGGGAATGACACTCTGTTGCTGGTTGAGTTAGCAGTCCAAGAAAAGTAATTAAGAGATGTAAGGGAAACAGTGATTAGAGGAATCAGTGGCCTTATAATTGCTGCTAATTAATTTTTAATCATAGATTAAGTTGATGAAATGCTGAAGAGTCCCCTGTAAACCTGGGTGCAGAACTCTCAGAGGGTGCAGTGTGACAAGAGACAGAAAAAAAAACACACACTGATTAAGCACCTACTGTATGTAGAGCCAGTGGAGGGTAGTGGAGGAGAGACAAAGTTTGCACCAGATGTGACCACCCTGCCCTTCTGGAGCTCATGTACTAATGAGAGGATAAAACAATGCCACTCAACAGTGTCTGGAACATAGTAGGAGCTTAGTAAATGCTTGTTGGTGCAGGGTTACACAATCAACACATTAGAGAGGAAGCAGACAGAGGGCAGTGGCAGGTCAGAGGGGGAAGTCCGTTGTCAGCCAGAGATCAGAGAAGGTTTCATGAATGAGGAGAGATTGGAACGGTGTGGAGCGCAGACTTGGGGCTAGAAGGGAGCTCAGAGCTCTTCTAGTCTAACCTTCTTGTTGTGCACCTGAGAAAACTGAGGTTCAGGAAGGGCACACAGCTAGTGAGAGGCAGAGCTGGGATTCGAACTCGTGTCTCATGACTCCAAGGTCAGCCCTCTCTACCACTCCATTCCACACTGCCCTCTACTGCAGTCCTCCTTTAATGCCTCCTTTTGGCTTGGAGGCCACCCCATATTGAGAACGTTCCTGGCCAGCAGCAGCCCAAGCTCCAGCAGGTCCCCAGAGAGAGATGGAAGGACGGCTGCCAAGCTAGAAAAGCCTTGAAAAGACTTTTCGTGTCTACAATTGCATTTCGTGCCATGAGCATGACAGAAATCCCAGGGTCGCACACCCAGAACTGGCAAGGCGCCCCCTCTCCGGTTTTGTGGTCCATCCCCCTCATCTTATGAGGAGGAAACCGAGGCCCAGGGAGCGGTAAGTGACCTGCCCACATCACGAAGCGGCCCAGCTGGGATATGAACCCAGGATGCTCTTTACGCAACTCTGTCAACCGCTGGTGCCTTGTTTTAGCCAACGCCCGTCTGGAAAACTGACCTGAAAAGTGGAGGGGCAGAGCAGGCAGATGACCGCCAGTGGAAGAGAAACAGCCAAGCTCTTAGGAGGACTCTCAGCTTCCCCTGGAGATAAAGGCTCCCCTTTCAGTATTTTTCTGTCCGGGTGTGGATGTGAGTTCTGGCTTGCTACAATGTTAAGAGATTCAAACCAGAGTATGATACGTGGATGGCGCAGGCTACAATGTATCCCAATCAAAGCGCTGCCTGGGAGCAGGGGACCAGTGTTCCAACTCTGGCTGGGTCTCCTATGCAGCCTTGGGTCAGTCACTGCCCCTCTCTGGGCCTGAGGGGCTTAGACAGCATTGGAGAGGGGCTCTCAAGGCTGGGATAGTAGTGTCCAAGCCAGTTTTCCAAGCACTTTCTCCTCTTCCATTATCCTTATAGCTGCTGACTTCCCCCAACATACTGCGACTCAGTTTCCTCCTCTGTAAAATGGGGTGATAACAGTAGCACCTGCCTCCCAAGGCAGGGCTGACAGGTCTGGGAACGGCAGAAGCAGTGAGCTGATCTGTCCCTTGTTTCTTCTTCATGCATCTAAAACAAGGCAGAGACGGAAGCTTGTGGAGCAGCTTTTCATTTCATCCTGCATCCTAGGAAGCATAAATGGGTCAGAAGGTGCCCTTCCCTGTCGGCCCCCATGCCCATCCCCCCCTTCCCTTGCTTCTTGGGGAGGCTGCACGGAGCATCGGAGGGAGCCCTGAGCTCTGCGCCCAGAGAGTGTGCTCCTTTCTCTGACCTTCCAGGGACCATCTGATCCCAGGCTCAGAGCCAGGAGGACTGTTGGACCTGGGTGCAGACCGGGTGGGGCTTCAAACAGGCTTCTGGCTCAGAATTGAAACTATGTGAGAGGCTCATGTGGTCTCCATTCTGTGGTCACCAAATGGCTGTTTCTTCACCCATTGCATGGAATTAGACTTCTCAGCAAGGATACTGCTTTGGTTCCGTTGGGACCTGCCCACCTGCCTCAATCCGGCTGTGTTGCTCTGCAAGTCAGAAACCTGAGGGAGGAAGGAGCTCCTGACTCCTCTGGGCCTGGATTTAAAATTTGGGCCACAAGGACACAGTCAGTGGTCCCCTGGGCCAGTTATGCCTTGAGGACAGTTTCATTACCTTTTAATGAAACTCTAGCCCAGCTGGGCTGCATAGGGTAGGGTCTTAAGAGGTTGTTTCTAGGCACCTGGGGGCGCCACAGTGCACAGAGCACTGGGCCTGGAGTCAGGAAGACTTGAATTCAAATCTGGTCTCAGATGCTTATTAGCTGTGTGACCCTGGGTAAGTCACTTAAACACACTGTGACTCAGTTTCCTCCTTTGTAAAATGAGGTGATAACAATAGCACTTACCTCCCAAGCTTATCATAAGGCTCACATGAGTTAATGTTTGTGAAGCTCTTTGCACATCTGTAAATGCTCTATAAATGCTGGCTATGGTTGTTGTTACTGTTACTGTCATCGTTCCTGCCGTGGCTGGATCCTTGAGAGCACGTGCGGTGATGACGGCATGGTCTCTGCCCTCTGGAAGCTCCCATCTAGAGCAGACGTGGCCAACATGTCACTTGCAGCCCCCAGCATTCCTGAGGGGGCCCAAGCCAGATTCAAACGTAATTGGGAAGTATTTAACAAGAGAAAGAAAGGAATAAAATCTCAAAAAATTATTTTCAAGTTCCATCCACATGTGGCCCCCAAGGTCCTTAGCTGTGGTTCAGTGTTGAGTTGGACCCCAGCAGTCTGGAAGGTCTGAAGAATGAGCTGATCCCCCCAGCACACGGGCTCCCCTGGAGATGCTGGAGCCGAAAGTCGATCCTGAGCTCCCCTCCCCCAGACCCATGGGGCTTCCTCCGGCTCATGGGATCGTGGCCATTATTAGCTCTACTTTGGCCGTGAGGAAGCTGAGGAAGAGTGTGGGTTACCTATCCAGAGGAACACAGCTGAGGGAGGCCGGAATGTGACCACGCCTTGGTGTTGGTGCCTCCCAGGCCTCCTTGCCAGCCCCAGACATGAGCTGTCTCCCATCTGGAGACTCCTTCTTCTGTCTGCATTTCTTCTGAGGGCCCGAGGATGGGTGGGCGCTGGAGAGGTGAGTGTTCCTCCTGCTTCATTTCCTAGTTCTCCTGGCTAAAAACTGGCCATTTTTCTTCTCTCCTTTCTAGCCTCAGAGACAAAAATAAAGGCGAGCTCATCCCGCCAGTCATGAAGGAGACAGTGACCTACCTGAAGGACAAAGGTGAGCACTGGGGCCATGCAGCAAGGGGGGAGTCAGCCCCCAAGGGAACTGAGGGACAAGTGTGGCAGTATGCTCAGGGCAATGGGGAGAGCCTCACACCGCCCGGAGGAGTCTGGTGGAGAACCATCCTCCTTCTACAAAGAGACTGAGGCTCAGAGGTTTGGAGGGCCATGGGCTTAAAGCTAAAAGGGATCGTCAAGACCATTGAATCCAGTCCCCTTGTTCACAGAGGAGGCAGCTGAGGCCCAGAAGGGGGGTGACTTCCCAAGGTCGCAGTCACTAAGTGTCTCTAGACCCAGATCCAAGCTTTTCTCTACTCCTTGGCAAATTAAATTTCAAGCTTTGTCGGCTCCAAGCTCTGTGGCCTTGGGAAAGTCTCTGAGCACGTCCAGAATCTCCTGAGCATTGGGTGCAAGTGAGCATCTTCATCAATGGGATGAGGCTTCCCCTGTGATTTCAGGGGCAGAGGGAGTTCTACCCGCCAGTGTAGACCCCACCTGCCCAGCAACTTGCAGCCTTAGAAAGATAGCTGGGGAGTAGAGAAGTGGCCTCCCCAGGGTCGCACAGCGAGGATGTGTCAGAAGCCCTGCCCTCCCAACCAGGCTGCCAGCCCCCCTCCCAGCCTGATGGTCCTGCTAAGCCTCTCATAGCATCCCTCCCCTGGCCCCCACCCCCACCCCCACCCTGGCCACAACAGGAATCCATCCACAGGACACCTGCTTCTACACAGGGGGGGCATTCACTCTTTCTATGACCTCCCTCGCCATCAAGGGACACCCCCTGAACCTCCATTTCCTCCTCAGTAAAATGTGGACAGTAAGTCACACACACCCCCAATGGCTCCTACTGCACAGGACACCTGTAAGGGTCCTTACGGTGAGCTGATAAAGAGGGGGCATTGCACGGGGCAGGGGGGGGGCACTACTGCTCTGGGAGTCCAGTTGTTCTGTTCGGGTGACAAGTCCTGAGAACTCCCAAGGTGCACCCGGGCAGACTCATCTTCATGTGAAGTCCCGGCTTAGCATCAGAAGATCTTTGCCTCTTGTGGCTGGTGTGACCCTGGGCAAGTCCCTTCCCTTCTCTGGGCCTCAATTAAACCCTGTCCTCCTGTGTCTTGTCCAGAGGAAAAAGGCCCAAAGTGTCAGAGCCAGAAATCCAGCCTCATCCACTGAGTTAAGGCCTTGGCAAACCTGAAAGCCTTATATAAATAGTCGTAGTGTTTATCATCATCTCCTGATCCTAAGCCCCCATGAGCGAAGGACTTTCTCTACATCCCTGAGACGGTTCATTCAGTCTCGACTTCAGCATCTCTCTCTAGGGACAGAAAGCTCACTCCCTTCCAAAGCAGCTTTTCATCACTGCAGTGCTTGGGTTCTGTGTCCCCCTTGCCTCCCGCACAGCTGTGTCTGTCAGGTTCCCAACCAGGGGCAGGATTGTCCCCGAAGGGAAGACAACCCACATTAGAGTGACTGGCATGTAAGTCCAGGAGCCATAACTGTGTATTGTGTTCCTAATGGGACATGACGTGGCACCATAAAAACTTGATACAGTTGTAAAAATGGTCTGAAGCACTAAGGCATTTTCATGGAGGCTCTACCAGGTCAGCAATGGAAGAGCTGGAAGGACTTTAGAATATGATATGAAGAATGTCAGAGCTGGGAGGGGCCTTAGAACTGAGAATGTCAGAGCTGGGAAGGAGCTTAGAACAGGGAAGGTCAGAGCTGGGAAGGAGCTTAGAACAGGGCAGGTCAGAGCTGGGAA
>NW_020950172.1:383710-406007 GCF_900497805.2 Vombatus ursinus
GAGCTTAGAACAGGGCAGGTCAGAGCTGGGAAAGAGCTTAGAACAGGGCAGGTCAGAACTCGATGAAATTTCAGCACATAGAAAATCAAAGCTTATGGCAGGACAACTGAGCAGTGCCCTGCCCCCCTGCCTTGCAGATGGGGATTTGAGTAAATCTCTGAGCAGATTACCCCTGCCATGGGATGATCTTTTCTGGGATTTTGGATCCAGAGCAGGGAAGGCAGCTCAACATTGAGTGGTGCCCTTTCTCTGCTCTCCTTAGGGACCTGTTTGCCCCATCCCCACCCCCACCTCACTGCCTTGGTGATCTCTTAGCTCTGGGTTTATCCAGATGGACACTTCCTCTCACTCCAAGAAGGCTTATCCCTTTTCCAGGCCAGAAGCAATGCCGATATGGGGGTCGTTCCAGCTTTGGGGTGCATCAGGAGGTAGTTAGAGTAAGTCACTGACTTTGTGTATGACTTTCAGCGAGATCCTTCCCATCTCTGGGCCTCAGTTTCCTCCTCAGTCAGATGGGAGTTAGGACTCATTGATCTCGGACAGCCTTTCCCACCATTCCAAATGCAACATTTATTAAACTCCTTCTATGTGGCAGAGTTTTTGTCTCTGGATTGCCAGTTCTTAGCCTTTGGTCTATACCAGAGCCCCCTGAGGACCACAGGCCCCATCCTCCCTTGGGAGTGGCTTGCTGGCTCCCAAATCACTTTGTGCAGAGGGGGAGGGAGGCGCTGACAGCATAGCATCCCACATGACAGTGCCTGCATCAGCAAAGGGCTGTAGAGAGGCTGAGCAGCTGGGCCCCAAGGGAGAATGACCCTCCTAGATTCGGAGAGAGGGAAGACCAGCAGGGAAAACAGCCCCAGTCCCAGGCTGAGGCCTGAGAAACCCTCTTGTCCCAACCCAAGAGAAGGGGCTGGCACCAGGTCACAGAAGGTCAGAACCGGCTTTGAATGCACCCTTCAGCCCCTTGGCCCAGAGCTATTCCCAGTGTACCCAGTGGGCTGTGCAAAGTTCTAATCAGGAATATTTGTGCCATCAGGCTGGTGGCCCGCTGCTCAGCACCCTGCGTGGGGATGCCCATGGAGATGGGTCCCAACCAGGAATTCTCTCAGGACAGTAAGGAAACCCCCTCTACCCACACAGGTCAGACCCACTCTGCAAGTCAGGGTCTTAGGGGGAGCTGAGGGGACCTGCCAAGGGTCACACAGTGGGCGTGCAGCAGAGGTACACTTGCACCCAGGTCTTCCTTAGGCAGTTAGGGGGTGCCATAGTACACAGAGCACTGGGTCTGGAGTCAGGAAGCCCCAAGTTCAAAGCCAGCCTCAGATTCTTCCTAGCTGTGTGACCCTGGGCAGATCATTTCACCTCTGTCGCCTCAGTTCCCTCATCTGTAAAATGGGGATAATAACAGCATCTACCTCCCAGGATTATCGTGAGGAACAAATGAGATCCCATTTGTAAAGCACTTTGCCAGCTTTTAAGTGTTATACAAATGTTCACTATTATTACTGTTGTTACAATTAGTAATAACTCTGAGATTGGCTCTCTCTCTGCCATACTATGACTGGGGACTGAGGGAGGCCTCCAGAGTGTTGGGTGGGTCACCCACAAAGGATTTATCCAAGGTCTGCAGGGGCAGGGTCTCCACCGGTAGGAGGAGGACCTTCCCCAATAAAGTCACGCCACTTTGGGAGTATCTCTCGACTTTTGTGACATTCCGGCAAATGAAGGCATCACGGCCCCCTTTCACCATCTATGTCCTACCTTGGGCTCCCCAGTTGATGATTAGGCCGGTGTGGTTATTAGTCAATGTGAAGCACGCTGAGCTCTGCTGACGTCCTATGGCTCTTCAGAACCCAGAACGTGTGACCTTGTCACAGTCATTCCCTTGGTGGGTTAGGTCACTTTCTTGGCAATGCGGGGCCCAGCTTCCTCCTCACCCCAGTCACGGTGTCAGGGATGCAGTGGCTGTCCCAGAAGCCCTGCTGGGCCTCAGCATCCTTCTTGGCCAGCGACCAGCAGTGGGGTGGGCAGGGAGGTGTGGCCATCCCCCTCACTCCAGGTATCTTTTTCTCCCAGGCCTCCGCTCCGAGGGCCTTTTCCGTCGGTCAGCCAATGTTCAGACAGTCAAAGAGATCCAGAGACTGTATAACCAAGGTGAGTATCCCTCCCCTCTCATCCTCAGTGAACACAATCCAAGCCATGTGACAGTAGCGGGATGGCTGGAGAGGCTGGCCAAAAGAAGCCCCATCATCACCATCATCAGATGGCCCTTAAGGGGAAGAGAGACGACACTGTGCTTAGCCTCAGAGGGCAGAACCAGACCCGTCTGGTGGAAGGGACACAGAGGCAGATCTGGGCACTGCAAAGTGGTGGCAAGTGTCGCATGAGATGATGAGTTCCCTTGCTAAAAGTGGTTGGTCAGTCAACATGTGTGGGTGGTGAGAAGTGGTCAGACAGGTGGGAGGAGAACCGGGAGAAAGTCACGTCATGAAAACCCGGAGGAGAGAGTACTCGGGAGGAGAAGAGGAGATGCACCGTGCCGCTCCCAGAAGACAGCTCTTGTAGGATAAGCACTGAGGGAAAAGCCATCCTATTTTGTAATTATGACATCGTTGGTAACTTGGGAGAGGATGATTTCCTTTCAGTGATGATGGTGGGAACCAGGTTACAGAGGGCTGAAGAGTGAGTGAGGGCAGAGGAGGAGGAGGCAGTGAATAGACAGAAATTTCACAAAGTTTGACAGAAAAGGAAGAGAGATGTGTGTGATACAGCTTGAAGGGATGGGAGGGCTTGTTGCTTTGTTTTTTAAAGGATGGGGGAACCTGGGCCATTTTGTAGGCTGCAGATAGGGGACCAGGAGATAGGGAACAAAAGAAAGGTCAGAGGCCGTGTGGTTAGGAGTCAGAAGCTGAGGACGGCGTGGGGTCAGACTGGCCGACCCTGGACGATGGAGGAGGAGGAGAAACTAGTGCAGAGATAATGGCATTCAACCAAGGTGACCAGGGCTGTCTACGCTAGACCCAGCTGGGCGACCATTCAGGCTCCGACACCAGGTGAAGAGCGATTGAGAGTCGTCATTGATGTTACTTGTGAAGTGACCCCGCGTAGGATGGCGGCACGGGGGCTGGTGAGGATGGCCGTGATGGGAGGAGCCGTCCTGGGTGCCTTTGATGATGTACTCACCTCACTGGGGGATTTGGCCTCTTTGGTCCTACAGGAAAGCCCGTGAATTTCGATGACTACGGTGATATCCACATCCCAGCCGTCATCCTGAAGACATTCCTTCGAGAGCTGCCACAGCCGCTGCTGACTTTCGAAGTGTATGAACAGATCCTGGCAATCATCAGTGAGTGCTTCCTGGGGGGCAGCCCCAGGTGGGCGTCAGTCACATCTGGGCCAGCTGGGCTGGCACACCTGGCCCCTGCCTGCCTTACCCTGTGGCCCGGGGACTCCAGGCACACCCGAACCCTGCCTGCCTCAGCCTATGTCCTGGGGACTCCGAGCACATCTCAGGAGTCACGCTGGGTGTTCTCTGGACTCCTGGCTGCAGCTTTTGCCTTTGATTGGCTAACTGTTAAGTTCCCTCCCCCCACCTCCGAGTGTGTTTCCTCCAGGCTGACTCTCCCTCTTCCCTCCTCTGTGGACTCGCGGGTGCCCAGGTCTCCACCTCCTCACCCCTCGCTGGGCCCTGGGGACGCAGAGGCAGAAGGGAGGCTGATGTTGCTCTCAGGAGACATCAGTCAGATCTGGGAATCAGCAAATGCACAGACGAGTAAACAGATGTGAACTCCATACAAAGCGAGGCGGTGGGGTGCTGGCCATCATCCTCAGCATCTGCCCTAGCCTGTCTTGGCCTCCCTGATTCCAAGGCCAGGGCCTTTGGCAAGGACCCCCCATGTCAACAGGATTCAAAGAGGAGGAGGAAAGATGGGATTGGGTAGAGATTTCAGATCCAGCAAACTGAGGCGGGTGAAGATTAAAGAGGAGCTCTCACTTGTCCTGTGAGCCTAGGGCTGTTTTCCTGGCCCTTCTTCCATCCTCTGCTAAAGGAACCTCAGCTGACTGGCTTAGATCCTGCCTTTGCCAATCACTAGCTATGTGACCCTGGGCCTCGGTAACTTCATCTGTAAAATGGGGGTGGGATCTTCTTTTGAGCCACTTCCAAGGACTAGCATAAGGATCTAGAAAACATGAGTGGAGGAAACGCCCTGGGGAGACTGTGGAGTGCTGCGGGTGCCTGTGTGAGTTACTGTCCGGGGCACAGACATTGTGTCTGAGTCCTGCTGCTTCTGGCATCATCAATGACCAGGCTTTGTGCCTGCCTGGCCCACATAGCATTTAATAAGAGCTCATTGACTGACTTCTTGACCACCCTTGTCCCTCCAGGTGTGGAGAGCAGCCTTCGAGTGACCCGCTGCAAAGAGATTGTCGGGGGCCTTCCAGAACACAATTATGCTGTTCTCAAATACCTCATGGGCTTCCTACACCTGGTGAGTAGAGGGCAGTGAGGAGGCCTGGCCAGAACAAAGACCAGATAGGCAAAGCTGAGACATCCTGGTAACATTTTTTGTAACATCTGCTGGGTAGCAGAAACAACATGGGGTTAGAAGGGAAGGAGGGGGGAGAGAGGAAGGGAGAGAGAGGAGGAGGGGAGGAGGGGAGGAGGAGAGGAGAGGAGAGGGAAGGGGAGGAGGAGAGGAGAAGAAAAGAGGAGAGGAGGAAGACACGGGGAGACAACAAACAGTCTGTCTCCATCACTGCCTTACCCACCATCCCTTAGCAGGAACTTGGCAATAACTTCTCCGAAAAAGGAACACTGAGCTTTCCCCTGCCTCCCCCAGCCCTCTCTCATTCTCTTCCCCCCCCCATTTCCTCTTTTCTTTTCTTGCCTTTTCATTCCTCCTCATCTACCTCTTCTTTCTTCCCCATCACTCTCTGCCCTCCCTCCTTCTTTCTTTCCCTCTCTGTCTCTTAGGTTTCTTCTACAGTTCACCTTTGCCTCTCCTGTTATATGCAAGGCATCTTTCTGTCTCTCTGTCTGTCTCTCTGTGTGTCTGTCTCTCTGTCCCTGTTTCTGTCTCTATCTCTCTGTCTCTCTCTCTGTCCCTGTTTCTGTCTCTATCTCTCTGTCTGTCTCTCTCTGTCCCTGTTTTTGTCTCTATCTCTCTGTATGTCTGTTTCTCTGTCCCTTTCCTGGTGTTCTCTTCCTCTTCCTTTCCCTCTCCTCCTCCCCTTTCTGTTGCCAGAAGCCATGGCTTCTTCAGCATTGTTGGCCTGGTATGCATTCTGGGGGCTCACACTTCACCAGTGCCTTCCCAGCTGTCTAAGTCTCAGATGGGGACTCAGGGGACCCTTGGAGTAAGAAGTCTGATGTGCAAGGCCCTTGTCTTAGCAAAGAGATATAACCCAATTCAGTGCAGGCCTATCTACAGGGAGCTTCCAATCTAAAATTGGGGTGGGGGACAACAGACTGCACTGAGCATGCTTGGCACTGGGTGAGCTGGGCCAGGGCGGGCTTCTTGGCAGAAATGGATTTTGAACAGGTTTGGAAGGGAGTGAATTTTCCTGGGTGAAGGAGGCCTGAACCTTTGCAGACAGCACACCATGACCTCATCTGTGCTCTTTCCCAGGTATCTCAGGAGTGCATCTTTAACAAAATGACAGGCTCCAACCTGGCCTGTGTCTTTGGGCTGAACTTAATCTGGCCATCCAATGGAGCCTCATCTCTCAACGCACTGGTGCCTCTCAACCTGTTCACAGAGCTGATGATTGATTTCTATGAGAACATCTTCAGCTCTCGGGTGGTACCATGTGGGATCTCACCATAGACTACATGAGGAAACACTTGGAGTCAGTGGTCCCTGAGCTCCCTTCTAGCTCCATTATCATGGTCCAAATTTAAAGGCCCTTCCAATCTCTGCGGTTCTATGTTCTAGGTCCTGTGTTCTCTCTTCTAAGGCCCCTCCCAGCTCTGATGTTCCATGTTCTAGGGCCCCATTCAATTTTAACATTCTATGTTCCAGTGTTCTGTGTTCTAACATTTCTCCCAGTTCAGATGTTACATGCATCTATAGAACATCATGTCCTCTCCTTGGTGAAATATCATCTGAGCCTTCTTGAAGTAGATGGATTATCCCGTGCAAAACTCTGGTACTTTTCCTGATCACATCCCATTCACACCATAAGACCAGCCATATTGGAAAATAGATATTGAAAGGTTGGGCCACATTTCCAACCTGTACATAAGTTACTGTGCTCATTGTTTATAATCATGTCAGCTTTCTGTCTGTTTAAAAAACCACCAAAAGGATTAAATGTCTTAAGGATTTAATGTTTCATATTTAATCTCTGGGAAAGTCTCCTGGCTGCCTCGAAAGCTGCCTGGTGCTTAGGATCTGCAGTGACTTCAGTGAAGGGGAGATATGGAAAGACAGAGATTGAAGACCTCCGAGGCCTGCTAGAGCCTTGTCCATGGGCAGTAGACTTCACCCCTGACCCATAGCTTCCTCCTCTCCAAAATGGGTTGAGGAACGCCCAGCATCCCCATCTTCCTATCCCATTGGGTAGTTGTGAAGACCAAGTAACAGAGAAGATGTCAAATACTTTATGACTCCAACACTTGCTTTGGGCTTGGTCACTGTTGTTTCCCTGAAACACAACAGAGTATCGTAGAATGAACTTGGGACTAGGGGGTGGGGTCAGGAGATCTAGTTTCAAGCCCTGGCTTTGCCACAATTCACTGGCTGAATGACCTTGGGCAAGTCTCTTCCCTTCTGTCCAGTGAGATGTTTGGATCAGATGATCACAAAGGTCCTGTATAACTCTGAACTCCTGGGTTACATGTTCTCTGCTATTTGCTGAGAGCCAATACCCCTCAGTAAATACTCAATAAAAGTCAAAACTGACTTTTACATAACACTTTAAAGTTTGAGCAGCACTTTATAGGCAGTATTTCCTTTCCATGGTGCCTGCCACACAGTAGGTGCTTAATAATTGCTCATTAAGTGGTGGATTGATCCTCACAAAGTCTTGATAAGTACCTGGAGTATTATTATTCCCATTTTACAGAGAAAGAGACTGAGTTTTAGAGAAGTTCAGTGATTTATCCATTTGTCATGCAGCTAATAAGGGCTGGAGGTGGAATTCCCACCTGGTTTTCCTGACTCAAATACAGTGTTCTGTCTATTTTTCCATGCTACCACCCAAGTCACTTAGACAATTCTATGAGTCAGAGGTTAGAAAAGAGAGTGTTCTGGGCATGGGAACTGGCTCTTGCAAAGTCATGACGGGAGCAAAGATTTCAAGAGGAAGGAAATTTAGTGAAAAACCCCACATGATGCCCTTTGACCCAGCAATAGTACTACCAGGTCTGTATCCCAAAGAGTTCAAAGAAAAGGACCCACGTGTGCAAATATATTTCGAGCAGCTCTTTTTGTGTTGGCAAATAATTAGAAAGTGAAGGGATGCCCATCAACTGGGGAATGACCTCACAAGTTGTGGTATATGATTGTGATGGTATAAGAAATGACAAGCGGGATGGTTTCAGAAAAACCTAGGGAGACTCATGTGAACTGATGCAAAGTGAAGTGAGCAGAATCAGATCATTGTGCACAGTAACAGCAACATTGTAGCAATGATCAACTGTGAAGGACTTAGCTATTCTCAGCAACATAACGATCCAAGACAATTCCAAATGACCCATAATGAAAAATACTATCCACCTCCAGGGAGAGGCAGATGAGTTTTGAAAGCATATTGAAGCAGGCTTTTAAACTTTATTTTTCTTGCCTTTTTTTTCCTTATATTTTTCATGGTTTCACATGTATAATTGATACCCTATTGCTTGCCTTCTCAAGGGATGGAGGAGGGGCAATTGCAAGGGAGTGAATTTGGAGCTCAAATATTTAAAAAAATGAGTGATAAAAATAATTTTAAAAAAACTAGCCCAGAAGTCAACACTAGAAGAATGAATTCTGAACCTCAGAGACATTTTGAAGTTCTGATCAAATCTTACAAGCAAGTAACTGAGCCAATACCTAATGAACTATAATCTCCTAATGATTGGAGCTCCAAAAAGCACAAACCGACCATTGAACCCCAGGGGTTCAAATGAGAAGTGAAACCCATAAGTGAAGAAGTTAGGAGGCAATCAACGTCATAGAGGTTTGAACTCCCAATGGACAACAAACTCAATGAGCAAATTAGGAGGAAAAGGGGATCTGCAATGAGGAGTTCCGAAAAGAAATAAGAAAAGATGCACAAATCTGAACAACGGAACTGGAGGCAGTGTGGCCGAGAGGAAGCAGAAGGAGCCAGTTCCAAGAATGTCAGTTCTCTCTACAAACTAAAACCACTGCCCTTGAGAACAGGGCATGCAGGCACAGCTTAGGCATCACAAGGCTCCCAGAAGAACGTGAAATCAAAAACTGGAGAATCCTCATTCAGGAAGGAATGCAAGAAAATTCCCCAGAACTTGTGTCTGAATACAGAAAACAAAGCTTCAGTTGAAAGAATCCAGATTGCCTCCAGGAGGGGAAAGATGCTTCAAACTCCACGACAGGAGAGTTTAAACTGAATGATTCTAGTGATGAGCAGATTCTGTAAGCAGTGAGGAAAAAGACCTTCAAGTTTAAAGGAAAGGAAATTCAAATAAGACAAGATGATTCCAGCAGTTTGTTTACTTAGATTGTAAGCTCCCTTGAAGGCAAGGACTGCCTTGGGAGAGTTTAGCACAATTCCTGGCACATAGTAGGTACTTAATAAACCTTTATTGATTCACTGATGGCACCACACTCATGAAAACCCTTAGAAGGGAGTGTAAAGGAACTCAAGTTGTGCCCCAAATGACCCTCCCTTCGAACCTGCACCTGACCACCAATGAGAAGAGATGCTAGTCAATGGGTGCAAGACATCTGCGGCATGGGGGTTGGGGAGGAGGAGGAGAATTGTTCAGTTCACACCACCCCAAATCCCAGAAACCCAAGAAGAGTCAGTGAGAACAATTACCCAGGAAATAATAAGCAATGGTTTCTTGCAATGTCATGCCTGGTTTTGGGGGGTTGGCTTTGAATCAGTTTTCAGGGAGTTCTGTCACTTTTGTAGCCTTCATCTCAATCCTGGGGAGGGAGCCCTCAGACTTGGTGCACTCTCCACAGAGCGACTCCCCAAGTTCACTTCCAAGTGTGGCTCGCTGAGGAATAGCGGAGTCCGAATCTCTTCTACTGCCAGACTGTGGCTTGGGACCTGGTTGCTCACTGCCACTGCCTGATTTCTAGAAAATCCTGGCATAGATCTCAGCTCCAGAACATCTGGCAGCTCACTCTCCTGAAGTTTGGAAGCTCACAGGATTGTAGCCATAGGCAGTCTCCAGCAAAAGGCAGGAAAGAACAGAAGAGACAGAGACAGAGAAAGAGACACGCACAGAGAGACAGATGGGGTGGGGGGTGAGGAGATAAGGGGGAGAAAGAGAGAGGGGGAGGGGAGAGAAGAGAGGGGGCATCAGTGGGGCCGTGTGCTCCTAGGCCACTCAGTGGCCCCAGTCAGGATGGAAAGACTTGAGTATCTCTTCTCAAAATGGGCTCAGCTCCCACCTCCTCACTTGAACATAGCCAGGTTGGATTTGGGTCTAATGATTTAAAATATCTTTGCTTTACCTATTTTCCATGTGAGATATTTTTGAAAGCAGGCAACCTTATATTTTCTTTTCTTTTGGTTTTTTTTTCAGTCTTTTGATTTTATTTTATTTCCTGCTGTCTTGTGGAGTCTTTGATTTCTCTTTGATATATCCAAGTTTGGGGGGAATCTGTTGCTCAGATAAAGTTTTGCCACTTTCTCTTCTAAGTCATTGGTTTAGTTTCTATTTAATTTTTTCGTCTCGTGCTTTAGTCCTTCAAGGAGTCACATAGTTGTGGGAAATGCATCATTTCTTTTGAGTCTTTTCATGTAGTTCTGGGGTCACTCCTGCTCTCCAAGCTGGATTTTGGGGACCTTCTGGATCTATTAGAATTCTTTGTAGAGATCAGCATCTTCGTCTGTTGGCTTCTCTCTGCTGCCATGACTCTTAGTAATAGGGCTGGGCTCTGCCCCCTGCTGTGCTTTCGGGTGTGAAAGCCAGTCCCATCTGGACTCAGCCTGAGTCACCTCAGTTACTTGTCTGCCCTCCACTTCCCTGGGTATTTCTATGCCAGGAGCCCTGGTTTTCAATTTAAGGTCCCTGAACCTTTGAGTTCCAACACATTGGCTCTCCAGGGATGGTGTTTCAGGAGAGAGCTCCAGAGACTTAGGGGTCCCTCAGCCTAGGTCTGCCAGCATTGCTCCTGGTCACTTCCCAAGTCCCTGCTCTAGACTTCTAGCTGCCCTGGTACTGTCTTGGGGGAGCTCTCCACACTTGCTGCTTCTTGATACAGACACCCAAAGACTGCATGTGTCTCAGCCCATTTCTGGTCGCTCTGGGAGGCTTCCTTCTGCCTTGCTGCCTGAGTGCAGGCACCTCTCTGCTGCTGCTCCCCCTTTCCTATTGCCAATGGCCTTCTGGCTGATTTTTTGTGACTTTCTGGGGTAGATGAGGTCACAACCATCTTGATAGCTGTCTTCCCTAGCATCCCTCTAATATGTCGCAGGATCCCTGCCATCCCTTCAGGCTCCAAATTCTTTGGTTCTCAGAACCCATTAAAAACCGATGGCAGCCCTTGCACAGCCCCCACTCACGAGGGAGTACATGAAGGCCCAGGGAAAGAGATTTGCTGACGGTCACGCAGCCAGTAAGTAGCAGAGCCAGGAATCAGTGTCATCTCCTTGGTTCCAAACCCTGTGCTCCTTCCTGGTGCCACCCAGGGGCCCCGAGGAAGTAGTTCTGACCTCCAGTGCTGGCCAGTGTCCGAGTAGCTGGGCCAGCTGATGCTCTCTGGAAACAGAGGGAATGCTTCATGGTCACCTGCAAACACCCTTTGTTAGTTTAGGAACCTGCAGCTTTCTCCCCTGACCAGCAGCTCAGAACAATAGTGCGACTGTTTCAGGGTTCAGCCTCAAGGAGGGGGAAATGCGGGGCGGCAATGAATACTGGTTTTCCAAAGAGTTGGGAGCTGTGAATGCCAGAGTGAACAATAACATTCCGGCGAAGCTCATGCATTATGCAGGAGGGGCTGTGGGGAAATGCGGGTGCGGGGAGGTGTCCCTGAGATGTCCCCTACTGCTCCTTTGATCACCATCTCTCCACACAAACAATAACTGCAGAATGCAGCGTTTGTGCTGGGCGCCCTAGTGAACTCTTCCCTCTTCTCAAAGAACACATTTTGGCTCATTTCCATGGCAAAAAGAAAGTGTCTGTGGAGATGAACCCCAGCAATGCACACATAGACCCATGGCCACACACATATGGATGTGTGCAAAGCAGATTTCAGCTTAAAATAATGAAGCGCTGTCCAGAAATAACGGCAGCGCATCTGATGGGCGAGACATACTGCGGAGATGCCTTTGAAGACACAAAGGGAGCTTGAAATTGAGATTCCTCCAAAGATGAGGCCAATTGCCCAGAGCCTGGACCTGCTTGTCTGAAGAGGGTCTGACCTCAGCCTCCTGGACCTGGGAGTTCTGCTTACCAACTCTAATGATGATAATAGCAACATTTATATAGCACTTACTATGTGCCAGACACTTTATGAATATTATCACAGTTGATCCTCACAGCCACCCTGGGAGATAGGTTCTATTATTATCCCTATTTTACAAATGGGGAAACCGAGGCAGGCAGAGGTTAAGTGACTTACTAGGGTCACACAGTGAATAAGTGTCTGAGGCTGGATTTTAACTCAGGTCCTCCAGACTCCAGGCCCAGCACTCTATCCACTGTGCCACCAAGACCTTGCTCTCCAGAAACTGAGCTTGTTTGCACAGGCAGCTTGGGTGTAGAACAGGTTCGCTCTCTTCCATCCTGGATTTTGGAGATCATCTTGCCTTCTTCCTATTTCATAGATGAGGAAACCAAGGCCCAGAGGAGGGAAGAGAATTGGCCAGTAGTGATGGCAGCTGAGGAGGAGGAAGTGGAAGAGCTTCCAGAACAGGCCAGGACCACAGTCCAGGGTTCCCATGGCCAGGTGTCGTCAGGGCTTTAGGGGAGGAGAGATTCAGCAAGGCAAAGGCACCCGCCAGCCTGGGGCCAGCAGCAGCTACAAAGTCTTCCTGGAAACAATGCCAGTCCCTGGACCGAGAGCAGAATTTGAGTCCCTGGTGATTGCCACCCCAGCCCCGGGAGCCTGCTGAGGCAGAATGCGGGACCACGTGATCTCAGTGACATTAAGAAAGGCTAACTGAGGCCTGGGACTGAGACTCTGCATTGCAGCTGACCTCCTCCCCCAAGTAATTGGGTCCTGCTCTTTGTGGGAGAGCCACAGGGCCATCATGGGGAGGCTCCTCTCCTCTTATCTCTTTGTGGGTCTGGGGACACAGTGAGAATTTAGGTTCAAAGGTCCTGGGCTCAAGTCCCAGAGGGTGGTGTGGTATAGTTGAAAGAACAATGGAAGTATAACCCAAAGCCCTGGGCATCTTGTGTTTGGGTTATGGAAGAGAAAGCCCTGAAGCCAACTTAGCTTCACACTGTCTCAGGTCACACTGCCTGTGGCCAGACCAGACCATCCTTTCTGTGGGAGAATAAAGGCGGAGAACGTAAACTAGAGAGAATGGGGGAGTGTGGACATCCCAGCTGGGATGGTCCGGGGCTGTCCTCGGCATTGCTGGGCATCATCCTGGCTGGTGGGGCGTCAGCTGAAGCCCGGACCCACACAGTGTCCAAAGAGGGAGTTGTAGCAGGAGCAGATCCAAGGTTTAGCCCCATGCATGTCAAGCTGCTTCCAGACTGAGCTCGACACCCCAACCCTAGAGACACTGGTCATCTGCCTCTCACTTTCTCCTTCTCTCCGTATAATCCTCTCTCACCCCTTAATTTTATTCTGCAGATATCACCCCTTCATCTTAAACTCACCCTGTGCCCTCTATCTATCTATCTATCTTTCTATCTATACATACATACATATAATTTTTTCCCTCCAGCTACTCTAATACTGGCAAAGGTCTCATGAGTTACAAATATCGTCTTTCCATGCAGAATGTAAACAGTTCAACCTTAATAAGTCTCTTATGACAGTGATCATCTGGGGCCCTTCATGGGACACATTCCCTCCACCATCCATAGAACGAGTAGGCCATTTTACAGCTGGTTTGTCCAACATCATACAGCTTGTAAGGACCCAGAATTAACTAGGTCACAGCTCCAAGTCCAAGCAGAATTGGAATGCACCATACCCCAGTGGTTTGTGGGTATGCAGCTAACCAGTTCCCCACCCAGTCCAAGGTAGACTAACCCAGTGGGGGAAACGCACCAGGAATTTCACACACTTACTGGGACCAGGGAGCTTCCCACACAGGCAAGCTCAATGCACCCTCAGCTCTCTTTTGTGATCCTGGAGTCCAAAGACCTGGATTCCAATTCTCTCTCAACCTCCCTTTCCTTCATGGGTCAGATGAGGCTATCAATCACTCGTGCTGTGCCCACCTCCCAGAGCTGCTGGGAGGAAGTACCTGAACAAACATGAGTTCTCTAGAAACATCAGAGACTGTTTGTACATGGCGGACAGACTGTCTCAAAGGCTGTCTCCCAGCCTGGAACATTCTCCCTTCTCCCCTGCATTCCTTCAAGACCCAGCTAATGTCCCACCTTCTTCAAGAAGTCTTTCTCAGTCCTCTTAATCCTAGCACCTTCCCTCCGAGACCAGCCCTAGTTTATTCCATACATCTCTTGCTTGTACATAATTATTTCACGTTCCCTCCCCAAATAGACTGGGAGCTCCTGGGGAACAGGGGCTGCTTGTTTTTTGCCTTTTTTTTTTGCATCTGTAGTCCTTAGCACAGTGACTGGCACACAGTGAATGCTTAATAAATGCTAGCTGGTGGACTCTTCTCCTGGTATATTAATTTGATGACTGTTGAGTGGGAAGAGATGCAGCAGAGAGCCACCAGCAGGAAATAATCTGTGGTAGTCTGGTCATGAAGTAAGAAGGGCCTTTGCCAGGACCTGCAGTGAGAGGAGGGGAGAGAGCCTATAGCAGAGACATCATGAAGGTAGAAAGGTCAGAACTCAGCAACTGACTGGATGTGAAGGGTGAGAGGGAGCCGGGAGGGAGCTGGGTCCCTGGGGGGCATCCTGGGAGGATGGTGATGCCCTCCCCAGGAATAGGAAAGGGAGGAAGAGGGCAGGGTTTGGAAGAAAGAGTAAGGAGCTGGTTTGGACTACAGGACTACAGGGCATCTGCTTTGACAAGTGGAGGTCAGCAGGGAGATCAGGGTGGCATGGATAGCTTTGAGACTCATCAGTGCAGGCTTAATATTGAGTCCCATTGGAGCCGATAAGATGACCAAATGAAGTAGCACAGAGGGAGGAGAGAAGAGGGCCAGGAGAGTCCTCCCAGACACCCACAGTTAGAAGGCATGGTCTGGATGACAATCCAGTAAGGGAGACAGAGGAGGAGTGGTCAGGTACGGAGGAGGAGAACGAGGAGGGAGCAATGCCAGGAAAATGTGGGGGGCAGAGGCTGATCCAGAGTCCGAGGCTGCAGAGAAGTCAAGAAGAATGAAGCTGGAGAAAAAGCCATTGGATTGGGCAAGTAGGAGGCTCAGTCCAGCCAGCCCCTTCATTTTACAGATGAAGAAACTGAGGCCCAGAGAGGTCACTACAAACACCAGAGGAGGCGATGGAGGCCCATACAGGAAGATCATTCCCCAAGTGAGAAGCCAGGACAGAACTAACCCCGCACATCCGAGTTGGAAGGACCCTTGGGGCCGCCAAATCCAACCACCTCACTGAGAGTGGATAAATGGCTGCCCGGAGCCCCAGAGGGGGTGCGCACAGAAGATGAGACCACCCAGCTTCCTCTTATTATGGAGCCACAAACTGGGAGCCAGGGACACTACGGGAATCCAGGCTTCCCTCCCTGGCCAGGCTCCTTCCAACATGCGGGGCCTAGGAACCCTAGGACCAGCAGAATGCATCTACCCCAGGGCGGCTAACTGCTCAAGAAACCAGGATCATTTCAGAGCAACAGGACACGAAAGCACGGAAATGGGCTGATGATGGCCGGCTAGTCTGCTGCCCAGCTCTGCTAGAGGCCAGAGACCAGACAACGTCCAACGGGCCTAGCGGGCCGGGTCCCCAAGCTGCCCACCGGATCCCGGAGCTGCTCAGAATGTCCCACGCTCTAAGCTAACAGGAGCCAGGCCTTCGGGCAGGAGAGTCACCAGGTGAACAGGAGAGGTGACAGGCCAGACTTAGGAGAGAGGGCAGGGAATGCCCAGTGTCCCAGGCCTCTGGCATGCCCTTGTCCAATCCCCTCATTTTACAGTGGAAGAAAGTGAGAGGGGAAGGGACCTCCCCAAGGTCACACAACCAGTGTGGGGCAGAGCTGGGAAATGGGTCCAACCTCTTCCTAGGGATGGGATGGGGAGGGAGATGAGAGTTGAAATGGGAATGCCTGGAAGACTTGGTTAGTTCCATAGAGAGAGGTCAGAGAGCAAGCCCAGGATGGCAGGGAAGCCGGGGGGGAGAAGCACTGACCTGGACCCAGGCTGCCCTGCAGGATCCAGCCACCAGGAAAGAAAAGGCACAAACACACAGCACGGTTTGATTGGAGAATAGCTGCTGAAAGGGCCAGACCCTTGAACTACTTGTGGACAGCAGCCAGGATGCTGGGCCTGCAGTCAGGAAAGACGCGAGTTCAAGTCCTGCCTCAGACACTTCCTAGCTGTGTGACCCTGGGCAAGTCACTTCACTTCTGTCTGCCTCAACTTCCTCACCTGAATAATGGGGGTGATAATAACAGCATTGACTTCACAGGGCCAAATGAGATAAAGAGCTCTGCTGCCAACCTTAAAGCACATCAGCATTTGCTCTTTGTCTTGCACTGCCTGAGGCCACCCAGGTGGTGAATAGTAGACCCTGGATCTGCCCCCAGGTGCTCTGACTCCAAGCCTAGCGCCTTCCCACTGTGCTAAACTGCCTGTAGGGGAGGGGTCCCTTCCAGGACCGAGTCTATGACCCTGCGAGTCACACTGAATCACAGAACCTGCAGAGAGTTCACAGAAGGCGCCTGTGCCCGAAAGCTGCCCTCCAGCAGGGTTGCCCTGTGCTCAGCTTGGCCTCAGAGGGCGGAGCTGGTAACAACTGAGGGAAGTCACTGGCAGATTTCGAATGGATGTAGGAAGTCCCTCTGCTAGTCAGAGCTAGCCCTGAAGGGAGGGAGGGGGCTGTCTCCTGAGGAAACAGAGCCTCCCTGAAGGTAAGCCTGAGGTCCCACAGCTGGCTTTCAGCGGCTTCAGGCTCAGAACCCACACCTCCAGGCAGGGTCTGATGCTCCCCTTCCCGTTCCTTGGAGGGACCTTATACCAGACCTCCAAAGGTCCCTGCCAGCCCTTCTCCAGGAGAGAACGTGGCAGCCTTTCAGCTCTGGGCTGAGTGGGTGCTGCACCAGGCTGATGCGGGCACATAGACCACAAAGCACCAAGGCTCAGGGAAGCCCCAGAGCTCACCTCAGCTGCTGCTGCTCCTGGGATCCAGCAGGTCCCAGGACAGGGGCCTGCCAGGCATCCCAGTTGCCCCAGATCCTGCGATGGTGCTGCGTGGGCACCAGCCTCTCCTTTCTGAGGCTCCCTGGAGGCCCCAAGTAAAGGCTGGGGGAGCCCAGGCTGCACCTGAGTTGTAAATCAGCATCATAGACTTAGAACCAACAAGAACCCTAAACAGAGGTCAACCAATTACTTCCTTTCATTTTATCTAACATCAATCTCATTGATGCTGCTCAACACCAGTTATTTCAAGACGCACCCTTCTTTTCCTGCCTTCAAAACTGGACCCTCCCCATGTTAAAGCAAGGGGCAGCTAGGTGGCCCAGGGGCTAGGGTGCCAGGCCTGGAGCCGGGAAGACCAGAGTTCAAATCTAGCCTGATATCCTTCCTAGGTAAGTCATTTAACCTGTCTGCCTCACTGAGGATAATCACAGCACTTACTTCCCAGGGTTGTGAGGATCAAATGAGAAATTGTCAAGAGCTTAACACAGTGCCTGGCACTTAGTAGGTGCCACCTACATGTTAGCTGCTGCTTCATTGATTATTATCTCTTAGGGCCTGGGGAGAGGCTTGGTTCTTCCTCACTGGAGGACTTCCCTCACAGGGTGAAGGGATGTCTGATCAGTGAGGGGATGGACAGAATGATGCCTGATGTCTCTTTCAGCTCTGTGGGTCTGAGCTTTTAGGAACAGAAGTAGAATCAGGCAGTGTCAAGGATGCAGACCTTGGCAATAAGTCAGAGTTGGCCAGACCCTTAGGGCGTGTTTGTGCCTTGTATCTCAGGTGGCTTCCCAGTGAAGGGGGGGGGAGGTTTGGAGTGCTCTTAGATGCACAGAGGCACCCCAAGATCTTGGGGAAAAGCCCAAATCATGGCACGGATCTGTCTGAATGAATTCAACTCAGATCTTCTTCCAGCCAGAGAAAAAGTTTATTAAAGATAAGCATATAGGCCAGACTCCAAAAGAACCCAAACATCAGTGATCTAAATAGGGTTCAAGGTGGTCAGGTGACGCTCACAAGAAAGAGCAGCGTGAGGCAGTCTAGAAAGCTCAGCGTCTGAGTGGGAGCTGGGGCTAAGGTGGTCAGGCCAGGTGACGCCCGTTAACGGGCGGGCATGAGGTCTCATCCTCTAGGGGCATGAGAAATTCCCAGCTTCTGAGTGGGGGCTTGGGTGGATAGGCCATGTGATGCCCTTAGGATGGGCAGGCTTGAGGGGTCTCAGCTTCTAAGCTCGAGAACAGCTCAGCATCAGAATGGGGGAAAGGTGAGCCTTTAGTACAGACTGATTGGGGAGGGGCCAAGCAGCTTGGAGTGATGGGAGGAGGGGTCCAAGGAGTGGCCAAGCAGTTTGGGGTGAGGGGAGGAGGGGTCTAGGGAGATCTGGATGGGGGTGGCCAGCAAGCTGGGGTGAAAGGCGCCTAGCTAGGATTAAGGGTGGGAATGGCCAGGAAGGCAAAACAATGGGAAAGCCAGTTGATGGGGGAGGTGGACCATTTGGAAAAGGGTCCAGGTCAGAATTCCCCTTTGGAATGTCTGAGTGATTTGAACAGACAATGAGAATAGATTATGAAGGGAGCTGGAAGGGGAAGTTTGCTTTCAAAGGGAAATAAGGCAGTTTCTAAAACCTGAAGGGTTTCCTGGGACCAGTAAACAAAACTGAAGCCAGGTTCTTTTTGTCACAGAGAGATAAGTGAGTCCACGAGGAATCTAAAAGTTTTAAGGTTTTTCTGGGAATTGCAGGTAAACCTCATCACCAGCACAATCTGGCACCCAAGACTCACAGGGGCACCCAGGGGAAGCCTCCCAGGATCCTCAGAGCTCTGCCATCAAGAGAGCTCAGCTGGCTTTCTTGTGCCCCATGCATCTGTCTCGTGAATAGAGCTGACCATGGCTGCTTGGGAGCCAGGCTCTCCCTGCTTTTAGCTCGTGCCTCAGACAGCTTCATAGGAAGCAAAGTGCAAGCCTTTCTTGAGGCTGCTGGGTGCACCTGCTACCTTCCTGTGCCTCCACTCAGTTGTCCTGTCTCCCAAGAGTATCGACAGCAAGAAAGACGGACCCATGATCCTATTTCAGCTCTCCCTCTCGTTCCCGCTTCTTCTTTCCTTCTTCCCTGGGGCTGGCTCGGCCATGCCCTGCTCCACAACACCATGGCTGGGAGAGCCAGAAACCACCAGGAGCCTCTGAAATTGTCAATCGAGTTTAATGCATCATAAAGAATTAAAACTACAGAAGCATATTTAAGACAAACACTTTTTTTCCTCTATGTGTACTATCCACAGGACAGTCCCCTTTTGCAAAACCAAACCAAAGCGGAAAAATGAAAATGAAAACCAAAGCCTACATATGACCAGTCCCAGGACGCAGCACCAGTGGCACCAGTCGCCACCTGTGGCCCGCCTTCTAATGTTCCCATCAGATCCACCCCAAGAAGAAAGAAAATACCGTGAAACTGGAACCAAAGTTCCCACTGCAAGCCCCCTTGTGATGCATATAAATATTGGCATACGATCACCAACAATAATGATGGCATTTCTTTAATCCACTTTGTTCGTCAATAAAAGAATATAAAAATCTTGTTCAATCCAGTGTTGTGTATTAAAATAGATCTGTATCATACGTTCTGCACAGTTTCTCCCGGAATGGTGAAAATGGCTGCAGGGCCCATGGGCTGTCTTCAGCTGGCGGGTTAATGAAGACCAAGCCCCTGGCTGGTGGCGCCTGGGAGCGGCTCATGGGATATGGCACCATGGGATCTTCGGATGTGGCAGACCCTTGTCCCACAACCCGTCCAGAGGCCATGTGGAACATCTGAGTGGGTGGACATGACAAGGATTGGCAACAGCCAGGCAGACGCTGGTGAGTCCCAGGTTCATCTCAACGTTGGCCTCAGGAGGTCCCAGGGCTGATCCGTGGACTCTCAGCAGTACTTGCTTGTGAAACACTCGGAGGCTGGAGGGTTTTCTCATGAATGTTCTTGCCACTATGACGTTTAATGGCCAAAGGACTCAGGGCTTGCAGACCCTTGAAATGTCCCAACCCAGTCCTCCTCCTCTTCCTCCTCCCTGATCCGCCCCACCCCCCCAACCTTAGAAAGAGTCTCTGGATCCCTCCAATGGGATCGCCTCTCTCCCCCAGAGGCAGGCCAACCTTTATCCTGGGCCAGAGCAGCCTTGGCCCTGCAGGGAAAGAGCAGCGATTTTTTTTTCCTTCACATTAAATATCTTTGCAATAAAAACACAGTACAAAAATGTAAAAGTATTTTTTGGCATAGTGTCCATACTGGCAAGAAACGGAAAAAATGGAATATTTATTGGCTCTTTCAAAGGAAAAACAACAACCCCCCCCCCAAGGCTCCAACCCCAAAGTCAAATGATTGAAAGCCTCAAATCCTGCCGAAAAGCTCCAATGTCTGGTCTATGCTCCATCACGCCCCCAAACGCCAGGAGAAAAATACATCAGTAGCAAAAGAAGTCAAAGGGACCTGCAAAAGTGAAGGGTCGACTGTCAAAGCTGGCTCAGCGCTCCGGAAGGTTCTCCCAGAGAGCTCTCAGTATTCCACCAGAAAGGCTGTGTGTGTGGGCGGGGGGGCTAGCTTCGACTTCCCTTTGGAATACAGACCTGTTCTCTCCAGCAGAATCCTGATGGAAGGCTGACCGTGCATGTGGAGGGGGGAGCTGATGTCCAAACTAGAATCCCTACCAGCCTCAACACCCTCTCATGACCACCCTGAGTCAAGGGGCACGACTCCCTGGCAATGGGCCCCGGCTTCCCAACTTCCCTTCCCCCAGATGGCTCTAAAACCTACCCCTAACTTTGCTAATTATCATCACCTAAGTCTTGTACTTTAGATTCTCCCTTCCCAAAGGCGTCAAGATGTCTGCTCACCCCAGCAGAGGATCATCCCTTCTTCTCTCCCATGCTCTCTACTTTCTTTGTGTCTACTCCTTCCTTCCCTTCATCCCTCTTGCTTTCACTCCTTTTCTTCTCCTTTCTCTCTTGCCCCTCATCCACCTTCCCTCCTTTCTTTCCTTCTCTTTCTTCATTTGAAATTCATCAGGACATCTTGACCAGTGGGCAGTGTGACCTGAGTGACCAGAGGCCCACCCAGAAGCTGGCCTCTTAGAAGGGGGACACAGGCAGGGGGGTCTGTGAAGGCTTCCCGATGCCCACTTCCCAGTGCTCCTCACCCCATGGGGTCCACTCCTTGCTGGGCCTCAGTTGTTCCCCTGGGCCTGCTGGAGGGCTGTGTGCATGGCCATGGTGGCAGAGGTGGCAGCTGGCTTGATCCAAGGCACAGCCAGCAGCGAGGAGGCAGAGGCGGTGGCGGTGGTCATGGTGACCTGAAGCATCTGCTCGTTCTGTATCAGCCGGAGGAGAACCCGGAGCCGCTCCAGGGATGACTGGGCTCCCTTCCGCTGGGTGAGCAGGCTGGTCTTGAGCTCCAGGCATTTCTGGAAGGGAGCAGAGAGAGGTTGAAGATGTCACCCTTCTGCCCCCAAGTCTAGCCCCTGTAGGATGGAGCTTGGAGATCTTCCCTCGTCTGAAGGCAAGGAGACACTGGCAGGAATTATGGTCTGGACACTGGCAGAGGCAGCACCCCCTACCCTACCTGGAAAGGACTGCAGGAGGGGAGGGAGATTAAAGTTTGGGGTCCCGCTTCGTTGCTTACTTGTGCCGTCTCTGTGTCTACCTGGGCAAGTCAGTTAACCAACCTGTGCTTCTATTTCCTCATCAGTGGAATAGAGACTAATTTGCATATGATGCCCCTCCCCCATTACTGTAGGGAAAGCCTTTTGTAAACCTGAAGGAGCGCTAGCAACAGGACCATTAAACCATTTGCAGGGTTCAGAAGCAGGGTGGGTGCCCGGACATACCGAGGTCAGCAGAAGGCTAGAAATGACCTCGACAGACTGCCAGGGTGGGGAGACTCATTCAGATAGATTCAACTTAGATACAGATCAGCCCACGGAGCAGGCTTTCACTGTGCCAGACGGAAAGTCCAGCACTTGCCCAGATAAGGGACGGGATTGGGCTCGATGGCATTTCTTGGGAAGATCTCGGGTTTATTAGTGGACTGGGGGCTTAACAGAAAAGTAAAAAAAAACCTCCTGCCATCAGCAGCAATGTTCCAGGCACCTCAGTGTTTATAGCCAACCCTCTGCCTCCATCTTTGGAAACGTTTACTGAATCATGAACCTGTCTTGGATAAACTTTGGGTCTGCCCCAAGCGGGGCTCTGTATACAGTGGATGCTCAATCAATATCAGGTGAATGACTCCTTTCTTGTATCTGTAATAAATCCCCTAATTAGGCAGAAAAGTCCCCGAGGGCAGGAAGCATGTGCTACCTAAACCTTCTGCATCCCCTAGCACTATACATAGGGATGTCACATGTGCTTGCTGAATGGATGAGTGTTGAAGAGAGAGCCCAAGTTTTCCAAATGGGATCCCTCTGGCTAGTGTCCACCAGTAAGAGTAAGAGCCTGGCCTTGGCTGGGCTTGTGAGGCAGAGCTGGGCTGGCCTAGGCTGAGTGGGCCGTGCTGGGCTGAGCCACTCTGGGCCAGGCTGAGCTGGGCTGGGCAGGACTGAGCTCAGCTGGTCTGAGCCAGGCTATGCTGGGCTGTTGCTGGGCTGAGCCACTCTGGGCCAGGCTGAGCTGGGCTGGGCAGGTCTGGGCTGAGCTGGTC
>NW_020950172.1:406017-420330 GCF_900497805.2 Vombatus ursinus
GGCTGAGCTGGGCTGGGCAGGTCTGGGCTGAGCTGGTCTGAGCCAGGTTGTGCTGGGCTGGGCAGGGCTGTGCTGGGCTGGGCTAGACTGGCCTGGATTTGATGAGGCAGGACTGGTCTGGGCTGAGCTGGGTGGGCAAGGCCGGCCTGGCCGGGGGCACACTGCCCAGCCACCCTGCGCCCAGCTAAGGGCTCACCTTCACGGCCGTGTTCAGGAGCCGATCCTTCTGTTCCAGCTGTCTGCGCTCACTCTTCAGTTCACTGCTCCTTTTTAGGAGCTTTCTCTTCTCCTCTTCTTTGACTAGGAGACAAGAAGCCCCCATCCCGGCCCCAGGGTCAGGCACAGGCTCGGGAAGGAGGGCAGGCTGGCAGGACACCTCTCGCCATCCTGCCTCGCTGGTCCCAAGTCATGGGAATGGGGCAGTGCCCTTTGGGATAAGCTCCCACTCCCCCAGCTCTGGGTCCCTAAGTAACTGGAGCAGGGCTGTTGAAGGCACAGAATCCCAGCTGTGGGTCTGCAGGCATAGTTTTCCATCTCTCTGAACCTCAGTTTCCTCCTCTGTAAAATGGGGGGAAGGTTGGCCCTCCCCTAATCCTTCTGTCCCTAAATGCTGGCTGATGGGATCAGATCACTGGCCTCAACTGGCCTCAGTGGCTATTTGGTACAAGGAGAAGAAAACTGAGGCCCAGAGTGGGGAAGGGCCTTACCCAAGGCCCCACAAAATAGGTGATGATGGTTTCTAATGCACTCACTACCCTGTGGCCCTTCCCTTCAGCCCCTCTGCCCAAAGACAATGGCCCAGGCTGGGGCAAAGAGAAGTCCTGGGTTTGAATCTCAGCCCTGCCACCTCCTTACTAGCCATGAGGGTCAGCATTCTTCCCTGTAATATGGGGCCACCCATGACCACATTATCATGAATCCTTCCAGGAGAGGGCAAAGTCAGAGATATAGAGGGAGCCTGGGCTGGGAGTCAGGGCTCCTGAGGCGAACGTGTGGGCCTCAGTCTTCCTCTGTCCTGTGAGGAGCAGGCAGCACAGTGCTCTGGGCAAGGAGGGAGCTCTGGACTCAGAGGCAGGAGGCCCTGGCTCTGCATGGGACTCCCAGCTTTGCCCCAAGAGCTCCTGCAGGTTCCGTCCCCTCCCTAAGAGCCCTGGCGGCCCCTGAGGCCCCTGACGGTCTGGAGTCTGTGACCCAACAGACCATTAGCCTTGTCCTCACTGTTCCAAGGCTAGCTCCTTGCCTGCAGCCCTGGCAGAGGGGTCCAGACCCCAGGGGCACCTGGAGGAGCACTGAGGCAGGAGG
The DNA here is from genome assembly GCF_900497805.2 of Vombatus ursinus. NCBI lineage: Eukaryota > Metazoa > Chordata > Mammalia > Diprotodontia > Vombatidae > Vombatus > Vombatus ursinus. The sequence goes on from NW_020950172.1 coordinate 407,320, forward strand.
CAGGGGCCAGGCAGTCCCCAGACCTGGTAGCACTCGCCCCTTCTCTGACCATGGCTCAGTCACGTCCAGCGAGACCCCTACCTGTTTTGTGGGTGACATAGGAGTGAACAATGGCTAACATCCCCGTCCAGGGCACAGTTTCATCTTTGTTCAACACCTGGAAGAGAGAGGGAAGGGAGCAGATGTGAGGAGCTGGCACCCCGGGCCACAACGAGATGAGGACTGAGCAGGGCAGCCGCTCGGGCAGCGCCTAGAGCCTGCCTTCCCCGGCCCAGCTCACAGAATGGGCCCAGATGAGGCTGGTGGTGAGAGCTGGATCCCTGGGCAGCTGGACTAGCCCTGAGCCAGGCCAGGCCAGCCTGGCCTTCACTGAACAGGCTGTTACCAAGCTGGACAGCATCCAGAGGAAGGCGGTCACAGGAGGAAGAGGCCTGGACCCCAGACTGGACACGGCCACAATGCAGGGTCTGGGCTCTCTGTTCACGCAGGTGAAGGGAAAGCCTGGGGGAGGTGCGAGAGGGACATGACAGTTGTCATTGGGCATATGAAGAGCGGGGATCAGCCATGCTCATCTTGACTAGAGGGCAGACCAAGGTCCAGGAAACAGTCCGGCTCAACCCAAGGAAAAACTTTTTGGACAATCAGAGCTGCCTGAAAGTGCAAGTGGCTACCTAGAGAGGTAGTGAGTTCCCCATCCTCGGAGGTATTCAAGAAGAGACTGGATGACCGCTTGTGAGGAATGCATGAGAGTGGATTTCTGTTCAGGTTGATGGCATGTCTCTGAGGTCCTTGATCAGCCCAGATACTCTTTGACTGGTTACTGATCTGGGCTGTTTGCTGCTCTGATAGTGCTGGGCAGCTCTGCCAGTCACTGAAGGAGTGGAGTACAGAGGAGCAGGAGGGTGCCATTGGCCCCAAGGACAAGGACTCTGGCAGTGAGGGAAGATGCCCCAGGGGCTGGAGACTCGGGTGGTCCATGCCAAGCATCTCTCTGCTCCCCCTCCCCATAGATCACTAAAGTGATGAGAAGAAGGAGGGGTCATCCAGCTGAGTGCGGGCAGCCCTCCTGCATGACCTAGGGAGGCAGAGGCCCTGGTGTGTAGGGAGGGGACTCCCATTCTGCTGCTGGGCAGCTCCGGTGTTGGTGAGCTTTTACAAAAACACACTCAGTGCCTACTGTTGCCAGGCAGACCCCATGCCAGGGGCACAAAGACAAAAAGGAAAACCGACCCAGCCTTCAAGGGGCTGGCATTCTAGTGTGTCATGGACTCGCTCAGAGAGAAGCAGAAATAGTAGAGGCAATGTAAGGACAGTCACTTTGAGGAGGGTGGGGAGGCCCAGGAGAGGCCTCATACAGGAGCGGGGACCTGAGCTGGGCCAAGAGAGAGGGAAGTGAGGAGGGAGGGAGGGTGTTCCTGGCATGCAGAATGTCCCGGACAAAGGCCTGGAGATGGGAGAGGATACTGCATCCTTGGAATAGCCAGTAGGCCAGTTGCGCTGGAGCCCAGAATGCATGGAGAGGAGTCCTTTGTAATAAGCCAGGAAAGGCTAGCCTAAGTCTCCATCCCTGGAAAGCTGCCTGGACTCTGCCCTCTGGTGCCAGGGCACCCCCCTTCTCCCCAGGGTTTCCAGGACCCATTGGCCCAGTGACCCTGCTCCCGGCCACCTTCTCTGCTGGCCATGCTGCAGCCAGTGGACACCCATCCTTGGACCCAGTGTGGCCTTCTAGAACTGCTTGGAGAAAGAGGCCTTCCCTGTCTCCCTCCCCAACTGTCCCCCCCCACCTCTGCCTAGGCACATTGCCCTCCCCCTGCTCCTGGCTGGCCCTACCTTCTCTTGGCACTTGGGACACACCCAGACACCCTTGGGTGTGGTTTTGAGTGGGGGTTCGAGGCAGCTGAGGTGGTAGGCCCCCGGGCAGGTGCCACAGGGCTGCAGGTCGGTGCCTCTCTTACATATCACACACACCTCCTCATGGGAGATCTCATTCTGAAAGACAGAGGAAGAGGGGGTGAGGTGGGAGGGGTGGCCGGAGGAGCTGTCAGGCTTATCTGTTTTCTGAGGCCTTGAGGGGCCAGACAGAAAGGAGTCCTGCCCCAGCCCCACCTCGGCCCCACTGCAGACCCCGGTCTCTGAGGGAGGTCACCTGAAAGGAAGGTCTGCCCCCTTATAGGCCTGTGACGGTGGATGCTCAGATGGGAGAAACCAAGGCCCAGAGAGGTCCCGTCGGGAAGGGCAGGGCTGGCCTTTGGTCCCTTATCCAAGGGACATCACCCGTGGGAGCCTTCGTTTCCTCATCTGTGCTGTCTCCCTCCTCCCCAGTTTCTCTGAAAGAGGTTGCAGGCCCACCTGGAGTAAAAATGTGCTCTGGCACTTTCCAGTGGTTGGAACTGGGAAGTCCCTTCTCCCATCTAACTCATGCTGTCCTCGGTCCCTCCAGGCAGAGGCAAAAGCTCTGACACTTACTAGCTGGGGTGACCGTGGGCAAATAATTTTTCTCCCCTGAGCCTCAACGTCCACTTCTGCACAATGGGACTAACAGGGCTTGGATCCTCGGATTGAGCTGGAAAGGTCCTCAAGGACCATCTGAAGCCCACAAGGAGGAGTGGCTTGCCCCAGACCAGGAGGTGGCAGAGTTTGGATTCCCAAACTTCAGGTGCTGGCTGGTGAGAGGTAAGGGCTTGGAAACCTTCACGCATCCTGGAAGTAGGAGCCGAGATCCTTTTGTGGTCTCCGTTGACCAACCGGCACTGAGATCATCCAGGAGAGCTCCTCTGCTTAACAGAGGAGGAAGCTATGACTCAGAATCCCAGGGACTTGTCCAAGGTTAAAGCCAGCCAGCGGCAGGGCCACGATGAGGAACTTGGGCTCTCTCCACCCCCATTACTGATTCCCCAGGAATTCCCCTGCCAATCAACTTGGAGCCTGGGATATTGATGCCTGGCATGCAGAGTCCAAGGCTTTGAAAGGTCCCCAGAATTATAAGGGAGCCCTGCCATGGCCCTGCCTGTCTCCTTACTGAGGCAGGGAAATGGGTACAGGCATTCCAGAGAGACTTGAAAAGACAAAGGCTGAAACACAAAGGGTTTCCTGCTTTTCCACCACTCACCAGAAATACAATACACGGACATAAAATCAGAGCTTCGGAATCTGAGTCATGAGGCACCTCCACTCTAACAGGTCACCTGGCTTCCACACGGACACCTCCTAGGGCTGACACCCAGCCTCTCCCCAACTCCCTGAACATTCCCATTAATCAAGGCTGAACTCTAATGGACTCCTGCCCCCCACCAGATAGGGGCAGCCTAGTTTCCAAATGACAAGCCCCCAAGGTACACCCCTGCAGACACACAGACACTTACACACTCACAGTTATACACATTCACACAGTCACTCATACACACTCACACACAGTCACTCACGCACACTCGCATATACACTCACACACTCACAGTCACTCATGCACACTCACACTTACACATACACTCACACACATTCACACATAGTCACTCACACACACTCACATATACATTCGCGCACACTCACATAGTCACTCATGGACTCACACACTCACACTTACACTTACACATACACACACACTCATACAGTCACTCACATACACTCACACTCACATACACATTCACACACACTCATACAGTCATTCACACACTTACTCATGCACACATATGCTCACACATGTTTTCACACTCACACATGCAAGGGCGATTCATTTTGGGTAGCACATACCTTCCAGCAGGGCTCCTCATTGGCTAATGCATGAAACAAGGGCAGAGAACAGTTAGTGGAGAATGAGGAAGTTCGTGGGCTGGAATTCTCTGGAGGCAGGACTATGAGAGGTCAGCCAAGGCCTGAGCAGGGAGGGGAAGGCAGGGCAGAGGGCACATCTACCTCAGCCCCAGGGCCAGGTGAGAAGCAGTGGTTCAGAGGCATCACAGCAGATGTGGGAGACATTCCAGGGTCTGCTAGCCTGGCCCAAAGGTGGCCAGAATCAGGGGTTGCCCTTCTGGAATGAGACTAACTTGATGGTTGCACTGGCCACCTTAAGCCAAAAGTTCTTGGTCCTCACTGAACTACTGAATGACAAAGCTGGAAGGAACCCTAAGCTCAGCACCTGCCTACCTTTTATCTAATGATAGGGAAACCGAGGCCCAAAGAGGGCAGTGATTTGACTGAAGTCACGAGGTAACAGAGCAGGAATCTGACCCCTTTGCAGTGACCAGTTCAAACAAAACAAGGCCAGTGTAAACTCAGCTCTTGAGGTCCTTCGGCAGTGCGGGCACGGGTTCAAGGTACTACAGGCTCCACCCTGAGCCTCCGTTCTCCCTCCATACATTATCTGGTCTGTTGTACTGACAGGGCTGGGGACAAGGCTGGAAGGGAGAGCAAGGCAAGAATCATGCCTAGTTCGTGGAAATGCCGCTTTAAAGAGCACTGTAAGAAAGTCAGGACATGTGCGTGGCAGTGGGAGCCGGCGAGAAGAGGAGAAGAAGGGGAAATAGTAGAATCAGGAGGTCCCTAGTGACCTTCTCAAATTCTTGCAGTGGTTCAGGGCAGCTGACCACGTGCTGCCAGTGGTCCGGGGGAGCTGACCATGGTGCTGCCGTCTGTCCACTCTGATCAGAGAACAGGCCTCCTCAGGGGCCCTCCCTTCAAGCACGCAGGGACTAGGGGTCAGGGCACTTACCTCTTGTTGACAGGAACAAAGGGCTGTTTAAACAGTTGGATGCCAGGCGTTTCCGCTGCAGAGATGAGAAGGTCTGCATGAGTACCCTTGCCTACTCCAAGAGCTGCCCCCTCTTAAGTTCTTCCCTGCCTCCCCACTCTTCACCTGACTCAATACCTCCCACTCACTGAGAGGCACCCAGGGAGCAAGCTGCCATGATTCATGTCCAGCTCCTAAATTGGGGGCTCTTCCCACTGCTCCAGAAATAAGTTTAGCCCTGACCTTCCTCCCTCCCTACTTGCTGTGAAAAATCTTGGCTGGCAAAGGGCTTGGGCAAACTAAGGATCAGAGTTTGGGCTCTGGACAATCCACAAAGAGACTCTGAGATTTTCAAGAAGTCTTCCCCCCATTTTGCAAAGCACCCCCAGCCTCAGCAGCCAGAGATGGCAGAGTCCTGAGTTAAAGCTAAGCCACCCACTGGCTGGATGATAGCAGCTCCCATTGTGCCTAGTACAGTGGGGTGAGCCTGGTTCTGGGGTCAGGTCTGGGTTCAGATCTCACCTGGCACTCCCTTTAGTAGTGTGTGACCTTGGGCAAGTCATTTAACTGCTAATGTTTCCATTTCTTTCTCTGTAAAGTGAGGGGATGGGACTCAATATCCTCTGCCATCCCTTTCAGCTCTAGAGGTGGGCTCTTGTGATCTCATTTGAGCCCAGAAGCAGCCCTAGGAGGTAGGTGTTATTGTTACAGATGGGAAAACTGGGCATTATATAGTTAAATGTCTTGCAAAGGGTCACAGGCCTCATAATATCAGAGATGAGACGCAAGCCCAGTGTCCTGTCCAGTCCACGTAAGCTGAACTGTTAGGCTTCACCATGCGGAACTGCAGGGAGAAGAAAGACGGCATGTGTCCTTGGCACTACACCCTACCAGACTAGAGAGACAGTGGGATGTGGGGACAGGGAGAGGATTGGAACTCAGGCCTTGTGACTGTCAGGGCTGGGCTATTTCTAGGACACTGCCAGGGTCCTCCCCCTGGCTGCCATCTCCCTGTGCCTCATGCAGAGGCACTCACCTCAGTCTCCAGGAGTCCACTGTATGCTGGGTTCGCCGTACTTCTCCTCTTCCTTTCCTGACGCTTGCTCTGGATTTCTGGAAGGGCAGAAATAGACAATGCCCATCCTGTGATATGGCCTGGCATCATTCCCAAGGGCCAGTGACCCCCTGGCCATACCCATTTCCTTTCCCTAACATAGTCACAACCTCATTTGGGACTTGTGCCTTTGGAAATCAAGGTGTCAGGAAGCAACATCTGGCACGAATTCCCCAGCACATCCTGTGGTCCCAAACTAACCAGGTCATGAGTGGGAGGCAGTCACCAAAGCTCCACTGTGCACAGCTGGAAGGGACCTCAGCCAAGCCAGCTTCTTGCTTGGTGTAGGAATCCTCTCTATAGCACCCTTGACAGGTGGTCAGTCAGCCAGTCTCTACTTGAACCACTCCAGCAACGGAGAGCTACTATATAACAAAGCCACTCAGTCTAATTTTAGATATCTCTGATTGGTGGAAAGTGCTTCCTTTCTGGTTAGCCAAAATTAGCCCCTGCAGCTTCCTCTCACTTACATTACTTACTTACTTCCTCTCATTCTGCCTCCTGGGGCCGAGAACAAGGCCAACCCCTCTTCACTAGCACAACTCTTCCAATTCTTGAATCTTGCACCAAGACTCTAAGTGTCTTGCTACCATTGGCCCATCAAATGAGATACGTGAGATGGTCGTAAAGCACTGAACATAGTGCTGTACATGTGCCTGGCACATAGTAGGTGCTTCATACATGTTCCCCTTTCTTCCCCTTCCCAAAGCCCAGCTCATCATCCCTTCCAACCACAGTCTTATCTCCTTCTTTGCTTTGACCACTCAGCTTCTAGAATTGTCTACACTGGTCTTATCCACTTTCTAACTGCCCACTTTCTTCTGAATCCCTCAGAATCTGGCTTCTAACTTTAGTCTTCCCAAAGGTTGTCAAGATCTCTTTCTATTGGCTTTTCCCCCACTCCTTCATCTTGACAGTGTCAAGCTGATATTGTCATCACTGCTCCTTCCTCCTGCAGGCTCCCCTCCATTGAGTTCATGCTCTAACTCTCCTTCATCCTGTTAATAATCCAGATACATTGACATTCTTACTTTTTCCCAAGCTCCACACTCCTTACCTCACCTCAGCGCATTTGCAGGTTACCTGTGCAGGGCACCCCTTGCCTGGAACAGGCATTTCTCTTTTCCCACCTCTCAGAATTCTCACTTCCATTCACAGCTCAGCTCAGCTCAGGCATCACCTTCTTCAGGAAGCTTTCCTGGGCCCCTAAATGTTAGTGCTGCCTGCACTTTCAGGATGTCTTATGCTGACTTACTGGTGCAGGTGCTACATGCTGCTGTAGAATGTAAACTCCCTGGGTGCAGAAGACGTGTTGTTTTGACCTTCCTATTCCATTATATTCTTAGGGCCCACCATGACATGGTGCCTTGAACCCAGTCAAAATTTAATCAGTCAGATTTTACTTAACCTCATTCTCACACTCATCACAATTATTTCCCTTTGTGTCTGAAATTTCATTTTTTTTAACACAAATGCATTGTTGGTGGAGTTGTGAACTGATCCAACCATTCTAGAGAGCAATTTGGAACTATGACCAAAGGGCTATGAAAATGTGCATACTCTTTGATCCAGCAATACCACTTCTAGATCTGTATCCCAAAGAGATCATAAAAACAGGAAAAGGACCCACATGTACAAAAATATTTATAGCAGCTCTTTTTGTGGTGGACAAAAATTGGAAATTGAGGGGATGCCCATCAGTTGGGGAATGGCTGAACAAATTGTGGTATATGAATGTAATGGAATACTATTGTGCTGTGAAAAATGATGAACAGGCCAACTTCAGAAAAACCTGGAAAGACTTGTATGATCTGATGCTGAGTGAAGTGAGCAGAACCAGGAGAATGTTATACACAGTAATAGCAATATTGTATGATGATCAACTGCAAATGACTTGGCTATTCTCAGCAATCCAAGAGAATTCTGAAGGACCCATGATGAAAAATGCTATCCACCTCCAGAGAGAGATCTGATGGAGTTTGAATGAAGATCAAAGCCAAATTCTTTCACTTTCTTCATTTTTTATGAGTTTTTTGGATCTGTGTTTTCTTTCACAACATGGCTAATGTGGAAGTGTTTTACATGACAGCACATGCATAACCTATATCAAATTGCTTACTGTCTCAGGGATGGGGGAGGGGAAGAAGGGAGAGAGAGAATCTGAAACTCAAAATTAAAAAAAAACAAGGGTGAAAATTGTTTTTACGTGTAACTGGGGAAAAATAAAATATTATTTTTATTTTTTATTAATTTGTTTTTAGTTTTCAACAATCACTCCCATAAACTTTTGAGTTTTAAATTTTTCTCCCCTTCCTTCCCTTCCTCTCTGCCCAAGACAGCATGCAATCTGATATAGATTAGACATATACATTCCTATTAAACATATTTTCACATTAGTCATGTTTGAAGGAATAATTAGAACCAATAGGAGGAACCACCAGAAAGAGGAAACGAAACAATGCTTCAATCTGCATTCAAGCTCCATAGTTCTTTCTCTAGATGTGGATAGCGTTTTCCATCATCAGACCTTTGAAAATGTCTTAGATCCTTGCATTGCTAAGAAGAGATGAGTCTATCAAAGTTAGTCATCACACAACATGGCTGTTAGTGTGTACAACACTCTCCTGGTTCTCCTCACTTCACTCAGCATCAGACCATAGAAGTCTTCCCAGGTTTTTCTGAAGTCTGCCTGCTCATCATTTTTCACAGCACAATAATATTCCATTACATTCATATACCACAACTTGTTCAGTCATTCCCCACCTGATGGGCATCCCCTCAGTTTCCAATTCTTTGCCACCACAGACAGAGCTGCTATAAATATTTTTGTACATGTGGGTCCTTTTCCTGTTTTTATGATCTCTTTGGGATACAGATCTAGAAGTGGTATTGCTGGGTCAAAGGGTATGCACATTTTTATAACCCTTTGGGCATAGTTCCAAATTGCTCTCCAAAATGGTTGGATCAGTTCACAACTCCACTAACAATGCATTAGCATTCCAATTTTCCCACATCTTCTCCAACATAAAATAGTATTTTTAAAAGGAAGGGTATGAAAGGCCTGTAAAGTGGACTTTATGATTACTTTTAAAAGGCAATATTAATAGACTGATTCAAATGCAAAATTTTTGAGTTCCAAATTCGCTCCCCCACTCCAGCTCCTTGCCCACCCCTTGAGAAGGCAAGCAATATGCTATAAATTATGCATGCATCAATTATATACATATATACACGTGTATTTATATATATGAAATTTACTTCTCGAGATGTCCAATGAAGTTCATTCATTCCTGAGGTGACCTTCCAGTCTATTTTTAGCACATGGAACCCTACCTATCCTTTCCCTGAAGCCTGTGAATTATAGGGATAGGGGCTGGACCCACCTCTAGTTTCACTGAGATTGGGGAGAATCTCCCAGCCCTCAGCACCTTCTCTGAGGATTATTGTCTTGGAAAGTTGCCTAGACCTGAGGGGTCAGACTCCACCCTAGCCCTGCTACTGGCAAAACTCCCAAGTTTAGCCAGAACCAGTATAAATGTGATTGGGAAATGTTTACCAAGATAAAAAAAAAAATACAATCAAACCTAGATAATGTTCATCTGTGATTTTCTAAGTCACTGGCCTCAAATCCTGAAGGGTTAGATAACCTGCCCGGGGTCATACAGCCAGTGCGTGTCAAAGGCATGGCTTCCTCTACTACTCTGTCATGAATTAGGAAGTGCAATTTCCCTTTCCCTCCAAGAGTCACATCATTTCTACTTGAACTACCCCTTTCTCCTCGTTGGTGAGCATCAGGTGCCTGGGAACAATTTCTCTTAGCTCTTTCTTCACATTTGTAAGAATTGAGGATTAAGGAGAACACAGAAAATACTGGCTGAGAGACAGACCAAGACAGGGAGAGAGAAATGGAGAGGGACGGATGGAGAGGCCGAGAGAGAGAGAGAGAGAGAGAGAAAGGGGGAGGAGAGAGGGAGCTAATCACAGGGAGAGAAAAAGAGACAGACAGAGAATGAGGGATAGACAGAGAGAGAGCTCTGGCAAATGTCCAGCTGACTGAAGTCCTCCATCACTATTATACCAATCAATCAATCAATGAGCATTTATCAAGAGCAGCATTGTGACCCATTTCCCAAGTTCCAGGATTTCTTCCTAGGGGATCTTTAGTTCACTTCCATAAAAAGATCCCTTCTGTCTCTCCCTTCATTGACCTTCCCTTATACTTTCCTCATACTTTTCCTGATGCCTCCTGGATTCTCTCACCTAAATGTATCTCCTCAACCTACACAGCTACGCTACCACCCATCCCTCCGTGGATTCCCCCTTGACCATGGTGCATCCTCCCAGAGCCATACTCCAGGTCTGGGTCTAGTCCCACCAGGTTTCAAAAGCACTTCCCTCTCACCTTGCTTGTCACTGTGCCTTATGTCATCCTTGGTATGTGGATGTATGAGGCCATGGATGTCATGGGCAACTGCTCTCTGGGACTTTGCCTCCTCTGAATTGCTGAGCATATCTCCCAATGTTCTTCCCCCGTGCTCTCTGCAGCATCTGGCTTGATGGGCAAACATCAGCAGTGACCTGCCTCCCCCCTTCCTTTCCACCTTCACCTTCTGATTAAGTCAGGAAGATGCCAGATAAATGCATTGCTCTCTCTCTGTGATCTCTCCCTGGCCTCTAGCCCAGCAGGGCTAGCATATTTTAAGCCCTCAGTCTGAGTTCAGAACCTGCCTTTGGACACCAGCTGCCGCAATATTCCCCTCTGCCTGAAGATGCCCTCAATGCCTCCAATGGGCAGCAGGGATGGAAATGCCACTTGTGCCCCAGGTGGGCGGGATCTGGCTCCAGCCTTCATAATCTGCTGCCACCCCTCCTGACAGTGTCCACTGTCCTCACATGATTCACCACAAGGGGAGGAGCCATTGGGGATGACCAGCGTTCTCTGTTCACAGTTCTCCTCCCCTCTCTCCAGCCTTCAAGTCTTTGCTCATGCCGTCTCCCATGCTGGGACACTTGGTTTTTCCCCTCAGAGGCTGAGATATATTGTAGCTATTTGTGTTACAGTCTCCTCCTCCTAGATAGAAAACTCCAAGAGGGCAGGGCTGTAGCTCTTCTTAGCTTTCTCTCTCCCCCAGCAGAGGTTTCTGCACACAGTAGGCACTTCATGTTTGTTGGACTACGTTGCACTGTGGGGTTTAGTGACTCACACCCCGCCCCAGGTCCTCAAGCAGGGTCTGGATGACCACCATTCAGGTTGGTTGGAGGAGGGGTTATTTGGGGGCCACAAGTCAGACTGGAAGGCTACTGAGATCTCTTCCAGTTCTAAGGTGTTCTGATTCTGTGTGGGTTGTGAGGACTGGAAGTCAGCTGGCTGAGCCTTCTCATTGCAAAAAGGAGGAAACTGAGTCCTAGAAAGGGTATGGGCTTGCCTGGGGTCCCACCAGCTGCCTGAAGTCTGCCCTGACCCTCGGGGTCATCCTCAGCCTGCCTATCCCACTCAGCCCCTGTCCAGATACAGGAAGTCTTCCCTATCGTGGCCCTGCCCACCAGGACATCTTACCTTCCAGGTGTTCAGCTGTGACCAGGCCTAAGGCCACCATGAAGGCGATTTTCTGAGGGGAAGAAACACACAAAGAAGAATCAGTTTGGCCACATGTTTGGCCATGCGCTCTCATACCCAGACCTTGAAGAAACCCTGTACTGGAGGTGTCTTTGTTTGTTTAGGTGGACACGCGTCCCCAGTTTGAACATTCAAGCTGGGAATCCACAGGTGAGAGGAGGGGAGGAAGGAGGTGGGGGGGCAAGCTGAGTATAGTGCAAGGTGTACAGCAACATGGAGGTGGAAAAGCCCTGGAGAGAGCTGTGGCTCCAGTCTCCACTTCTACTGAAAAGCAGATCAATCAACCAACAAGGACCTTTGAAGCACCTACTATGTGCTGTGCCAGGTATGCTATGCTAAGAGCATCAAAGACAAAAGTCAAAAAGCTTTTGCCCTTAAAGAGCTGATATTGTAACAGCAGACAACGCGAAGGTATGTAAGAATCTGTAAAAAGCAGAAGCCAGGTGGTCTGGGGGGCTGCAGGAGGCACTGTTGGCTGGGGGAGAGGCTGGAAAGGCCCCCCACCATGGTTAGAGGGGGGTTGGCACTGGAGCTGGCTCAATGATTCCAAGTGGTTTGAAGGGAGGGGAGCCTCCCCAGGATGGGGGAGGGGGAGGTGTAGCTGGTACAGAGGCATCACAGTCACTTTGGTTGGACCGGAGCACGGACAAAGCTGAATAATGTTCAAGGAGGCTGTGAAGGGAGGGCTGGCATCGGCTCATGAAGACCACTAGATGCAAAACAGAAGAGTGTCTACGTCATTGCCAGTGGCCTTTACTGAGCAGGGAATGGATGTGGCCAAATCTGAGCTTAGATGGTCTGGAGTGGGGAGAGGCTGGAGCGGCGCAGACCCTCTGCGATAGCATTCCAATAGTGCTGAGGTTGGAAATGAGATTTCGGAGAACGCGGAGAGTATGTGGGGGGTCTATGAGGGTAGACGCCTTTAACAGGGGGTTCCCCAAAATGCAGAACAGGAGACACCAGGAAAGAGAAGGGCCCTTGGGAACACCTTTAATGCCTGACAGAGGAGCACAAATTCCCAAGAGAATCATTATATCAGACACAGCATGATCAGCCAGGAGCTCGACTTCCGGAGGGACCTGGGGTTATCCTCCTGAGAAGCTGCTGTGTGGCCCGGCACACCGCTCGGCGTCTCCGGGTATCAAGGGTCTTCTCTACACAGTAATGACAAGGATGATCCCACTGGCTGGCTCATGGGGTCATTGTGAGGACATGGGGGAAGTGCCAGCAAATCTGGAAGCTCCAGAATGTCCACTAGGGCAGTGGCACCAAGGGCCCACGAGCCAGGCTTGCTCAAAGGCAGCAGCTGGACAGAGTATGTGTCTCCAGCTGAGCAGCATTTCTCCACAGGACCCTGGAGCCATGTTTCTAGCCTTGCCTTTGGAGGGCTCTCCAATTCATTTCTTCTTTAACTGCTCTCAAATCCCAAAGCCACCCCCACCTCAACTCACCTCTCTCAACATCTCTTTCCTTCTCTCTCTCTCTGTCTCTATCTCCCTCTCCCTCCCTGTTTCTCTCCCTCTCTCTGTCTCTGTCTCTTTCTGTCTCTGTCTCTCT